>NC_069502.1:1061856982-1062168232 GCF_027579735.1 Bombina bombina | reverse complement strand
ACAAGGGTCAAGGGTCATGGCTCAGACATAGGGGGATGTACAGGTGCGGCAAGTCCAGGTGTAAACCGTGTGATTCCAGTATTATTTCGGATGAATTTCATTCCGAGGTCACAGGAGAGGTTTTTAAAATCTCTGCTTGCCTCAACTGCACATCCTCCTATGTCATTTATCTCCTCACATGCATTGAGTGTCATCTGCAGTATGAAGGGCTCACTAGTACTGAGGTCAATACTAGGATATGTAACCATTTGTCCACTATCAAAATTGGTGAGACCACTACTCCCCTAGTCAAACATTTTAAATTTGTTCACAATAAAAGCAGTACCACCATTAGGTGGCAAGCCATTGAAAAGGTCACAATTCCCTTACATGGAGGTGACAGAGGACACATCTTAGGCAAGCGCAAGATGTTTTGGATATTTAAATTGCAGACTCATGTCCCGAAGGGTCTCAACTCGGAATACGATCTGATCAACTATTGGCAATAGTAATTAGATCTAGGGAATGTGGCTATTATCCCAGGACCACTACTGAGTGATGCAGCAGATGGTGACATTTTCTGCAGTCTTTTTTGAGCATAATATGAGGTCTCCTCTTTTTTTTTTTGTTTAAATGATTTTTTTTTATTGAGGTTTGATATACAATAAAAAACAAAACATCAACCACTACAGTGACACCGAAATAAAAATCACATCAGATGTCCTGAAAGAAGTATTATACAAGCATACAGATTACATCACAGGACAATTGGAAGCGCGTATAGAATGAACCCCATATTTTCAAATATTTTTCTTTGTTTTGCAACAATTAGAAATAGAGCTCACATAATACATATATATTCTATAACATATGAAGACATAGGAAATAAGCAATAAGCTCTAAAGTAGAGCAACCATATAGAAGAAAGAAGAGAAATATATTACATTGTTAACACCAACTGGTATCTCTTATATGAAAATGCTGACTCTTTACAATATTAGTTCCAGATAGTACAATTATTGAAATAGCTGAAATTCAGTGAACACAATATTGCTTATATATAGTACGTAGAGATATAGATATTAAGATCATAGATTAATTGCGGTTTTGTGACGAGAGAAACCGCTTTAAAGACTCAGGATGAATCCAGCCTATCCTGAGTACTATAGTATGGGGGGGGGTGCGGAGGTCATTATGTATATTTAACCAGAGCTTCTTTTTCATAGGTACTGAACTTTAATCATGTCTAACCCAGTAATTGTGATATGTGGGGCACACCCAACAATTGCAATCAACTCAAAATGCTGAACGATGTGTAAAATAAAACCATAAAAGTACTAGTGCAATGTGTCATAGTGTATCTATAACCATACTAGCGATTTGTAAGTTTATACTCTATGCCTTGAAATAGGTCAGGAGAGCTCTCAGTAAGATGCCCACCAACTAAACATCGAAAGCTTATTGATAGATAAATTATAACTTTCAGCCTCCCTTCAGGTCTATCGATCTATAGTAGGGATAGCAGATTGGGAAAAAGTTAGCTAATATAGTGACATTAAGAGTAAGATGGTTACCCAATAAGCTAATGGTATATCCGGCAAGATAGAATTACTCATGTCACATAGAATATCAATCTGGGGAATTTAGACATGTGGGAATGAAACATATATATAATGAAGTAGGATAGTAGTGAGAAACAGCTTCAACTTACAGGCATATTTGCTTGTTCAAAAATAAAAGTAGCACTAAAGTAAGAATGGCAGCAGTTAGCTAGGCAGTGTAATGAAAATATGAAATAAGACAGCTACATATGTTTGTGGTTTCTGTTCCCCGCCGCCCAGACACGGGCCCTATGTCCAGGCGGCGAGACAAACAGGCAATTATAATTACAGTATACGAAAATATTTTCCATATAGGAAATCATCCTGAAGAACACTGTGGAGTGATCTTTTCAAATCAGGGCCTGAAGTCCGTTGCCACTTTCTTCCTGACTTGCTTTTCTTTACAGTGGGTTGAGGCACAGCTGGCTGCGGTTCCATATACCGCGGCTGGTTAGTACTCACTCGATCCTTCCTCCGCTGTGTGCGTGGGGCCTTACCAGTTAAGTGTAGTGCTGAAGGGCTAAGGCGCCATTTTGACTTCGTTTCACACCTCGCTCTGTCTGTAAGTGAATGTCCAGTAGTCTGCCGCTCGCAGTCTCCACATGGGGGAATCAGTGGTGTTTTAAACAGAGCTGGGCATGATGTGTTAGTTAGGTGGCCGAGTGTCTCAGATGCCTCTCTCTGTAGGTAGGTCCGGTTACTAGGCTTGCGCTGCATCGCTAATGTGAATAGCCGTTGGAAACTCTCTTCTAGATCAATAAAGTGCTGGGTTATTAGTGCCTGGGTTCTCTGTTCCCAACGATCTAGCGCCTCCATACCTGCCAGTCAGTAATATTCCTTGTGGATAAGTGATAAACCACAAAATGTGGGTTTTAAACAAGGCAAAACATGAATTTGATGAGGAGCTCCAAAGATATGCGTCTGCTCAGACCAGCTGCTGGCTCCGCCCCCCTCCTCTTTTGATCTCTATCAAACGATGTTCTACTGTTTGATTGGCTGCATAGTAATGTCTTATCTATCTTTTGCATCATTATTATGTTTATGCACTTATCCCTATTTTTTTATGCATTGTTCTTATTTGTCATGATTTTTGTCCTAGTGTATACATCTTACTCTTTCATTTTCACTTATATCAGGATATGTTTTATGCACTAATTTTTACCTTTTCCATTGATGATGGATTGTAATTATATGTGTATACAACCTTATTATGCATCAAAGTGAACATGTAAAGAGCATGACACTTTTTCATTTCATCTCAATATGTTTTATATGTGCAGTAGGTATTACACTTCTTACATGACATGTGTATACATAATATGCTATGCTTTTGCGTACATTATTCCATGTCTATTCTCTAATCTTGCATGCTCTTTGCCCATATAACATCCAAGGAACTAACAAGAAACTGTCTGGCAGTCGATTGGCCGTTGGGAGCACGTGCCCGGACGAAATTTCGTCATCAGACGTTCACAGCGTGCGTAGTGAGACACACTGGATTCAGCACTTAGCATGCAGCATCACCTTAGTGGAAGATCTTCAGGGACTGAATTACAGCACATGGAGCCTGAGGGAGAGGACATTCACAGCACCCATATCATGAGTGAGTACAGCCATAGGCTGCTTCTGATTTGCTTTCAAGTATCACATCTATAGTGCTGGTTTGTTTTATCTTGATACAAGTGTCCCATGGAAGGAGTGTGCGTTTTATACTGCTGAAGATTTACTCTAGGTATTATCGTTTGTTCACTTGGACTGGGCTTTTTAGGATTATACAGTAACAGTTATTGGGAGAGAGTTTATCCTAAAATCCCTAGGGGGAGCTTCCTCAATAATAATATTGTTCACTATACCAACTTTCTTCGTATATTGATTATATATATATATATATATATATATATATATATATATATATATATATACGTACACATAGTTAGACATGCTTTATATATACTGAATATATATATATATATATATATATATATATATATAACTATATATATGTTACAGCCCTTTGTAGTCATATACCTTTTAAACTTTATAACTTTTTTAAATTAATATTTACGTGTATAATTTTTAATAGATAGTGTAAATGTAAATATATTTTTTATTTTATTTATGTGACGTTTGGTGCAACGTTTTATTCAGCCCTAACCCTTACACAAGGTCTTCAGTCTCGCTAACGTGCTCAAGTTAACAGGGGTGTGATATTTCAGTAAAGCGTGTGCTAATGTTAACATTAGCTAAAATTAGGCACCAACTTGTATTCTAGCCCTATGTATGCTACTACTCTTTGCCTAGGTGTGCAGTGTCCTTAATTTCATTTGTCAGTTTCTAAACAAGTTGAAATATCAGATAATAATAACAACAGATCAGATAGTAAGCTATAATGTATTAGTGAAAATGTTGTATTCTTTTACATATATATTATAAACATAAGTTTCTCAGAAACCTTAGGAGTATGGTTCAGAAAAATAAATAAAAACACCAATGTTGCAAGTTTATTTTTAACTTTATGGCCTCGCTTCCATTGAGTCGTTAAAAATGGAGCCGTAAGCTACCGAAGCGGCCGACAGCTAAAAGTAATTTACGGCTCCATTTTAGTACCAGGTTTCCATTGAAATATTTTGCGGATAGCGTGCAGTCGCTCTTTTCGTGTAGCTGTAAGTTAACGTTGTGTTAACGCTTCCATCTGATGTCGGATTTCTTGAAAATCAATTAGTTGCTAAGGTAACCCAACCTTACACTATAGAATTTACGTTTAATGTCCGTGCTCCTTACCGGTGATCACCTCTCAAGAAAAATAAAAAAACACTTATCCATATTTTTAATAATCAAATACTATTTTCTAATATAATTATATTTAACACTTCATAAATATAAGTAATATTTATTGCTGCCCTAGGCATAGGTCTAGTTTGCATTCTGTAGATATGTTCTTGCATATATTATTATATTTAAATATATACTGATATTTCTGTTAGAATATAAGTTCAACTATTTCTATACATGAGACAATAAATATTACTTATAACAATTTATTTCTACATTAAAACACTTGCATTATTTGCAAGTTTTATAATTTCAATAGAAAATAGGTCTCAAAAAGCACAATTTTCCTCTTTTACACCTAGTTGAGCTGGGGGTAATATTTCTCAATGTATCGACAGCCTCCGACAATGTATTAACGGTTAGCGCTTTCATTGGAAACCTGGTATAATTTATGGATTAACGGCTTCTATTACTTTCTATGGGACGCGAAGATCTTTTCGGCAGCCGAAGTCGGGCTGCCGATATTGAGGTATAACGCGCCATTGGAAACAGTCGATAAACGATATTGCTTCTGACAGCATATTTATCGGTTTGCGAGTGCACGCAAACTGAATTACGACTCAATGGAAGCGAGGCCTAAGTTTGCTAGAGTAAAATCTTTCCCAGTGTGATTTTAGTAAATATGTGATGCTGTCATGGGCACTGTTCCCTCTTTGTTAATATGTGTCAGGTGAGATAGCTGTTGGCATCATGAACTCTTATGTCTGTTAGCAGTACCATTACCCTTTGCAGAAATGAAAAATCAAACACTACCTCTTCCTGTTGCTTGGCTTGGCATTTTCCTTGATCCAGATATCAGTCTGATATCATGGCTGAGTACCGAAAAGTATTTCTACTCTTCCTCTGCTAAGAAGAGAGGAATTTGCATATATTATATATCGGTGAGTATGTTCCACTCCTGGCCACCCTAGAATATTGAAAGAAATAGATTCAAAGCAAATAAGAATGTTGGATATAAGCATCTGGTACCGTAAGTTAAAAAATGGGGGGGGGGAGGGGGGGGAGTTTCTTTAAGGTAGCAGGTTTTATGTACTGTGCATAATTATGCAGTTTAGAGTTTTAATTAGTATATAGCTACTTAGTAGAATTATACTGCTAATGCATACTCATTATTAATGTATAGATACTCACCATAATTATTAAAGCTTTGAGCATTCATAAAAACTTTGAATGTATCATAGTAACATTTGCTGACAATCAATTTACTTATACAATAATGGAAAAGAACAAAACTTTTTTTACAGTAAGAGTAAGTAAGTAAGAAAGTAAGTAAGTAATAAGAGTAGTCAGGAACTAAAAGAAAAAAAAAACATTTTATAATGTTGCAATTAAATGGCTTCTGAAAGCTGCCTTGTTACAGCATCTCACTACAAAAGCTAAATTACTATTAGACTGGGTAGGCTACAAGTTTACAAAGCTAGCACAAACTCTTTACATATGAAAGGTTTGTTATCTTTTATTCCAGGTAATATTTAAAGGGACAGTCAAGTCAAAATGACATTGTCATTATTCAGATAGGGCACGCAGTTTTAAATAACTTTTAAATTTACTTTTATTATCAAATTTGCTTTGCTCTCTTGATATTCGTTGTTGAAGGTTAAACCTAGGTAGCCTCTTATGCTACTTTCTTTTTTTTTTTTTTTTTAAATCTTTTATTGAGGTTGTGCAGAGTAATACAAATTATGTAAAATAACATAAGTCAAACAAAAAAAAAATTTACAGTATAGATAATACAATACCGAGGACTGGAACCTCTTTCACTTTTTTAACATGGCCTAAAAAAAAAGCATATTTCCTCACTTGACATTGTAGGCAGCACTTGAGCCGCACAAAACGGCAACAGACTCTGAGGGAGGAAAATGATTAGATTGAATGAATATGTTTAGACCTATTAGCGTAGTTTAGGGTGATAATTAACATACCAAGTGATAACCACAACGAAGGTATTATTCCCAAATGGAAATAGCATGTTGAAGCAAACAATCAGAGACTCTTCTGAAAGGTTATGATAATCAGACCTGCTGAAGAATATGTAGTGGTTAGAGCCATCTCTGTGGTAATAAGTAAAGAAGAGTGTTAGGGAGGTATTTATGGCGTGGCATGGGCAAGATAAGCCACATAGTTAATCCCCCTGAATTAGGAGTCATATTATATGCAGTGTGGGGGGGGGGAGGTGGTGGGTTGAATACTATTAGTAAGTATATAACACAGGAAACTGTTGAATTGTAGGGTATCAGCTGTAGATAAATAGGGCAACCCTCAAGGGTTTATGCTGTATGTTGGCAACTAAAGATTTGAGGTTACTATGGGAGCGTCTTTCTAGTAGTATTAGGCATATAATATGAGCAAAATTAAACATACCCTTTCTTTTTGGCATGTTAAGGAGGCAAAAGGGCCTCATAGCAGATTTAAGTTTGTGAGATTAAATATGTACGGAATGAAGCATAGATAGTTTATCTAGAGCCTTGCCGCAAAGTACATTATAAACATTGCTTGCACAATTTGGTGAGCGCTACGGTACAAGGCTATAACTGCAATATTTCCCCTGAGCTGTGCATTTGTGGAGTATGGACGTCACGCCGCCCCGGCCGCAGGCAGTCGCATGCCATGTCTAATAGTTATACTGAAGCCCCAGGGACATATGTAAGGGTCAATACTCAACTCTGAAGCTCAGAGATAAATAGGGAGATGATAGTTTAGCTGTACTTTAGCAAGTGTGATGAACCAAATTTTAAAGCAATGACTAGACATACATTCCTAATAGCCCAAATTGTTGTAGCTTATTCACTATTAATAACAAATAACATGTAAGAAAACAGATATACCCCGCGCATCCCTAAAGATGATGCAAATAAGTTAAGTAGGAGCTTTTCTGCATATTAAACTTTAAATAGCAGTTTGTGAGCATAGTATACTGTAATAAAATGTAGAGGAATATTCAGATTCAAAAGACATGCCCGACAGAACAATATATAGTTAAGAACACATAGTGGGTTTTGAAAAACATTTTGCCAGCATAACATAATGTAGATTAGTATGAATGGGTACCTAGGGTAATTAGTAAATGAAAAGGAGAAACAAGTCCATAACAGTTAATTAGAAGGTTTGCTATTAGCTTTTCCATAGCTACCAGGAAGGTGCTAGCCGATATCAGGGTGATGGGTTGATAAAGTCACTGCTAGCGGGTCAAGTCACCTCCCAGTATTAACCGATGCCGCTCCTGAAGCCAGTCTGTCCTAGGAGTGGTAAGTAATAATAGTGCACCAGATGCCGGAATAACAAGTGGCCAGACTTGCTGGAGCCCTGAATTGCAGAATGACCGCTATTAGGGGGAATTGCTTGAACAAGGCCCCACAGTTCCGGGTGCTTCTCGTTTCTGTGAGGCTGAATGGGGTTGGATTTCTGGGTGGATGGCGATAAAGACATCAGGGCATAAAAGAGAAGTATATGTTTGTTGCCTTTTTAGCGCTATCTAGCTTTAGGATCCTGCGGCTGTTGACATGTATCTTAGGAGAGGTCTTCTGTGACTTACCCTCTGCTTGCCTGTATTGCAGAGCTAATCCACTTATTATATGCGCAGGCGCGCCAACAGAAGGAGCAGTCTCTCAAAATGTTATATGTCCAGCCGTGGGGGTCTTGTCTTCGGCAACTTTCCGGAGCAGATGATCCGCTACATGCCCACACTCCTCTCCTAAACTCTTGTGATGAGGGGATAGAGGAAGCCGGGGCCCCAAAGCGTCATACCCTGCGGGGGTAGTCAAGTAGTGGGGTGAGTGAGCTGCATGTTTCGTAGGAGTGCCATCTATCCGTTTGAGTGCCAAAATGGTTGGTTGTTCAAACACACCACAGCACCCGTCAAGAAAGGTGTAAATATTGCTCATAATTTGCTCCGCAGTTTGCATAGCTTAAATAGATGAAGGACTTCTGGTTCAGGGATAATGATGGGCCCAAGATGGCCGATTTCAGAGCAGCTGCGATATATTTGCCAGAGATGCAGAATTTAGTTAGCTTTGTAAAGTTCTCCGCAGAATTAGGCACACTAGTCTCTTATGTTGGTCAGACTTATAGAAGTACCACATTTTTTAGCAAAAGCAGTCCTTAAAATTGCGTTTTGTATAGGTTATAGCCGGAGCAGCTGAAATGTGCGACTGTATTGCTTCCTAGTTGGCTCCGCCCCCCCCTCTTATGCTACTTTCTAAGCCCTTGAAGGCAGCGTTATCTCAGTGCATTTTATTAGCTTTTCACAGCTAGACAGAACTATAAAGTTGTGTGCCATAAAGATAACATTTTGCGAACTCCCATGGAGTCAGCACTGATTGGCTAATATGCAAGTCTGTCAAAAGAACTGAGGAGGCAGTCTGCAGAAGCTTAGATACAAGGTAATCACACAGGTTAAATGTGTATTAATATAAAAATGTTGTTTATGCAAAACTGAGTAATGGGTAAAAAAGGGATTATCTATCTTTTAAAACAATAAACATTTTTAAGTAGACTGTCTCTTCAATTGAAGTTGTCCAATGATTTCTATCAGCAAGTAAAGAGAATTAACTTAAATGTTTCTATGGTTGAAGTAGAACTCAGTAGAAAATGTGATTCAGTGAGGCCTATTTATGAAATGTCTGTCGGACCTGATCCGACAGTGCGGATCAGGTCCGACAGACATAGTTGAATGCGGAGAGCAATACGCTCTCCGTATTCAGCATTGCACCAGCAGCTCTTGTGAGCTGCTGGTGCAACGCCGCCCCCTGCAGACTCGCGGCCAATCGGCCGCCAGCAGGGGGGTGTCAATCAACCCGATCATACTCGATCTGGTTGAATTCCAGCAAATCCTGTCTGCCTCATCAGAGCAGGCGGACAGGGTTATGGAGCAGTGGTCCTTAGAAACACGGGCCCTCAAGCTCCATACAGAGCTTGATAGATAGGCCCCAATAAATCTATCAATGTAACTACATGCAAGGATTTATTTGCATCAAGCATCATCTTGATGTTAACTGCTCAATGGACATATTATCCTCAAACTAAAAAACACAAGCAACTGTAGTATAAGTACTACAACAAGGCTGTGTTAAAAATCCACAATGTTTATTTGCATACGATAGAGCTGTTCCTGAGTTTTATTGCTTAAAAGATGAATGTATAAATTATTAGCTAATAACACAAGTATTTCATTTAAATATTTATTCATCGGTAGTCATAGATACACTGTATTGGTACTTAAGAAGGGTTAAATTATTTAGACTTTAGATGCCTTTTAAAGGCTGATGTTGCCTTTGGATTCTTCCAAAATCAACATCCTTATGACTGATTTTTAACCCTCCTAAAGTGACAGTATAGTGTTCCTATGGCTATTACTGGTCTTCATATTTTAACCTGTTGTAACAAATAACAAACTGCTTTCTTGTCCAAGCACCTGACTTCTCAGTGTCAGGTGGAGTGCTGTTGTTTTGAATGTAACAAACTGGAATCAATGGCTGAGAGGCTCAGCTTACCACAAGCCCTTATTGATGCACTGAATGTTAACACAGTGAATCATCAGAGGCCACAGGTAAGAGAGCAATGAGACTAAACATAGAAGCTAATCACTCACTAATACTTTAATCAACTTCTACAAAACAAACTACAACTCAGTAATACAAAGTAACAGTAATTTTATAAATTTGATTATCAAAGAAAGACATGCCTTTGTATAAGTTTAGTCTCTCTATCCTGACAAATGCAGTTTGCATAAAATACTTAATGCAGTTCTTCTGATAGCGGAGGTATCCAAGGTAAAGATAAACTTAGTCAGATAGGCCTCTATTTAACAAGGTCTGGCGGACCTGATCCGACAGTGCGGATCAGGTCCGCCAGACCTCGCTGAATACAGAGAGCAATACACTCTCCGTATTCAGCATTGCACCAGCAGCTCACAAGAGCTGCTGGTGCAACGCTGCCCCCTGCAGACTCACGGCCAATTGGCCGCCAGCAGGGAGGTGTCAATCAACCCAATCATACTCGATCGGGTTGAATTCCGGTGATGTCTGTCCACCTGCTCAGAGCAGGCGGACAGGTTATGGAGCAGCAGTCTTTGTGACCGCTGCTTCATAACTGCTGTTTCTGGCGAACCTGCAGGCTCGGAGCTTGATAGATAGGCCCCATAGTCTGGTTCAAAGCCTCACAGGGAAGAGCAGCACAAAATCATTTAACAAATGCAGAGTCCAAAAACAAGCCAGAGTCAAATATCAAGTAAGTCAAAACAAAGTGTTAATACAGTAGCATAGTCAGGGCAAGTAAAAGTCATACCAGTATGTCCAAAATAAAAAGGTTAAATAACTTAATACACAAGAAACCACATGCTACAAACATAGAGCTAATATACAGCTAGATTAGGTTTTGAGTGCTATACAGAAATTAACGACCGCCACAAACCTCCCTATTGCGCTGCTAATACAGGTTTTGTAAAACCCGGCTTGTGCGGGCGATATGGTTGAATTGAGCTCCATACCTCACCCAAATACAAGCAACGTTTTGACGTGCTCATGCACGATTTCCCCATAGACATCAATGGGGAGAGTCAGTTAAAAAAAAAGCCTAACACCTACGATCGCAGAAACAAAAGCTCTGTAACGCAGCCCCATTGATGTCTATGGGGAAAGAAAAAGTTACATTTAAACCTAACACCCTAACATAAACACCACTAATCTGCTGCCCCTAACATCGCCGCCACCTATATTACAGTTATTAACCCCTAATCTGCTGCACCCAATGTAGCCACCACTATACTAAAGTTATTAACCCCTAAACCTCTGGCCTCCCACATAACTAACACTAAATATATATATTAACCCCTAAACATAACCCTAATGTTACCCTAACCCTAAGCATAACCCTAACGTAACCCTAAGCCCAAGTCTAACCCTAACCCCCCTAACTTAAATATAATTAAAATAAATCTAAATTAAACTTACAATTATTACCTAAATAATTCCTATTAAAAACTAAATACATACTTACCTGTAAAATAAAACCTGCTAGCTACAATATAACTAATAGTTACATTGTAGCTAGCTTAGGTTTTATTTTTATTTCACAGGTAAGTTTGTTTTTATTTTAACTAGGTAGACTAGTTAGTAAATAATTATTAACTATTTACTAGCTACCTAGTTAAAAAAATACAAATTTACCTGTAAAATAAAACCTATCCTGCCTTACACTAAAACCTAACATTACAATAAATTAAATTAAATTAATAAAATACAATTATCTAAATTACAAAAAAATAAAATAAACACTAAATTACACAAAAAAAAGAAATTATCAAAAATAAAAACTAATTACTCCTAATTTAATAGTCTTATCAAAATAAAAAAGCCCACCCAAAATAAGAAAAAACCCTAGCCTACACTAAACTGCCAATGGCCCTTAAAAAAGCCTTTTGCGGGGCATTGCCCCAAAGAAATCAGCTCTTTTACCTGTTAAAAAAACACAAACACCCCACCAACAGTAAAACCCACCACCCACACAACCAAACCCCCCAAATAAAATAATTTAAATAAACCTAAGCTAACCATTGCCCTGAAAAGGGCATTTGGATGGGCATTGCCTTTAAATGGCATTTAGCTCTTTTGCATTGCCCAAACCCTAAGCAAAAAATAAAACCCACCCAATAAACCCTTAAAAAAAAAAATAACACTAACCCCCGATGATCCATTTACAGTTTTTGAAGACTGGACATCCATCCAGGTGGCAGAAGTCTTTATCCAAGCTGGCAGAAGTCCTCATCGAAGCTGGCAGAAGTCTTCATCCAAGCGTTCAGAAGTCTTCATCCAGACAGCATCTTCTATCTTCATCCATCCAGCGGGTCCATCTCTATCAGGGTCCAGGAATCAGACTGAGATGAGAAGTGCAAAAATAATCACACCTTTATTAACAGCAAAAAATTATAAAAAGTCAGAGAGTCAAATAACAAGCCAGGAGTCAAAACCAGAGCTGGTAGTCAGATGAGCCGAGTCAGGAGCCAAAGTGAGTAGTCAGACGAGCCAGAATCAGGAACAAAGAGAACATCAGAGTCAGGAACAATCCAGGGATCAGGAACCAGGAGGAATGTCAGACAGCCAGGTAATACACAGTAACTGGAACTCTCACAAACAGGTCTGAGACAACGCAAGGGCAAAGCATACTGTACAGAGGCCCTTTAAATAATAAGTGATGACATCACAATTCTGAGACTGCAACCTGTCTCACATGGATGATGTACACCAGTCTGGCCATAAAAGGGCATGCAGGAAATGAGCAGCATCACACACTATGCACAAGAGTCAGCAAGAGAGTTGAGTAAAATGGCTGCCAGCAGCACATGGCAAACAAAGCAGGGAAAAACCCTGACAGTACCCTCCCCTCAATGACTCCTCCCCTGCGGGAGGACAAAAGGCTTATTGGGGAAATGGGCATGGAAGGCACGGAGGAGGGCTGGAGCATGACCATCAGAGGAGAGAACCCATGAATGCTCCTCTGGACCGTAACCACTCCAATGAACCAAATACTGTACGCGGCCCCTGGACATACGAGAGTCAATAATGCTGCTGACCTCATATTCTTCATGGTTGTCAACAAAGATAGTACGGGGACGAGGCAACACAGTGGTAAACCGATTACAAACCAATGGTTTCAAGAGGGAGACATGAAAAACATTGGAGATGTGCATTGCAGGAGGAAGGTCAAGAGCGTAGGCCACAGGATTGACCCATCAGAGTATTTGAAATGGACCAACATAATGGGGAGCCAGTTTATTGGAAGGCACATGAAGGTTCAAGTTGTGGGAGGACAGCCAAACCCTGTCACCAACCTAGTAGGAAGGCGCAAGCAGATGCCTACGATCAGCCTGGAACTTTTGGAGCTGCATAGAATGATGAAGGCAATCCTGAATCTGCACCCATATGGAACGCAGTTGCCAGAGATGCTCCTCCAAAGCTGGAATACCCTGAGACATGAATGAATCAGGCAACAAGAATGGTTGAAACCCATAATTCGCCATGTACAGGGATAACTTGGAGGAAGCATTAATAGCACTATTATGAGCAAACTCTGCCCAAGGTAACAGTTCAGACCAATTATTGTAGTGATCTGAGACATAGCAATGGAGGAACTGTTCCAGAGCTTGATTAGACCGTTCCGCAGCCCCACTGGATTGAGGGTGATATTCCGAGGAGAAGGAAAGCTTGATCCCCATTTGAGCACAAAAGGAACATCAAAATCTGGAGACAAACTGGCTACCCCAGTCCGACACTATCTCCTTGGGTAACCCATGTAAATGGAAGACCTCCCGGGCAAAAATTGAAGCAAGCTCCTGAGCAGTAGGCAGCTTCTTCAAGGGAATGCAATGTGACATTTACGAAAAGCGGTCAACCACCATAAGGATAACTGTATTGCCATTGGAAACAGGGAGCTCGACAATGAAGTCCATGGAAAGATGTGTCCAAGGACGCTCACCATTAGCAATAGGTTGAAGAAGACCCACCCTTATTCTGTGCACAAACTGAGCAGGAGGCAACATCCGCAGCAACATCAGAACGAAGACCTGGACACCAGAATTGTCGAGTGACAGACCAAATCATTTGGTTCTTGCCTGGGTGACCTGCAGCTTTAGGATACTGGTAAGTTTGCAAAAGTTTAGTTCGAAGATTCTCAGGAACAAAACACTTACCACTAGGTTTCTCAGGAGGTGCATTGGTTTGTGCAGCCAGGATCTCCTCCCCCAAGGGAAAATGTCAAATAAATACATATGGTAGAGATAAAATTGTCAGCAGGTATAACTGGAGTAGGTACAGACTCCTCCTTGGACAGAGGCAAAAATTGTCGAGAGAGGGCATCAGCCCTAACATTCTTACTACCAGGCAGGTAGGAGACCACATAATTAAACCGAGACAAAATAGCGCCCATCTGGCCTGTCGGGGCGACAAACGTTTTGCTTCAGATAGATAAGTTAAATTCTTGTGGTCATTAAGAATGAGCACTGGTACGGTAGTATCCTCGACAAGGTGCCTCCATTCCATGAGTGCCAAAATTATGTCTAGTTATTCCCTGTCGCCAATTTCATAATTGCACTCTGCTGGAGACAATTTCTTAGAGAAGAAACTGCATGGATACAAGGAATCGTCAGACATAGGACGTTGAGACAAGAGGGAACCTACTCCAGTCTCAGACGCATCAACCTCAAGAACAAAAGGCAGGGCAGGGTTAGGATGAGTCAGAACTGGAGTGGCAGCAAAGGCAGTCTTAAGACTATCAAAGGCCTTAATGGCAGTAGGTGACCAATGGAGTGGATTATTCTCTTTACGGTCATGTCTGTGATAGGTTTGACCAAGGAAGAAAAGTTTTTAATAAACTCTCTATAGTAATTGGTGAACCCCAAAAAACATTGAATAGACCGAAGACCAACTGGGCGAGGCCACTGCAGAACAGCAGACAACTTGTCAGGATCCATGGAGAACCCTGCAACGGAGATAATATAACCTAGGAAGGTTACTTGAATCTGATGGAACTCATATTTCTCGAGTTTACAAAACAGGCCGTTCTCACGTAGTCTCTGAAGAACCAGTGTAACATCAGAACGATGAGCCTCAAGCATGGGTGAGTGTATGAGGATGTCGTCTAAATACACCACAACACACTGTTGCAACATATCTAGTAGGACATCATTAAGAAATTCCTGGAAAACAGCAGGAGCATTACATAGGCCAAAGGGCATTACAAAATACTCATAATGCCCGCTCCTGGTGTTAAATGCTGTTTTCCATTCGTGGCCCTCCGTGATCCTAACGAGATTGTACGCTCCTCTCCAATCAACTTTAGAAAAAAACGTAGCTCCCTTGAGGTGGTCAAAGAGTTCCATAATGAGTGGAATAGGGTAAGCATTCTTAATGGTAAGACTATTAAGAACCCTATAATCGATGCATGGGGGCCTATCTATCAAGCTTCGAATGGAGCTTGATGCCCTGTGTTTCTAAAGACCACTGCTCCATAACCCTGTCCACCAGCTCTGAGCAGGCGGACAGACTTTGCTGCAATTCAACCCGATCGAGTACGATCGGGTTGATTGACACCCCCTGCTGGCGGCTGATTGGCCGCGAATCTGCAGGGGGTGGCGTTGCACCAGCGGCTCTTGTGAGCTGCTGGTGCAATGCTGAATACGGAGAGCGTATTGCTCTCCGTATTCAGCGAGCTCTGGCGGACCTGATCCGCACTGTCGGATCAGGTCCGCCAGACCTTGTTAAATAGGAGCCATGGTCTTAACTCACCATCCTGAGTTTTATTGCTTAAAAGATGAATGTATAAATTATTAGCTAATAACACAAGTATTTCATTTAAATATTTATTCATCGGTAGTCATAGATACACTGTATTGGTACTTAAGAAGGGTTAAATTATTTAGACTTTAGATGCCTTTTAAAGGCTGATGTTGCCTTTGGATTCTTCCAAAATCAACATCCTTATGACTGATTTTTAACCCTCCTAAAGTGACAGTATAGTGTTCCTATAGCTATTACTGGTCTTCATATTTTAACCTGTTGTAACAAATAACAAACTGCTTTCTTGTCCAAGCACCTGACTTCTCAGTGTCAGGTGGAGTGCTGTTGTTTTGAATGTAACAAACTGGAATCAATGGCTGAGAGGCTCAGCTTACCACAAGCCCTTATTGATGCACTGAATGTTAACACAGTGAATCATCAGAGGCCACAGGTAAGAGAGCAATGAGACTAAACATAGAAGCTAATCACTCACTCATACTTTAATCAACTTCTACAAAACAAACTACAACTCAGTAATACAAAGTAACAGTAATTTTATAAATTTGATTATCAAAGAAAGACATGCCTTTGTATAAGTTTAGTCTCTCTATCCTGACAAATGCAGTTTGCATAAAATACTTAATGCAGTTCTTCTGATAGCGGAGGTATCCAAGGTAAAGATAAACTTAGTCAGATAGGCCTCTATTTAACAAGGTCTGGCGGACCTGATCCGACAGTGCGGATCAGGTCCGCCAGACCTCGCTGAATACAGAGAGCAATACACTCTCCGTATTCAGCATTGCACCAGCAGCTCACAAGAGCTGCTGGTTTAACGCTGCCCCCTGCAGACTCACGGCCAATTGGCCGCCAGCAGGGAGGTGTCAATCAACCCAATCATACTCGATCGGGTTGAATTCCGGTGATGTCTGTCCACCTGCTCAGAGCAGGCGGACAGGTTATAGAGCAGCGGTCTTTGTGACCGCTGCTTCATAACTGCTGTTTCTGGCGAACCTGCAGGCTCGGAGCTTGATAGATAGGCCCCATAGTCTGGTTCAAAGCCTCACAGGGAAGAGCAGCACAAAATCATTTAACAAATGCAGAGTCCAAAAACAAGCCAGAGTCAAATATCAAGTAAGTCAAAACAAAGTGTTAATACAGTAGCATAGTCAGGGCAAGTAAAAGTCAAACCAGTATGTCCAAAATAAAAAGGTTAAATAACTTAATACACAAGAAACCACATGCTACAAACATAGAGCTAATATACAGCTAGATTAGGTTTTGAGTGCTATACGGAAATTAACGACCGCCACAAACCTCCCTATTGCGCTGCTAATACAGGTTTTGTAAAACCCGGCTTGTGCGGGTGATATGGTTGCATTGAGCTCCATACCTCACCCAAATACAAGCAACGTTTTGACGTGCTCGTGCACGATTTCCCCATAGACATCAATGGGGAGAGTCAGCTAAAAAAAAGCCTAACACCTACGATCGCAGAAACAAAAGCTCTGTAACGCAGCCCCATTGATGTCTATGGGGAAAGAAAAAGTTACATTTAAACCTAACACCCTAACATAAACACCACTAATCTGCTGCCCCTAACATCGTCGCCACCTATATTACAGTTATTAACCCCTAATCTGCTGCACCCAATGTGTCCACCACTATACTAAAGTTATTAACCCCTAAACCTCTGGCCTCCCACATAACTAACACTAAATATATATATTAACCCCTAAACATAACCCTAACGTTACCCTAACCCTAAGCATAACCCTAACGTAACCCTAAGCCCAAGTCTAACCCTAACCCCCCTAACTTAAATATAATTAAAATAAATCTAAATTAAACTTACAATTATTACCTAAATAATTCCTATTAAAAACTAAATACATACTTACCTGTAAAATAAAACCTGCTAGCTACAATATAACTAATAGTTACATTGTAGCTAGCTTAGGTTTTATTTTTATTTCACAGGTAAGTTTGTTTTTATTTTAACTAGGTAGACTAGTTAGTAAATAATTATTAACTATTTACTAGCTACCTAGTTAAAAAAATACAAATTTACCTGTAAAATAAAACCTATCCTGCCTTACACTTAAACCTAATATTACAATAAATTAAATTAAATTAATAAAATACAATTATCTAAATTACAAAAAAATAAAATAAACACTAAATTACACAAAAAAAAGAAATTATCAAAAATAAAAACTAATTACTCCTAATTTAATAGTCTTATCAAAATAAAAAAGCCCACCCAAAATAAGAAAAAACCCTAGCCTACACTAAACTGCCAATGGCCCTTAAAAGGGCCTTTTGCGGGGCATTGCCCCAAAGAAATCAGCTCTTTTACCTGTTAAAAAAACACAAACACCCCACCAACAGTAAAACCCACCACCCACACAACCAAACCCCCCAAATAAAATAATTTAAATAAACCTAAGCTAACCATTGCCCTGAAAAGGGCATTTGGATGGGCATTGCCCTTAAATGGCATTTAGCTCTTTTGCATTGCCCAAACCCTAAGCAAAAAATAAAACCCACCCAATAAACCCTTAAAAAAAAAAACTAACACTAACCCCCGATGATCCATTTACAGTTTTTGAAGACTGGACATCCATCCAGGTGGCAGAAGTCTTTATCCAAGCGGGCAGAAGTCCTCATCGAAGCTGGCAGAAGTCTTCATCCAAGCGTTCAGAAGTCTTCATCCAGACAGCATCTTCTATCTTCATCCATCCAGCGGGTCCATCTCTATCAGGGTGCCAGGAATCAGACTGAGATGATATGTGCAAAAATAATCACACCTTTATTAATAGCAAAAAATTATAAAAAGTCAGAGAGTCAAATAACAAGCCAGGAGTCAAAACCAGAGCTGGTAGTCAGATGAGCCGAGTCAGGAGCCAAAGTGAGTAGTCAGACGAGCCAGAATCAGGAACAAAGAGAACATCAGAGTCAGGAACAAGCCAGGGATCAGGAACCAGGAGGAATGTCAGACAGCCAGGTAATACACAGTAACTGGAACTCTCACAAACAGGTCTGAGACAACGCAAGGGCAAAGCATACTGTACAGAGGCCCTTTAAATAATAAGTGATGACATCACAATTCTGAGACTGCAACCTGTCTCACATGGATGATGTACACCAGTCTGGCCATAAAAGGGCATGCAGGAAATGAGCAGCATCACACACTATGCACAAGAGTCAGCAAGAGAGTTGAGTAAAATGGCTGCCAGCAGCACATGGCAAACAAAGCAGGGAAAAAACCCTGACAGTACCCTCCCCTCAATGACTCCTCCCCTGCGGGAGGACAAAAGGCTTATTGGGGAAATGGGCATGGAAGGCACAGAGGAGGGCTGGAGCATGACCATCAGAGGAGAGAACCCATGAATGCTCCTCTGGACCGTAACCACTCCAATGAACCAAATACTGTACGCGGCCCCTGGACATACGAGAGTCAATAATGCTGCTGACCTCATATTCTTCATGGTTGTCAACAAAGATAGTACGGGGACGAGGCAACACAGTGGTAAACCGATTACAAACCAATGGTTTCAAGAGGGAGACATGAAAAACATTGGAGATGTGCATTGCAGGAGGAAGGTCAAGAGCGTAGGCCACAGGATTGACCCATCAGAGTATTTGAAATGGACCAACATAATGGGGAGCCAGTTTATTGGAAGGCACATGAAGGTTCAAGTTGTGGGAGGACAGCCAAACCCTGTCACCAACCTAGTAGGAAGGCGCAAGCAGATGCCTACGATCAGCCTGGAACTTTTGGAGCTGCATAGAATGAAGAAGGCAATCCTGAATCTGCACCCATATGGAACGCAGTTGCCAGAGATGCTCCTCCAAAGCTGGAATACCCTGAGACATGAATGAATCAGGCAACAAGAATGGTTGAAACCCATAATTCGCCATGAACGGGGATAACTTGGAGGAAGCATTAATAGCACTATTATGAGAAAACTCTGCCCAAGGTAACAGTTCAGACCAATTATTGTAGTGATCTGAGACATAGCAATGGAGGAACTGTTCCAGAGCTTGATTAGACCGTTCCACAGCCCCACTGAATTGAGGGTGATATTCTGAGGAGAAGGAAAGCTTGATCCCCATTTGAGCACAAAAGGAACATCAAAATCTGGAGACAAACTGGCTACCCCAGTCCGACACTATCTCCTTGGGTAACCCATGTAAATGGAAGACCTCCCGGGCAAAAATTGAAGCAAGCTCCTGAGCAGTAGGCAGCATCTTCAAGGGAATGCAATGTGACATTTACGAAAAGCGGTCAACCACCATAAGGATAACTGTATTGCCATTGGAAACAGGGAGCTCGACAATGAAGTCCATGGAAAGATGTGTCCAAGGACGCTCATCATTAGCAATAGGTTGAAGAAGACCCACCCTTATTCTGTGCACAAACTGAGCAGGAGGCAACATACGCAGCAACATCAGAACGAAGACCTGGCCACCAGAATTGTCGAGTGACAGACCAAATCATTTGGTTCTTGCCTGGGTGACCTGCAGCTTTAGGATACTGGTAAGTTTTCAAAAGTTTAGTTCGAAGATTCTCAGGAACAAAACACTTACCACTAGGTTTCTCAGGAGGTGCATTGGTTTGTGCAGCCAGGATCTCCTCCCCCAAGGGAAAATGTCAAATAAATACATATGGTAGAGAAAAAATTGTCAGCAGGTATAACTGGAGTAGGTACAGACTCCTCCTTGGACAGAGGCAAAAATTGTCGAGAGAGGGCATCAGCCCTAACATTCTTACTACCAGGCAGGTAGGAGACCACATAATTAAACCGAGACAAAATAGCGCCCATCTGGCCTGTCGGGGCGACAAACGTTTTGCTTCAGATAGATAAGTTAAATTCTTGTGGTCATTAAGAATGAGCACTGGTACGGTAGTATCCTCGACAAGGTGCCTCCATTCCTTGAGTGCCAAAATTATGTCTAGTTATTCCCTGTCGCCAATTTCATAATTGCACTCTGCTGGAGACAATTTCTTAGAGAAGAAACTGCATGGATACAAGGAACCGTCAGACATAGGACGTTGAGACAAGAGGGCACCTACTCCAGTCTCAGACGCATCAACCTCAAGAACAAAAGGCAGGGCAGGGTTAGGATGAGTCAGAACTGGAGTGGCAGCAAAGGCAGTCTTAAGACTATCAAAGGCCTTAATGGCAGTAGGTGACCAATGGAGTGGATTATTCTCTTTACGGTCATGTCTGTGATAGGTTTGACCAAGGAAGAAAAGTTTTTAATAAACTCTCTATAGTAATTGGTGAACCCCAAAAAACATTGAATAGACCGAAGACCAACTGGGCGAGGCCACTGCAGAACAGCAGACAACTTGTCAGGATCCATGGAGAACCCTGCAACGGAGATAATATAACCTAGGAAGGTTACTTGAATCTGATGGAACTCATATTTCTCGAGTTTACAAAACAGGCCGTTCTCACGTAGTCTCTGAAGAACCAGTGTAACATCAGAACGATGAGCCTCAAGCATGGGTGAGTGTATGAGGATGTCGTCTAAATACACCACAACACACTGTTGCAACATATCTAGTAGGACATCATTAAGAAATTCCTGGAAAACAGCAGGAGCATTACATAGGCCAAAGGGCATTACAAAATACTCATAATGCCCGCTCCTGGTGTTAAATGCTGTTTTCCATTCGTGGCCCTCCTTGATCCTAACGAGATTGTACGCTCCTCTCAAATCAACTTTAGAAAAAAACGTAGCTCCCTTGAGGTGGTCAAAGAGTTCCATAATGAGTGGAATAGGGTAAGCATTCTTAATGGTAAGACTATTAAGAACCCTATAATCGATGCATGGGGGCCTATCTATCAAGCTTCGAATGGAGCTTGATGCCCTGTGTTTCTAAAGACCACTGCTCCATAACCCTGTCCACCTGCTCTGAGCAGGCGGACAGACTTTGCTGCAATTCAACCCGATCGAGTACGATCGGGTTGATTGACACCCCCTGCTGGCGGCTGATTGGCCGCGAATCTGCAGGGGGTGGCGTTGCACCAGCGGCTCTTGTGAGCTGCTGGTGCAATGCTGAATACGGAGAGCGTATTGCTCTCCGTATTCAGCGAGCTCTGGCGGACCTGATCCGCACTGTCGGATCAGGTCCGCCAGACCTTGTTAAATAGGGGCCATGGTCTTAACTCACCACCCTTTTTCTTCACAAAGAAGAAGCCAGCCCCTGCAGGAGAGCAAGATTTGTGGATTATCCCCGCGACAGTGCATCGGAAACATACTCCTCCATAGCACAATTCTCCGCAACAGACAGAGGGTAAACCCAGCCCCGAGGAGGAATGGCTCCGGGTTGCAGGTCTATGGCACAATCGTAAGACCGGTGAGGAGGCAACGTACCAGCACGCACCTTGTCAAAAATGTCTAGGAACTCTCGGTAGTCCTCTGGCAATTGAGATACCGAAGAAGTGCACAAGACTTTAACTGGTTTCCGAAGACAAGTGGAAATACATTGCGGAGATCACAACAAAATTTCGGACCTGCACCAGTCGAGACTGAGATTGTGCTTTTGGAGCCAGGGATAACCCAGAACAACTGGAAAATACAGAGAATTTAACACCTGGAAACTGGAGGGTTTTAAAATGGAGAGCCCCAAAAGCAATGGATAATGGAGCTGTTTCCTGAGTAACGAGTGTGGGCTGAAGGGGCCTGCCATCAATGGCCTCAATAGCGAGCAGAACAGACCGAGGCAAAACAGGAATGGAGTGCTTTGATACAAAAGCATTGTCAATGAAATAACCCGCAGCACCAGAGTCAACAAGAGCCTGGGTGACTATGGAGGATTCCACCAAGGAAAGGACAACCATGACCAAAGGTTTCTCCATTAGCAGTTCCGGGGACGAGGATAAACCACCCAAAGTCTGCCCTTGACAGGACCTTAGGTGTGAGCGTCTTTCCGGCCGTGTAGGACAAGACTTCAAAAGGTGGCCCTGTAACCCACAATAGAGGCAGAGCCCCTCCCTCCTCCTAAAGGCCCTCTCCGCCGCGGAGAGACACCTGAATCCCAACTGCATCGGCTCAGCAATACCTGGTGACTCGGGACCAGGAGGCATGGGAGGAGAGGGAGGCATGGGTGGGAACGAACACATAGTAGACAACGGAACAGGAGGCTTCCGCAAGTGCTCCTTGAAAGAGGGCCTCTCTCTGAGTCATATGTCAATTAGGATCAAAAAAGACACCAAAGCCTCAAGATCCTCTGGTAAAACTCTGGCAGTAACTTTGTCTTTAATCGTATCAGAGAGCCCATGAAAGAAGGCGGCAACAAGGGCTTCATTGTTCCAACCTACTTCTGCGGCAAGCGTATGGAACTCAATGGCATACTGAGCAACAGATCTCGTACCTTGCTAAATGGAGATGAGTAGTTTAGCAGCAGAGGAGGAGCGCACCGGAACATCAATTACCCTTTGAAAGGAGGCCACAAATTCAGGGTAATTTGAAATCACAGGTTTATTAGTCTCCAACAAGGGATTAGCCCAGGCAAGAGCTGTGTCAGAGAGTAACGAGATGAGAAATCCCACCTTAGCTCTGCCAGAGGGAAACGCCTGAAGTAACATCTCAAAGTAAATGCCCACATGGCCCTTTAAATAATAAGTGATGACATCACAATTCTGAGACTGCAACCTATCTCACATGGACAATGTACATCAGTCTGGTCATAAAAGGGTATGCAGGAAATGAGCAGCATCACACACTATGCATCAGAGTCAGCAAGAGAGGTGAGTAAAATGGCTACCAGCAGCACATGGCAAACAAAGCAGGGAAAAAACGCTGACAATCTTCAAGACATCTGGCGCGGAGCATCCTCTTCTTCAGATCACTGCTGTAGAATGAAGTTTCCCTTTAAGTGACATCATCCAAGATGGCGTCCCTTACATTCCGATTGGCTGATAGAATTCTATCAGCCAAAAGGAATTAAAGGTGAAAAAAATCCTATTGGCTGTTTCAATCAGCCAATAGGATTGAGCTTTCATCCAATTGGCTGATCCAATCAGCCAATAGGATTGAGCTCACATTCTATTGGCTATTCCAATCAGCCAATAGAATGCAAGCTCAATCCTATTGGCTGATTGCAACAGCCAATTGGATTTTTTTTATTTTTTTTTATAATTTTTATTGAGGTTATCAAATAAGCATACAGACAGTAACTATCAGTAAGGTATAGGACATAACACAACAGTAATATACAACGTACAATAAACGTACTCTGACTGAACCTGTTCCTATGGAGCGACGGGCATTTAGAATAGAAATACATCAATTTAAATCTAATCTGATGCTATACATAAACGTAAATATATTCGAAAAAAAGACCTCATGTTTTCAAATTTTTTCCTAGAAATATTTCCCTTAGTGAACATTTAAGACCTTTTGGGCTTAATTATTTGTATAAGAGTTGCTTAGGTAGATATAATAACAAGGTAAACATCAAATGTAAACTGAGTATAAACAGCATGTTAATTTGAAGGTAAAAAAAACATTGCAAGGCTATTACAGTTTCTGGATAACTTATAAGGTATTTGTTATAAGTGCGATATAGGAAAGATAAACCGCGTTGGTAGTCCTCCACAACTAGGAGGCACATTATTGGGGAGATTGGCTATATAAATGTGGTAGATAGATAAGATGGCTTATTATATTTTAATTAAAAAATAAAGCGAGCGACAATATTACACTCATAAGCACTTGGGTTGCTAAAAGGAAAATATAGGAGGGTTGGTAGCATACTGGGCTATTGATCTATCTGGCATGGTGGAACCATAAATTCTAAACTATTTACTTAGACATGGTTTATGTAGTCCAGCTAAAATATTACATGTAGGGAAACCATAGATGAGAATATCAGTGTGAGTCCAGCCCACCTTAGTGACATAACAAATATTTTGCTGCAATACTACGCGTCACCCTACAACAATAGTGACCATGTCAACGGGTTAATAGGTTTGCACATTACATCTCACAGTAAAGATGCAAAATAACCATACAAGCTGGCTTCAAGAACAGTCAAAAAACGTAATCAGGGTAATTATAATTAAACTGAAACCCAGCTTTAACTGTAGCTGCTAGTATCCCAGTATCCCAACATGTCCACCTTAGTTGCACCTTCAGTATCTAAACTCAAATTTAATAACTCCCTGTCATAAAGTGTTCGGGGGGCTAATCTGGCTGTAACCAATGACAGTAATAATTACTTCAATATAAGGGTTTCTCGTTAAAATCTATAATGCACCGTCTCGGCCGCTGATGGCACAGCAAGACTAAATTATAGTAGTAGAAATCATGACAAACATGTAGGAGCCCTATCAGTATACACATGGAAGTGTACTACTATCATTGATATGTAAACAAATGTTGTTGTAAATTAATCACTAGAGTGTATAAGCTAATGCGATCTTAATAATATCGAAAACAGCAGATATGGGGGCAACATAAGTATTGTTAATATGGTACACTAGATATGATAATCAATTAAATTTAAAAAAGAGGAAGTTTTTAACCTATACTTTATGCTATGAGAGCTAAGTGAGATAGTTTCCTGGGATTAAACCCCAATATGTGGGTTCATAAACTTTAAGGAAGGTAGTTCAGTAGACTACAAATATATGGTGAACACATATATTCATAAGCATGGCTAAAATTTGGCTAAGGGAAACCAATGGATTGAACTAAAGGAAACTAAACCATGCAAATAAAATAGGATGACCCTGTGCTAGAGAAACAGTCATATTTTTTATCTATCTCTAGAGTTTATAAGCATTATGATCTGAACAAAAATAATCCAATTATGAGACAGGCATTTTTAGCTAGTATACATTAGGACAGAGTTCAATGTGTGAATAAAATACAATAGTGTTTAATGTACATAAACAGACAAAAAATTTGCATGTCCATGTCCAGATGTGATAGCCTCAGGAATCAAAACTGAATGGGTACTTAGCCAAAGAGACAACCTCGGTGGAGTTATCAGATTTAGCCCATTCCAGATCTCGCAAGCCCATTAGTGACCGGATTTAAATCAGCAGTCAACCCCATACTAATAACTTTGTTCGCCATAAGAGTTTCAAAAGGCAAGTCTGACTGTGAAAGCATGTAAAGGAGCCTCTAGCTACTACTGATGCACTTGGGCTCACCCAATGTCTCCTCCGGGGTATATGAATAAATCGGCTGTATGTCATTCTGCGAGTTAGGTTCTGAAACCACTACTGAACCGCCACTGAAGACACGGAAATAGGATGTCCCGGGGGCAAGAGAGGAGCATAATTTCTGGTGGACCACTGTTCTCCATCTTTGGGCTGGGCTCTGCTGGATTGGTTTTACACCATGCAGTGTTACTCCTGCCCCGGCGCTAAACATGTCAGCGGCTGTGTCTAGTGAGTGCTCTTCCTCCTTATGCATTTGTATGGCTTGGCTAGTAGGCAAACCGCTATGGGTTTTCTCCGTATAGACCCTTATCAGAAGCGCTTCTAGGAACCGGAAGGAGGCCTCAATAAAGCCAAAAGCTGTTGCCTCCCAATCCTCCACAGCTGCCATTTCCCTTTACAGAAATGTCAAAACCGCAGTTAGGGTAGCTGTAATGGTTGCTTCAGTAATACAGTTCAGTAGATTAGATGTAAGCAGTGATCCACCTTGTCCCTAAACGAAAGGCATGTTAAATCTCCTGTACTACACCTGTAGTCTGTATCTGCCAGGCCGTGTTATAGGCTCAAATGGATCTTAAATGTGCTATGTAGTTGTTCAGACACATTTAGCCAGGTGCCTTATGTAGAAATCATGCACAGATCATCAATAAAGCAGTGAAGTTATATCTCAGGGTATATTTTTACCCTTATTTTCTGAAGTGAGATCCGGAGCTCTTGCAATGTGTGACCAATCTGTTAGATAGTTAGCCCCACCCCCCCAATTGGCTTTTTTAACCTTTAATTCCTATTGCTGATAGAATTCTTGGATGAAGTCACTTAAAGGGAAACTTCATTCTACAGCATTCTACAGCAGCGATCGGAAGAAGAGGATGTTCCGTGCCGGATGTCTTGAAGAAGGACCCGCTCCGCGCCAGATGGATGAAGATAGAAGATGCCATCTGGATGAAGACTTCTGCCTGCTTGGATGAAGACATCTGCTGCCTGGATGAGGATGGATGTCCAGTCTTCGAAAACTGTAAGTGGATCATCGGGGGTTAGTGGTTTTTTTATGGGTTTATTGGGTGGGTTTAATTTTTAGCTTAGGGTTTGGGCAATGTAACAGAGCTAAATGCCCTTTTAAGGGCAATGCCCATCCAAATGCCCTTTTCAGGGCAATGGTTAGCTTAGGTTTATTTTTATTTGGGGATTTTGGTTGGGTGGGTGGTGGGTTTTACTGTTGGTGGGTGTTTGTATTTTTTTAACAGGTAAAAGAGCTGATTACTTTGGGGCAATGCCCTGTAAAAGGCACTTTTAAGGACCATTGGCAGTTTAGTGTAGGCTATGGGGGGGGGAAGGTTATTTTGGGTGGGCTTTTTATTTTGATAGGGCTATTAGATTAGGAGTAATTCGTTTTTATTTTTGATAATTTATTTTTTTATTTTGTGTAATTTAGTGTTTATTTTTTTGTAATTTAGATAATTGTATTTTATTAATGTAATTTATTTTATTTGATTGTAATGTTAGGTTTTAGTGTAAGGCAGGTTAGGTTTTATTTTACAGGTAACTTTGTATTTATTTTAACTAGGTAGTTATTAAAAAGTTAATAACTATTTAATAACTATTCTACCTAGTTAAAATAAATACAAACTTGCCTGTAAAATAAAAATAAACCCTAAGCTAGCTACAAAGTAACTATTAGTTATATTGTAGCTATCTTAGGGTTTATTTTACAGGTATTTATTTTTAAATAGGAATAATTTAGTTAATGATAGGAATATTTATTTAGATTTATTGTAATTATATTTAAGTTAGGGGGTTGGAACAGCCAATGGAATGTCAGCTCAATCCTATTGGCTGATTGGATCAGCCAATAGGATTGAACTTCAATCCTATTGGCTGATTGCATCAGCCAATAGGATTTTTTCTACCTTAATTCCGATTGGCTGATAGAATTCTATCAGCCAATCGGAAGCTAAGGGATGCCATCTTGGTTGACGTCACTCAAAGTTACCTTCATTCAGCTTTAGTCGTCGGGTTAAGAGGATGCTGCGCGTCGGATGTCTTGAAGATGGACCCGCTCCGCGCCGGATGGATGAAGATAGAAGATGCCGTCTGGATTAAGACTTCTGCCCGTCTGGAGGACCACTTCACCCGGCTTGGATGAATACTTCTCCCGGCTTTGTTGAGGATTTCGGCCCGGCTTGGATGAAGACTTCTCCCGGTAAGTCTATCTTCAGGGGGTTAGTGTTAGGTTTCTTTAAGGGTGTATTGGGTGGGTTTTATTTTTAGGTTAGGGACTTTGGGCTGCAATAGGGCTAACTGCCCTTTATAGGGCAATGCCCATCCAAATGCCCTTTTCAGGGCAATGGGGAGCTTAGTTTTTTTTAGATAGTATTTTATTTGAGGGGTTAGTTGAGTGGGTGGTGGGTTTTACTGTTGGGGGGGTTGTTTGTATTTTGTTTTACAGGTAAAAGAGCTAACTTAGGTTAGGTTTTATTTTACAGGTACTTTTGTATTTATTTTAGCTAGGTAGTTATTAAATAGTTAATAACTATTTAATAACTATTCTACATAGTTAAAATAAATACAAACTTGCCTGTAAAATAAAAATAAACCCTAAGCTAGCTACAATGTAATATTTATTTAGATTTATTGTAATTATATTTAAGTTAGGGGGTGTTAGGGTTAGACTTAGGTTTAGGGGTTAATAACTTTAATATAGTGGTGGCGACGTTGGGGGCGGCAGATTAGGGGTTAATAAATGTAGGTAGGTTGCGGCCACATTGGGGGCGGCAGATTAGGGGTAAATAAATAGTATGTAGGTGTCGGCGATGTTGGGGGCAGCATATTAGGGGTTAATACATATAATGTAGGTGGCGGCGGTGTCTGGAGCAGCAAATTAGGGGTTACTAATTATAATGCAGGTGTCAGCGATGTCGGGGGTGGCAGATTATGGTTAATAAGTGTAAGATTAGGGGTGTTTAGACTCAGGGTTCATGTTAGGGTGTTAGGTGTAGACATACATTTTACTTCCCCATAGGAATCAATGGGGCTGCGTTAAGGAGCTTTCTGCTACTTTTTGGCAGGTGTTAGACTTTTTCTCAGCCGGCTCTCCCCATTGATTGCTATGGGGAAATCGTGCATGAGCACGTACGACCAGCTCACCGCTGACTTAAGAAGCGCTGGTATTGGAGTGTGGTAATGAGCAAAATTTTGCTCAACCCTCACTTCTTGTCTTTTAACAACGGGTTTCTGAAAACTCGTAATACCAGCGCTGCATGTAAGTGAGCAGTGAGGGAAAACTACTTGTTAGCACCGCATAGCCTATAACGCAAAACTCGTAATCTGGGCCACAGTTTGCCTAACTGCAGTAGAGACAGCAATTACTCTTTTGGCCAAGTGCTTGTTATGACACCTGTGATATAAGCAAGCAAATCATATATCCACCTGCTATCCCACAGAGCTCCTGTACAGCTGTATTGCATGTGAGAAACCATTGTAGATTTTTTTTTTCATTTAAACATTCTATAACCATTTATTTATTTTTATTTGTTTTACTTCATTTGTGCAGGGTTCATTACTTCCTGTTACAGTCCCATAAGGGGCTGTTTTTTTTTTGTTTTTTTGTTTTTTAATTGTTTATTTAGAAAAATTAAACAGTACAGCAGTAAATACACAAGGTTGTACAATCATAAATATAAGTGGAACATTGTTGCAAATAACTATGCTTATTGACTTTGAAAGTTCTTGTATATTGTCCATGTTCCGGGATGCAATGGAAGGAGACTCATAAAGTTCAAAGTCAAGTTGAACGTGTATTCTTTTTGGTGGGGTGGGTTGGTTTAAAATAGCTGGTGCAGGGCGTAAAAGTGAAGAGTGGGGTGGGAGAGAAAAAAAAGGGAGGTGGTTGGCGAAGGAGTTGTTGTATGGTTTTCTTTCTCACTCTCCCTTCAGACTCTCTGGGGTACCTGTTTCCACATCTCTAACATTTCATGGATTTCAATTGTATCGGATCTAATGTAACAGTATCTCTCCTTTTGTAGGAGCAAGTCTACCTGAGTGGACCATTCCCCTTTAGTGGGGATCGTTGGGGACTTCCAGTGTCTGGGGATTAAAACTTTAATGCTATTAAGCATTAGGATCATTAGTGCATTTTTTGCTTTGTTTGGGAAGGCCCTTCAATAGGAATATTTCTGGTCTGTTGTGTACAAGGGACCCAAGGATTGTTCTCATTCTAGCCGTCACATCCTCCAATAGTTTGTCAATTCCCGGGCAGCTCCACCAGATGTGTGCCTCTTTCCCCGCAAACCCTCCAACATCTGCCTGTGGGTTTAGGGTAGATCTTGTGTAGTCTGTGGGGTGTTAGATACAGTGTGTTATGAATTTGAGTTTAGATTCTAGAGGATATGGAGGAGGTCTTTGTTGTCTTAAAGATCTCTGTCCATTCTTAGTGTGTCATGTCTGTACCAAGTTCCCTGTGCCAAGCACTGGTGTAACTCAACAGAGAATTTGCATCTGGTGCTACTAAAATCTTATATATTAGTGAGATGGAGTGTGACGGTGGGTGCTGCAGTATTCATCATTTTTCAAAAGCGGTTAGTTGTCTAATAAGTTGTTGTTTGTGGGTGTGGGTTTCAAAGAAGTGTTTTAGTTGAGCATATATAAGCCAGTTAGGTAGGAGCCCGGGGCTTGAGTTTGTAATGTCCTCATATGATTTTAATTTATTGTCATGCAGGGGTTGTTGGAATGATTCTTTTTCAATGTGGGTTGGATTATTGGAGTGTTTTGATGTTAGATATAGGTATCTCTGGTTTGGGTTTAAAAGGGGTCAGTGAACGATTGTAGATTTTTAACGCAGGTTAGATATGGCAATTGATTGGTTAACATCCAGAATTCAAATGCAAATGTATCTTTACATGTAGCAAAATCACAATGAAAGACCGCTGTACTAAAAGGGACAGTCTACACCAGAATTGTTATTGTTTTAAAAGATAGATAATCCCTTGTTTACCCATTCCCTAGTATTGCATAACCAACACAGTTATATTTATATATTTTTTACCTCTGTGATTATCTTGTATCTAAGCCTCTGCAGACTGCCCCTTTATTTGTTCTTTTGACAGACTTGCAGTTTAGCCAATCAGTGATGGCTCCCAGGTAACTTCACGTGCACGAGCACAGTGTTATCTATATGAAAAACATGAACTAACACCCTCTAGTGGTGAAAAACCTGTTAAAATGCATTCTTAAGAGGCGGCCTTCAAGGTCTAAGAAATTAGCATATGAACCTCCTAAGTTAAGCTTTCAACTAAGAATACCAAGAGAACAAAGAAAAATTGGTGATAAAAGTAAATTGGAAAATTGTTTAAAATTACATGCCCTATCTGAATCATGAAAGTTTTTTTTGGACTAGACTGTCCCTTTAACTAGCATTTCAGGCTAATTTGTGCAAGCCTGAAACACTTTAATTATTTTACAGATATAAATACAGAAACTATTAGCTAGCTTAGGGTTTATTTTACAGGTATTTAGTTTTAAATAGGAATTATTTAGTTATTAATAGTAGGTTTTCTTTAGATTTATTTTAATTATTTTTAAGTTAGTGGGTGTTAGGATTAGGGTTAGACTTAGGTTTAGGGGTTAATAAATTTAGTATAGTGGCGGCAACGTTGGGGGCGGCAGATTAGGGGTTAATAAATGTAGCTAGGTGCTATGGAGGTATGGAGGTGGCACTATGGAGGTGGCGGTGGTAGGGGTTAATAATTTTATTTTAGTATTTGCGCTGCGGGAGGGCCTCGGTTTAGGGGTTAATATGTAGTTTATGGGTGTTAGTGTACTTTTTAGCACTTTAGTTATGAGTTTTATGTTACGGCATTGTAGCGTAAAACTCATAACTACTGACTTTAGAATGTGTTACGAATCTTGGCGGTAGAGGGTGTACCGCTCACTTTTTGGCCTCCCAGGAAAAGCTTCTAAAATCAGCGCTATGGAAGACCCATTGAAAAAAGACTTTACGCAATTTGCGTAAGTTGATTTGCGTTAAGGCCAAAAAAGTGTGCAGTGTCCCTAAACCTGCAAGACTCGTAATAGCAGCGGTAGTGAAAAAGCAGCGCTATAACCTGATAACGCTGCTTTTTCACCATAACGCAAAACTCGTAATCTAGCCGTAAGTTATTTTAATTTAATGTCACATCTCCAATTCTATGCTAATTTTGTATCAATGATGCCTACGTAATACAAAACAATACTTATTTATTTGTGTGTGTTTACTTTTTAATTATTTTTGCCTAGCATGCACCTTTGAACAAGGCCTCCTATTATAACATCTTTGGAGGATTGAAAAAATTAACCAGCACCATATGTTCATGCCAAAAAAAGGGCTTTACTTTAGCTGAACGTCTCATGTTGATTTTTAAACTACCACAGAGAATTAAGTTGTCAGAAATGATTGAGCACTCAGTCTACAAATTTTTAAAATTTGAAACAACTCTGCAATAATTCTAAACTGATCAGGGCTATTCTAATAGTTGTTGTTTTGGTATTTGAATGCTCTCAGAGAGATTATTGTGCTTGTTCAGTCATATCTGATGGGCTAAAAGGCTGACTAAATGCAAAGCTGGATACATGTTTTTTTATATGCAATGGGATTTTTTTTTTTTAAATCGATTGTGTTTGATAATGGGCTAGATAACAAGTAGAGCACTAATTGCTATAACCTATTCCCTCATATAAGTCACCAAACAAAAAAAAAGAAAACCTAATACCAAACTCGAGCGCAAATCCGATCGTATATACTCATGTGCGCTAACTCGACATGATAATATGAATATTTCACATTCTAATGTTCTGCACATAGCAAAATATGTTCAATTTATGAATAAATACAAAAACTTGCTAATATGGAGATAGATCTTTAACTTATTTTATTGAGAACTATATTGCAATGTAAGTTATATAAGTGCTTTACATAACTAAAATTAGGGAACTAATTTCTAAAAATTCCCTTGTAGTACTGAAAAAACTTCTTACAAAATGTTGTAAGGCCAGAGAAGTTTAGAGAACTAGGTCAAAAATGTCTGTAGTGCTTGTGTGTGGGGGGTGAGAACATAGGGGGAAGCTGCATTATGTTCTTGTAGTACTGGGGGAGAGAGAAAGATACAAAAACACACATTAGGCCTTCCATTCACGAGACAAAAAAAGTCAACTGAACATGTTAATGTGTCATATGCATTTGAAAACTATAACCAAGATACTAACAATGGGGTACATCGCTGTCAATCAGAATTCCCTCGTGAAATGTGGTTTTCAGTATCAATCCCTATATTTTTAACCTCCACAATAACCCATTAAGGGGATTGTGTGAATAAAATAACCATGTTTCATGCATGAGGAAAATTCAATCAACACCATTATTCCAATCATTAAGAAAACACTAATCTGGCAGCATTCTAAAATCTATACTTTGGACACATTGGCCTAGATTTAGAGTTGGGCGGTAGACGTCAAAACCAGCGTTTTGGAGTCAGTCATTAAAGGGTCTAACGCTCACTTTTCAGCCGCGACTTTTCCATACCGCAGATCCCCTTACGTCAATTGCGTATCCTATATTTTCAATGGGATCTTTCTAACGCCGGTATTTAGAGTCTTGGCTGAAGTGAGCGTTAGAAATCTAACGACAAAACTCCAGCCGCAGAAAAAAGTCAGTAGTTAAAAACTTTCTGGGCTAACGCCGGTTTATAAAGCTCTTAACTACTGTGCTCTAAAGTACACTAACACCCATAAACTACCTATGTATCCCTAAACCGAGGTCCCCCCACATCGCTGCCACTCTATTAAATTTTTTTAACCCCTAATCTGCCGACCGCCACCTACGTTATACTTATGTACCCCTAATCTGCTGCCCCTAACACCGCCGACCCCTATATTATATTTATTAACCCCTAACCTGCCCCCCACAACGTCGCCGCCAGCTACCTACAATAATTAACCCCTAATCTGCCGACCGCAAAGCGCCGCTACCTACGTTATCCTTATGTACCCCTAATCTGCTGCCCCTAATACCGCCGACCGCTATATTATATTTATTAACCCCTAATCTGCCCCCCTCAATGTCGCCTCCACCTGCCTACACTTATTAACCCCTAATCTGACGAGCGGACCGCACCGCTACTATCAGATTGAGCTCGCATTCTATTGGCTGTTCCGATCAGCCAATAGAATGCGAGCTCAATCTGATTGGCTGATCGGATCAGCCAATCGGATTGAACTTGATTCTGATTGGCTGATTTTCCTACCTTAATTCCGATTGGCTGATAGAATCCTATCAGCCAATCGGAATTCGAGGGACGCCATCTTGGATGACGTCCCTTAAAGGAACCGTCATTCTTCAGTTGGACGTCGTCGGAAGAAGATTGATCCGCGCTGGAGGTGTTCACGATGGAGCCGTTCCTCATCGGATGAAGATAGAAGATGCCGCTTGGATCAAGATGGTTGCCGGTCTGGATCGCCTCTTCTTCCCGGATAGGATGAAGACTTTGGAGCCTCTTCTGGACCTCTTCAGCCGCAGGATTATGGATCGCCAGCCCCCGCTTGGGTTGGATGAAGATTTTGGAGCCAGGACCGATCGGTGATACCCGGTGAGGTGAAGATAAGGTAGGAAGATCTTCAGGGGCTTAGTGTTAGGTTTATTTAAGGGGGGTTTGGGTTAGATTAGGGGTATGTGGGTGGTGGGTTGTAATGTTGGGGGGGAGGTATTGTATGTGTTTTTTTACAGGCAAAAGAGCTGAATTTCTTGGGGCATGCCCCGCAAAGGGCCCTGTTCAGGGCTGGTAAGGTAAAAGAGCTTTGAACTTTTTTAATTTAGAATAGGGTAGGGCATTTTTTTTATTTTGGGGGGCTTTGTAATTTCATTAGGGGGCTTAGAGTAGGTGTAATTAGTTTAAAATTTTAATATTTTTCTAATGTTTGTAAATATTTTTTTATTTTTTGTAACTTAGTTCTTTTTTATTTTTTGTACTTTAGTTAGTTTATTTAATTGTAGTTATTTGTAGGTATTGTATTTAATTAATGTATTGATAGTGTAGTGTTAGGTTTAATTGTAGGTAATTGTAGGTAGTTTATTTAATTTATTTATTGATAGTGTAGTGTTAGGTTTAATTGTAACTTAGGTTAGGATTTATTTTACAGGTAATTTTGTAATTATTTTAACTATTTTAGCTATTAAATAGTTCTTAACTATTTAATAGCTATTGTACCTGGTTAAAATAAATACAAAGTTACCTGTAAAATAAATATAAATCCTAAAATAGCTATAATATGATTATAATTTATATTGTAGCTATAATAGGGTTTATTTTACAGGTAAGTATTTAGCTTTAAATAGGAATAATTTATTTAATAAGAGTTAATTTATTTCGTTAGATTTAAATTATATTTAATTTAGGGGGGTGTTAGGGTTAAAGTTAGACTTAGCTTTAGGGGTTAATAAATTTATTAGAGTAGCGGTGAGCTCCTGTCGGCAGATTAGGGGTTAATACTTGAAGTTAGGTGTCGGCAATGTTAGGGAGGGCAGATTAGGGGTTAATACTATTTATTATAGGGTTATTGAGGCGGGAGTGAGGCGGATTAGGGGTTAATACATTTATTATAGTAGCGCTCAGGTCCGGTCGGCAGATTAGTGGTTAATAAGTGTAGTTAGGTGGAGGCGACGTTGGGGGCGGCAGATTAGGGATTAATAAATATAATATAGGGGTTGGCGATGTTAGGGCAGCAGATTAGGGGTACATAGGGATAATGTAGGTGGCGGGGATGTACGGAGCGGCAGATTAGGGGTTAAAAATAATATGCAGGGGTCAGCGATAGCGGGGGCGGCAGATTAGGGGTTAATAAGTGTAAGGTTAGGGGTGTTTAGACTCGGGGTACATGTTAGAGTGTTAGGTGCAGACGTAGGAAGTGTTTCCACATAGAAAACAATGGGGCTGCGTTAGGAGCTGAACGCGGCTTTTTTGCAGGTGTTAGGTTTTTTTTCAGCTCAAACAGCCCCATTGTTTTCTATGGGGGAATCGTGCACGAGCACGTTTTTGAAGCTGGCCGCGTCCGTAAGTTGCGGTAAATATGCTACACGCTCCTTTTTTGGAGCCTAACGCAGCCATTCTGTGAACTCTAAATACCAGCGGTATTTAAAAGGTGCGGCCAGAAAAAAGCATGTGTAGCTAACGCACCCCTTTGGCCGCAGAACTCTAAATCTAGGCGTTTGAAAACATATTTTTTTTATTTGAATTGGCTGTTTGCATAGCCTTTTCTATATGTTAAAGTTTGTATGCACGCTGCTTTTTATGTGCTAACATACCAGATTCTTTCTTTTTTAATAAAAGTTCAAATCACACTTTTAAGCTATAAGGGGGATATTTATCAAGCCGTCAACCGCAAATACGCTGGAATTCTGCAGCGTAATTGTGGCAAGCTTGATTAAACCTAGTTATCAAAGCCTACAGACTGGCAAAAGTTGAAATCTGTGACGTAACAAACGATCCGCTGGTATCAATCCGCCACAGATCGATGGTTACGTCATTACAGATGTTCCGAATACACATTCGGCACTATTTGACACTTTTTCAAAGTTATCAAATAGTTAACCGGTACGCTCGTGGCTATTCTGGCTCAGCGTACCTTGTTTTCAATCCGCCACCCTGGAGGCCGCGGATGCCGTAGGAATCAATGGGAATCTGAAAGCAGCGAAAGCTCATGTTCGATGCTGCCAGATATTTACACCTAACACCCTAACATAAGCCCAAAGTCTAAACACCCCTAATCTGCCACCCAGACATCGCCGCCACCTACATAATGTTATTTACCTCTATCCCGCCGCTCCCCGACACCGCCGCAACTAAATAAAGTTATTAACCCCTATCCCGCCTCTCCCGGACCCCGCCACAACCTAAATACAGTTATTAACCCCTAAACCTCTGGCCTCCCACATCACTAACATTAACTAAACCTATTAACCCCTAAACTAATGAAACAAAAATGAAAGGGCGCCTCCTAGTGTAGCCAATTTGAACATGAATAGATAGAATAAAATGTAGATTTTATACTCACATATAGTGAAGGCAAAGATAATGCCTAGGTAAGCAGTCTGGAAACTTATCAGTGTCCCAGTTGACTGTGCACCAAATGCAAGGGCAGCTCCTCTTAAATGGTTAATGTGGCAGTCTGAAAAAATGGAATGGTATACAGAGGGCGACTCATAGTGCAGATTAGTTGGTATAGTACTTTCCCCCCAACTTATCCCTTCAGAGAAATACTCACATAGTATGGAGCACACTATAGTGCTAATGAGACAAGCTGGGTATATTGCAGTGGCCCAGCGCACATATCACTCTGGTAAACAATGGATAGATGTTGAAAATATAAGATAGGAGACTTCAGAAGTGTATCAAAATATTTTATATAAAAATGAATAAATGAACAAATAAAAACAATCAGTAAAACACGCTACGCGTTTCTCAGAGCTTACCACTCTGTTTCCTCAGGCAAGTCATACTGATCTATGACTAAAGTCTCTTATTTAAACCCCTAAAACTAATTACAGTTACACCCATTACACACCCTTTTAATTAGCTCATGCAAGTGTTTCCATAACAACCTTTCTAACTACACCTAACATTTCTTAATCAAAATATATAACACATTTGATATATTTTATACAACGATCTAGTAAATGAACTTCATACATAATGTAACATAAGTTAGATCACTTGCACAATGTAACAAAACATCATCATATACAAATGTGGAAAGCCCATATATTTAGACGATTTGATTTAAAAATTTATAAATCCATATATGAGAAAACTGTATATTTATTTATCATATAGAATTTTTCATATATATATAAACATGTGAAATTTAGCTTCATTTACATATCCGTATCGTTAATCCCATCTAGTCATGCCGTATGTGTAAAACATAACTTCTGGGTGTGTGTCATTTCACGCCAAACCTTTTAGCCCCATTTTTGAGCCCTTGCATCATCATTTGAAATTGACGATATGTCCTATGTCATTCCTAAATCATACTCTTAAATTTACTAAGATTCCCACCGGAAACAATCATAAGTGGTTTCAGTATATCCCAACACTAATTTGTATTCACAATGTTGTGCGCTAAGTGACCAATCAACTACAGAGGTGTGTGCATGTTATCCAATTACTCTGTTGTGATTTTGGCCAATCAGTGAAGACTTGTTGCTTTGTATGTTTAGAATACGCGCTGATCCTGTCAATGCAGCCCTTATCCTGTATAGCTATAATAGAACAGGCTGACTGTGCGGCCATGTTGGTTTAGGTGCTGATTTTATAATCCCCTTAATGCATCAAGAATATACAGATCTCAAAATATCGAGTTGAGTGAAGTAATTGTTCGATTTTCAAATATTTAGTAAAATGGGTCATAAACCAAATCGAAAACAAATTTATTATAGTCTCTGTATTAAAGCAAAACTATAAAAAAGCCTTTTTATTTTCTGTTGACATGGAGGTGTGTCCGTGTAAACCAATGTTCTTTTGCGGTTATCCAAAGAAGAAATATATGAGTTCAATGTGCTTGTGTGAAATCGTGAGCAAATCTATGCTATTATCTTAACTCTGCTAATTATATAGTGTCTGCTGTGCTTCTTTTCGAAGCTGCAATGTAAATATGATGTTTTCTGTGTTGCTTTATATAATCTAAATGTCGGTCACTTCAAAAGATGAATAACCTACCATATGATATAAAATGTTTATCTATAAATAGGATGTTTAATCCTAATATGAATATTAAATGATTATAGAGTGACTAATAATGTGCAAAATAATGTGTTATAAAATACATGTGACTAAATGATAACATACCCGATAGATAACTACTACTGGAGTGCCCTAACTCTTTATATGTGTACTGTGAACTAACTAGATCTCTAACCCCTAAACTGCCAGCCCCCCACATCGCCATAAACTAAATTAAGCTATTAACCCCTAAACCTAACAACCCGCTAACTTTACATTACAATTACAACATCCCTATCTTATAATAAATTAAAACTTTCCTGTAGAATTAAAAGAAACTATATTAAACTATTAATTAACCTACCCTATTATACTAAAAATACATTAAACTAGCAATTAAATTAACTATATTACATATTAAAAAATCCTAACCCTACTCATATAGCCTTTAAGAACTTACAATCACTGGGGGTTAAATAAAGATATTAAAATAGCAGCCTTTATCTAATTTCAATAGGGTATCATTATGGTTAAATTATATTATATTCATAATTACTGGCACTTTACGGATATTTTTAAGCATAGTCAGTCTATCACAACATTCCTTTTATATAAATATAGACATATCTTTAGGCATTGTGACTTTAAGTATAATCACCACATTCCTCACATATATATTATAGGCACTTTTAGGCATTGTCACTTTAAATAATGTTCTTTGGACCTAACCATTTTCATTATTACACAATGAAATTAAGATATTATCAAGGTATTATGCATTACTGCATATAAATCGATAAGTATTTCACCTTTAAAAAATACATTTATAATTTTTATTTTACGCACACTTTATTTGCAAAATAAATACTAGGAATCAATACACAGTGATATAGATACGATCACCTTACAAAGTATAATGAAAATAATAAGCTGTTATAATTTTCTTTCTTAAGCACATTATACATTACATCACATATATTGGTTCTGCAAAAAGATAAATGTTTTTTAATGATAATAAATATTGTTATGGTTCATTATATGTTATGTCAAAGGTTTTTTATAAACCTGGTGATATAGGTAAATGTATGTTATTCATCATTGGTGGCTTCTTGTTTTCTAACGATTCAGAGTACAATTATTATGAGATCAGATACTGTTTTTTTCTATTTCTTTGTCCATAGAGATTGTTACAACCTGCCTATTTGTCTATGGACCTATCAAGTCACTCGTAATGTTTATATTGCTAAAACCTCAAGCAGACTTGAAAAGGAACTAAGCTCAAATAGCCATATCTCCTGTGATTGGCCAAGGAGAACATGTGACCGCATAAGTCTATCCGATATGAAAATCTTTACTGTGGACATTCGAAAACATCTGATTGGTCGATAGCATCACGTGATAATTCAACGGACCTGAAAGGGAACTTAGAGAAAGAAAGTACTCGAATGAGGACTTAAAGAAATGTTTTTCGCCAATTGGAAACTATTTCAAGTGGGACTATCTCATTGGTTAACATAATCTGTTTACATGTTTATACCTAACGATATACCAAAACATTAATAATAAGATAATAACGGCATAAGAACATTTTTGCAATGCAAAGGATAAGCTCGTTGGGTATAAACATGCTTATATTTGGATGTATTTATTTTATTTTATGTGAGTCCAATTTCCTGTTTGATACAGGAAATTGGAACATCTACACACCTGTATATAAACCAGCTCTGAGAGTCACAGCATATTGAAAACTTTTTTATCTTGTTTTAATATTGCTCTTGAAAAAGACGCTTGTGCGTTGAAACGCATAGAGCTGAAATAAACTCATCTTTTATACAAAAGGAGATTTATCTTCTTCTTTTCTGCTTTGATGATCCGGACTTATTACATTTAATAAGTAAGTTACTATTTGATTTGTTAGTAGTGGTTTAACACACTGTTGATGGAGTCTTTATTCCACTCCTAGTCAAGCCGATATTTCGTTTGGAACCACACCATTATCATTCCAAGAAAGACACTCCTAACAAGCTGAATCCATGTTACTTAAGGAGTATACTGCACATTATTAATGTGATTTTAATATACACCTCAAGCCTTTTTCTCTCTATTTCTAGAGAAATTGATTTTCCACCAAGACCAGCGCCATCTATTTCCATTTTCTATAAATTAACTATATTACATATTAAAAAGTCCTAACCCTACTCAAATTATTTAAATCTACTATTAAAAATTAATAAATTACAAAAAAAATTAACACTAAGTTACAACCCACCCCACACTAAATAGCACAAAAAAACAACCCATAGTATCAGAAATAAAAACAAATTACACCTAATCTTATAGCCCTATCAAAATAAAAAAGCCCCCCCCCAAATAAAAAAACCCTAGCCTACAATAAACTATCAATAGCCCTTAAAAGGGCCTTTTGCAGGGCATTGCCCCAAAGAAATCAGCTCTTTTACCTGTAAAAAAAAAATACAAACAACCCCCAACAGTAAAGCCCCCCACCCACCCAACCAACCCCCCCAAATAAAAAGCCTATCTAAAAAAACCTAAGCTCCCCATTGCCCTGAAAAGGGCATATGTATGAGCATTGCCCTTAAAAGGGCACAGACCCTACTCTAAAAATAAAACCCACCCAAAAAACCTTAAATAAACCTAACACTAACTCCCGACGATCCACTTTTAAAAGGGCCTTTTGTAGGGCATTGCCCTAAGTTAAACAGTTTGTTTACGTTAAAAAATACTAACACCCCCCTAACAGTAAAACCCCACACCCGCCAAACCCTCAAAATAAAAAAAACTGACACTAAAAAATCCTAAACTACCCATTGCCCCCAAAGGGGCATTTGTATGGACATTGCACTTAAAAGGGCATTCAGCTCTTTTTCAAAGGCCCATTAAAACCCTAATCTAAAAAAAAAAACCTCCCCAAAAAAAGTCTAACCCCCAGATAGATACTCACGGTTCCTGAAGTCCGGCGCTGAAGTTTTCTTCCAAGTGGGGATATCTTTTATTTTCTTCCAGGAACAAGCCGGCATGGAGTGGAGCGCGGAACTGAAGACCGGTGACCACTGAACTGAAGACAGGTGACGGTGGAACTGAAGACCGGCGACCGCGGTACCATGGAATATGGAGATCCACTTTGCATTATCACCACCGCACACTGAGGATTGAATTTAAGGGACGCGTTTAAATATGGGGTACCTTGAATTCCTATTGGCTGATTTGATTCTTCAAATTTAAATCAGCCAATAGGATGAGAGTTACTGAAATCCTATTGGTTGTTCAAATCAGACTAGGAGGCCTATTTATTAAAGGCCTTGTGGACCTGATCCGACAGTGCGGATCAGGTCCGCAAAACCTCGCTGAATGCGGAGAGCAATATGCTCTCCATATTCAGCATTACACCAGCAGCTCACAAGAGCTGCTGGTGCAACGCCACCCCCTACATACTCTCGGCCAATGGGCCACCAGCATGGGGGTGTCAATTGAATTGTGGCGATTCATGTCCGCCTGCTCAGAGTAGTCTTTAGACCGCTGCTTCATAACTGCTATTTCTGGCAAGTCTGAAGACTCGCCAGAAACACGGGCCCACAAGAGCTTGATAAATGGGCCTCTAAGGGTGAAATTACAAATACGGCACAGGCTTCAGTACAACTGCTGAAACCCGCGTCACCCGTAATTTCACCTTGCACATCGGGGTATCACATATACAGCGCTGGCAGTTTATAAAGTGCCATAAGTCTGATAAACAAGCGACATCCTGAAATGGGTGTAAATACAAATTTCTGGATTCGCCAGTGACTTACAACACGTTAGAAACTGCCGGCGCCTAAGAAAATAAAAAAATTTCAAATCTCCCGTAAAGGCCTAACCTGCCTCCCAAAAATTTCAGTAGCTTTAATCCTATTGACTGATTTGAATTTAAAGACTCAAATCAGCCAATAGGAATTCAGGGTACCCCATATTTAAATGTGTACCTTGAATTCAATCCTCAATATGCGGCAGTGATTGTACGAAGAGGATCTCCATGCTACATGGCTCTGCAGGTCGCCGGTCTTCAGTTCCGCGGTCACCGGTCTTCAGTTCCGCCCTCCGCTCCACGCTGGCTTGTTCCTGGAAGAAGATAGATGACCGCGTTGCTCCTGGAAGAAGATAGATGATATCGCCGCTTGGAAGAAGACTTCACCGCTGGACTTAAAAAAACGTGAGTACCTATCTGGGGGTTAGACTTAGGCTTTTTTTAATTTTTTTTTTTTTTAGATTAGGGTTTTAATGGGCCTTTGAAAAAGAGCTGTATGCCCTTCTAAAGGCAGTAAAAGAGCTGAATGCTCTTTTAAGGGCAATGCCCATACAAATGCCCCCTTAGGGGCAATGGGTAGTTTAGGATTTTTTAGTGTTAGTTTTTTTTTTTTGGGGGGGGTTTGATGGGTGTGGGGTTTTACTGTTAGAGGGGGCTTAGTATTTTTTAAGGTAAAAGAGCTGTTTAACTTAGGGAAATGCCCTACAAAAGGCCCCTTTAAGAGTTATTGGTAGTTTAGCATTAGTTTAGGGGATGTATTTATTTTGGGGGGGCTTTTTTATTTTCATAGGGATTTTGTTATATTTTTTAATTTTTGATAATTTGGTTTATTATTTTATGTAATGTTAGAATTTTTTATTTTTTGAAATCTTAGATTAATTTAATTTAATAATTTTTTATTTTTTATTTTTTAAGTAATGTTAGCTTTTTTAATTGAATTGTTCGTAACTTAGTATTTTTTTTTATTTAGGTAATTGGCGTTAATTTAGGGGGTGTTAGTTTAGGGGGCTTAGTAATTTAATTAGTTATTTGCATTGTGTGTGGCGGTTTAGGGGTTAAAACTTTTAATATGATTACTGCGTTGTGTGGGTTTGGCGGATTAGGAGTAAATAGGTTAATTAAGTTTATTGTGTTGTGGGGTGATGGCGGTTTAGGGGTTAATAGGTTAATTAGATATTTTAAGATGTAGGGGTTAATATAGTTTATTAGTTATTGCGGTGTGGGGATGATGGTTGACAAGTAGTAGATATTGTGCATGCGTTAGGTGTTAGTTATTTTCAGGAGGTTGATAGATATTGCGCACACGTTAGGCGTTAGTTACTATTTTCAGGGGGTTACGGTGCTCACAAACTCAGCGTAAATCTTGCTGCGTCTGCCTATGTGTGGCAATTTTCGACGCGTTCTTAAAATTTCGACGCGAGTAAAAATTGCGGGCGACGGGTGAAATATACACGACGCATTTATATGCGGCATCGTATATGTGATACCAAAACCGTGTAAAAACCGCCGTCGACGGTAATCTTGTCCCAAGTGCTATTGCATTGTCTTTTTATCATGCATTTGTTGATTATGCAAATCTACTGTATTTAATAGTCTTTTAGTTAATTAATTATTAATTATGAAATAAAAAAATGAAATTATTAATTGTACATCACAAATTAATAGTGATGGTTAAATGAAAAAAGGTTTAATTGAAACATCTATCAAGTTCTGTTTTTGTTTGGCTGCTTAACTATTCCTTCCGCAAATGTTTCTCAGATAGATTACGAGTTATCCGCGTTATAGGGTTTTTAACGAATGCAACAAAAGTTGCATTATTTCACCCTCCATAGCGCTGCCGTTACAAGTTTTGAAACAGCTGGCTTGTGTGAGCAATATGGTTGGGTTGATCTCCATACCGCACAAAATACAAGCGCTGCTTTTGATATGCTCGTTCACGCTTTCCCCATAGAATTCAATAGGGAGAGCGGGTTAGAAAAAACACCTGCAATCGCGGAATGAAAAGCTCTGTAACGCAGTCTCATTGATTCCTATGGGGAAAAAAAAGTTACGTTTAAACACCCTAACATAAATTCCACATCTAAACACCCCTAATATACTGCCCCCGACATCGCCGCCACCTACATAATATTATTAACCCCTAATCTGCCACTCATGATATCGCCGCCACTGATATAAAACTATTAACCCCTAATCTGCCGCTCCTGATATCTCCACTACTATACTAATTATTATTAGTTATTAACCCCTATTCCCCTGCACCCCAACATCACCCACACAATAATAAATCTATTAACCCCTAATCCGCTGCTCCCACCACCCAACCAACCCCCCAAAATAAAAAAAACTAACTCTAACAAAAACCTAAGCTACCCATTGCCCTGAAAAGGGCAATTGTATGGGCATTGCCCTTAAAAGGGCATTCAGCTCTTTTACATTGCCCTGAAAAGGGCATTCAGCTCTTTTAAAAAAGCCCAAATCCTAATCTAAAAAAAAAAAAAAAAACCAAAGATCCACTCACAGTTTCTGAAGTCCAGACATCCATCCTCATCCAGGCAGCGTAAAGTCTTCATCAAGGCAGCGAGAAGTCTTCATCCAGGCGGGATCTTCTATCTTCATCCAGGCGGCATCTTCTATCATCATCCCGGCGGCGTCTTCTATCTTCATTCCGTCAGCGCGGAGGGGATCCATCCATGAAGACATCTGGCACGGAGCGTCCAATGCAAGGGAGACTTTTCAAAATGGCGTCCCTTGCATTCCTATTGGCTGATTTGATTCTTGAAATTCAAATCAGCCAATAGGATGAGAGCTACTGAAATCCTATTGGCTGTTCAAGGGGTTAATAACTTTTATTAGTGGTGGCGATGTTGGGGTGCAGGGGAATAGGGGTTAATAACTTTATTATAGTGGCGGCAATGTCGGGAGCGGCAGATTAGGGTTAATAACTTTATTTTGGTGTCGGCGATGTCGGGGGCAGCAGATTAGGGGTGTTTAGACTTGGGGTTTGTGTTAGGTTTAAACGTAACTTTTTTCCCCGATAGACATCAATGGGGTTGCATTATGGCAATCGCCATTCCGCCCTTCAGGTGTTAATTTTTTTCTAACACCTTCTCCCCATTGATGTCTATAGGGAAAGCATGCATGAGCACATATTCTCAGCCCTTGGATTTTTTGCGGTATGGAGCTTATCGCACGCACAAGGAGGCTTTTCAGAAACTTGTAATGGCAGTGCTATTAAGGGTGAAATAATGCAACTTTTGTTGCGTTCGTTTCCCACCCTCTATAGTGCAAAACTTGTAATCTAGGCGTATGTGAAGAACATAAGAATGTAAAATATGTGCAACGCAATTTAGGACTAACACGGTCGGTTTAGCGCACATGAAGAATTGCTATCTTCAGTACGCTTTAGGGAATTATTACATATAAACTATTAGAAAAAATTGATAAATATTATTTAAAATTATTTTACATACTGTAAAATATTTTAAATAATCCATAGATTATACATATATTTTTACAGTATGTGTATTCATTTTAAATTTTTATTTATATTTTTTTAATAGTTTATATTTAATATTTTAATTTCTCGCATTGAAGATAGCAATTCTTCATGTGCGCTAACTCAACCATGTTAGTCCTAAATTGCAAACCCCATAATAAGTGCATTGGAGCTATCTCTTTGCAGTCAAATAGATAAAAACATGTAAAATCATACTTATGCAATATTCATATTTAATAAAGTGTTTGAGTTTGTACTGTAAATATTTCACATTCCAATGTTCTGCATATAGCAGAATATGTTCTATGTATTTATAAATAGATATTCCTATATATATATGTATATATCCAATATATAATCATATATATATATATATATATATATATATATATATATATATATATATATAGTATATAATGCATCAGCCCTCCATTTATATGTAATTACTTCCCAAAAATGGAAGGATGATGGGGTAACCCCCAAAATTATTCCCCTTCCACCTGTGCACGGAGAGTTAATAAATTGAATGTCAAGTCAAAAGAAGAAAATAGTAACTCTTAATCCAGCACATAGGGATAAATAAAGTAAATAAAGTACAATGGATTAGTACTACCTATAGAAAACACAGGCAATTAACAGGTCAAGTTATAAATCACTTTATCCAAAAATCCAAATCATAAGCAACAAAACATAGTATACTTTTCCAAAATTATTGTGGCAACAAGATTCAATTAGCTGAAAGTCCCTTATAAATCTGTGATTTGTATTAAGGAACCCTATATAGAGGCCTCTATTCCAGGGTATATATAAGAAATGCTTCCTGGATAACTTGTGAGACAACTCCGTCCCATATATAGGTCTCCATCATTCTGAAAACAACCTGCAGACCAGTGACGTGCAGTAATAGGAGGCAGGGGAGGCAGCGCCGCCCCTGTCAAATCATGAAAAAAGTTTTTATTTTAATGATTAATAAAAAATAAAAAAGTTGAGTGTTTTTGTCCATTAACTTTTTTCAGACCACGCCCCCCCCCCCCAGGTATCCCCCCCCACCCCACTTCCTCCGCTGGTGCCACAGATGCAATCCCAAAATCATCCCATAAGTCCTATGAATGAATCATCCATGTTGCGCAATTGAGAGGCAGTGAGCCGCTCCGCTGCCCGTAATTGATTGCGCAACATGGATGTTTCATAGTGTTACTAGCTCACTATGAGCTAGCGCCACCCAGTGGTATCGTGCCGGGCCCTTACCACACTCTAATAGAGGCGGTTCTCCAAACCGCCTCTATGATCAGCTAATTGAGACAGCCAATCAGCTATTAATGGTGCTGGGGAGGCGTGCCGGGCGTGGACGTCAGACTAATACTGACGTTGGCGGGAATACAGTGAAGCAGGAGGGAGCTGCTGCGTGCCGAGTTCTCACATGACTCGTGTGTGTGTACTGTCAGGGCCCATTGCCTTATAGCCTTTCTTGAGCAGCTAGTGGATCAAGAGGTGGAGCCGGAGCACATCACGATCAGCTGCTGCCCTGCCCGAGGAACCGACACAGTGCACCACAGAGAGAGCAGTAAGTACTAAAAAGCAAAAAAATGCATCAGCATGGACAATCTTGTTTTCAAGGCAGCTGAAGGGTTAATGGGGTCCCTGTCTAATCTCCCCCTTGTGACAGTGTTCCATCGTCAAAATCCGTAAGTTCCAGCACCTCTGTTCTAACTGTAGCAGCATCACTGTTAAAATTGCTAAGTGTATTTTTTTCCCTGTTGGAAAAAATATGCATTGTGCAATTTTAACGGTGCTGCTGCTTTTATCAACTACCCTTGTGGCAGTGAGGAGGAAGCTAGCACATCTGAGCACCGGCCCAGCTTTATGCGAGTGAATGCTGAGTGACTTTGTGCAAAATGTTTAAAAGTGTGGAGTGGACCGTGGGAGTAAGGGGGCAATTGACTTGCAGGTCACCATCCATAGTAGGCAGCATATAGAGACACAGTGATGAGAGGACTACCCTCCAGCAGAGAGAGAGCAGGGCAGCCAGCATAGCTAAGAAGGATCATGCTGCATTTTTTCCCTGCATACTCGGTCAGAAACTTTTGTAAAACTTGGTGTCTCTAATATCCTTAATTGAAGAAAGAGTGCTGTTTTTCTACATCTGTAACTATAATCCCTTCCCTTCTGCAGTTATGGTGCACATCGTTTTTTATGGGAGGGGTTGATCTTGCCGTTTACTTGTTGAGTCAGGGCATTATGTGGTGCTGTTTAAGCAGTGGCAGGTCTCCCTCTTCCTTTTATTGTAGCTTTTGACAGGAACAAGAGATCCCTTTTTCTGTGAATGGTGATTTAGCTCCATAGGTCAAGCACTGCATTCCTCCTTCTTCTGGTTTAACCCTTTGGCTTCCAAATGACAGCTGAGGTACTAAAATTGTAATGAGCAAAGCCTGTTATGTGTGTGTATATATATATATATATATATATGTGTGTGTGTGTATATATATTTATATATATATATATATATATATATATACCTGTGTGTATGTATATATATATATATATATATATATATATATATATATTTACATAATTTTTTCAAGTTCAATAAACATTTTAATTTAAGAATATTATATTAAATGTTACCTGTCCTCCCCTGTGATGGTAAAAGTTATTAAAACCTACTGTAAAAATAAAAAAGTGTATATCTGTGCAAAATGTATCCTTAGGAATAGATGGCTTATTCTCTGATAAGGAGAGATTACAGTAAAGACCTAATCAGCTCAGGATTATGTTTCTTTGTTTTTCTAAACTATATTACATTTTAAAATACACCATTTTAAATGCAATAAAGAAATAGGTATGCTGATGTCACTTTTTATCAGATTTTCTATTTTAAATGGGGAGGGGGGTTAACTAAACCCAGATACATGGATTGCAGCTCTTTAATAGTTATGGTACTGTTAAAGAAACTGTGTGTCAGAGTGAGAGAGTCTGTGTGTGTATATAAAAGGGAGTGAGAGAGGGAGTCTGTGTGTGTCTGAGTGTGTGTGTAAAAGGGAGTGAAATTAAGTCTGTGTGAGAGTCTCTGTGTGTAAAAGACAATGAGAGTCTGTGTGTGTCTGAAATTGTGTGTGTACAAAAGGGAGTGAGAGAGAGTCTATGTATGTCTGAGAATCTGTGTGTAAAAGGGAGTGAGACTAAGAGAGTCTGTGTGTGTCTGAGAGTATGTGTGTAAAAGGGAGTAAGAGAGAGCGTCTGTGTGTCTGAGAGTGTGTGTATAAAAGGGAGTGAGATAGTCTGGGTGTGAGTGTTTGTGTGTAAATGGAGTGAGGGAGAGTCTGTGTCTGAGTGTGTGTGTAAAAGGGAGTGAGTTTGTGTGTGTAAAAGGGAGTAAGAGTGAGAGAGTTTGTGTGTAAAAGGAAGTGAGAGTGAGAGAGTTTGTGTGTGTCTGAAATTGTGTAAAAGGGAGTGAGAGTGAGTGTGTGTGTCTGTCTGTGTGTAAAAGGGAGTGACAGAGTCTGTGTGTGTCTGAAAGTGTGTGCTTGTAAAAGGGAGTATGTGAGAGTGTATGTGTGTGAGATATGTATGTGTGTATATATAACTTTGGGTTAGGACTGGGATGGTCCATACAGTGGGCAGGAGATACAGGGGTGGGGCTAATGGGGGTGAGGAAAAGGGGTCTGGGCTGGGGGCCCTGTAAGTTTGTTTTGCCCAGGGCCCAACAAATTATAAGGGTGGCCCTGCCTTGCACCTCTTTGTGCAGGTTCTTGTTGTGTAAAGAAGTTTGCAGCCCTCTGGGAACTGGGCAGGTGTTTTCCTCATGCTGACATGCTATTTTTTGTTCAGTTTTTGCCTGTGGAGTGCAGTGTAAGATTAACACATTGGTTGTTAGGGAGAGCTGTTGTGTAGCATTGAGTTGCAGCCTTTCTGGCATCTAAAGGGTTAGTTATTACTGACTCCTCCCTCTACACCCTCTTTCCCTCTCCCCCCTCTATCTCCCTCCCTCTCTCTCTCTTCCCCTCTCTCTCTCTCTCTCTCTCTCTTCCCCTCTCTCTCTCTCTCTCTCTCTCTCCCTCTCTCTTTCTCTCTCCCCTCTCTCTCTCTCTCTCTCTCTCTCTCTCTCCTTTCTGTCTCTCTCCCCCTCTATCTTCCCCTCCACTCCTCCATCTCTTCCCCCTCTTTCTCTCTCCCTCTCCCCTCCCTCTCTGCCTCCTTCTCACTCCTCCCTCCCTCTCCTTCTCTCCCCCTCTCTCTCCTTCTTTCCCCCTTCCTCTCCTTCTCTTCCCCTTTCTCCCTTTTGCCCCTTCTCTTTCCCTCCTTCTCTATCCCTCTATCTCACCCCTCCCTCTCTCTATCTCTCTCCCTGTTATTCTCTCTCTCCCTCTCCTCTCCTTCTCTCTCTCCTTCTCTCTCTCCCCCATCCCTCTCTCTCTCCCCTCCCTTCTTCTCTCCCCCTCCACTCTCCCTCTCTCTCCCTCTCCATCCCTCTCTTACTCCCTCTCCCCCCTCCCTTTTTCCCTCCTTCTCCCCCCTCTCTCCCTCCTTCTCTCCCCCTCCCTCTCTCTGTCTCTCTACCCTCCTCCTTTCTCCCTCCCTCCCTCTCTCTCTCTCCCCTCTCCCTCTCTCCCTCACTCTCTCATGTGTTGTAAAGAATGATAATAGTCATTGTGCAACCTGCTAATTTAATCATACATTTAAGATACCGCTATTGGGATCATATATGTGCTTATCGGCTGTATCATATCCAGTGCCTCACCAACCTCTGACCTCACCGCACGTCACTGCTGCAGACAGTAAAAGTCTATTTAAAGAGACAGATGATGTGAACAGTTCCGTTGTTATTATCAAGATTTCCACAACAGTAGTAATCACAGTGTTCACCGTTAAACCAAAATCGATTTAGGATTAATTGTTGCAAGACAGGTAATTTAACAGTGTTCAGTAGTATCGCTACTTACACAGCAGCTACTGCGGCGGTCAGTTGGTCCCAGGTATCATTATGAATACAACTCCTCTTCTGTTATAAAACATTATTACCTGTCCTGTGAATTCCTTCTGTCTCCCAAATATCCTGAATATGCAAGGTTCTTAGTGGTAAATACCATGCCTTACTTGTTTTGCAGGGTGCTGTAGTTTTGGCTCCTTTCGTTTCCACAGCATTGGGCTTCTTCGCGCGTAGCTGCTTTGAATGCCGGTGGAGTAACAGCTGATCTATACCGAGCACACGCTGAAGTCCAATCTATACTGTGGAAACAAAAGGAGCCAAACTACAGCACCCTGCAAAACAAGTAAGGCGTGGTATTTACCACTAAGAGCCTTGCATATTCAGGATATTTGGGAGACAGAAGGAATTCACAGGACAGGTAATAATGGAATAATACGTTAATGCTTTTTTTTTTTTTTTTTTTGAGTGCACCAGGTTTCTGCTGGTATTAGGAGTTAAAAGTAAACATAATCGATTGAGTGCAATCGCGATTTATGCTAGAATAATTACCGGGACTTCAGAGCACTGGTTAAACACATCAAAAATACATTACAAAGTACAGTTACACTCATAATAACACTATCCAATAAACATTATTAAAAATAATTATTGCACAAAAAAGTTATAAGAGCTCAAAGTTATGTGGTCTCAGGTATATCTTTTTCACAGGTATTCTCACAAGATTATGGGCTAGATTACAATTGTGGCACAAATGATTTTCTCCCACTGATATTACAAGTCAGGAGAAATAGCGATTGCACTAGCGCAATAGCCTTTTCTGCTTCAAACCTTACCGGGATCTGAGATCTCTGGTAAACTGTTTTTAACAAAACTAAAAGTTGCACAAAACACAACAAAAATACATAATACCCATAAAATACACTATTAACCCCCTAACCCGCCACCCCCCCCCCCACATCGCAAACACTTAATTAAACTATTAACCCCTAAACCGCCATCTCCCCACTTTGAAAACACTAAACTACACTATTAACTCCTAAACTGCCACCCCCCACATTGCAAACACTAAACTACTCCATTAACCCCTAAACCGCCATCCCCCACACATCACAAACACTATACTACACTACTAACCACTAAACCACCATCCCTTACAAAGCAAAGTAATAAACTAACATCTAAACCCCCTAACCCTACAACCCCTAACTTAACCCAAATTAAAATACCCATAAATTAACTTAAATCCTTACTACCTTAAAAAAATAATGTTAGAGGTATTTTTAGAGGTATTTTAATTTGGGTTTAATTAGGGGGTGCAAGGTTATGGGGTTTAGATGTTAATTTATTACTTTGCATTATGGGGATGGCGATTAGTGGTTAATTGTTTATTTAGTTAGTTTGTGATGTGGGGAATGGCGGTTTAGGGGTTAACAGTTTTATTTAGTGTTTGCAATGTGGGGTTATGGTGGTTTAGGGGTTATTAAGTTAGGTGCTTATGGTAGGGTGATTTTTTTTCACTTTTTTGTGTTTTTGCGAGTAGGGTGTTAGGTTTTTTTTTCAAACTTTTTTTTCTCTCAAAAAGCATAAAGCTAGCAGTGTTTTCACTAGCACAACATTTTGATTATCTGCAGCACTTGTAATCTAGTCCTATGTGCCACTTCTAATTGCCACTCCAAATCCACCTCCCTTTAAATGGAAACACTAGAACAAACTATACAGAAAATAGGAGGGCACTAGAAAGCCAATAAAGGGGCCTTCCTATACCACCATTAAAAAATATGTATTAAAAGTCATGATTTGAAAGATTCAAACAAATAGTAGCCACATTCAACAATGTTGTATAAACACGATATACAAAGTCACCTGTTTAACTTGTTGGAAACAAAAGACAGATCCTCTGTTAGCATGTCTGGCTTTAAACCGTTTCCTATTAGACAATATATACACAGTCACCTTTTCTGGAGACTGTTAGAGTGATCGCACTCACCCCTCCGCCTCCAGGAAATCGTTTTCCGGTTGTTGAGCTGGGCTCCTGATTGTCCTATATTCCAGGTGCTGGCTCTGATTTCTCCTCTCGTGGAAACTATCGGCTAGATTATGAGTTGTGCGTTAGGCTGAAAAAGCAGCGTTAACAGGTCCTAACGCTGCTTTTTCCCTACCGCTGCTATTACAAGTCTTGCAGGTTTAGGGGTACCGCACACTTTTTTGGCCTTACCGCAAAACGACTTACGTAAACTTCGTAAAGTCTTTTTTCTATGGGACTTCCATAGAGTCTTTATTACGAGTCTGTCCTGGGAGGCCAAAAAGTGAGCAGTACAGCCTACCCCGTCAAGAGTCCTAACGCATTTAAAAGTCAGTAGTAAAGAGTTTTATGGTACAATGCCGTAACATAAAACTCATAACTAAAGTGCTAAAAAGTACACTAACACCCATAAACTACCTATTAACCCCTAAACCGAGGCCCTCTCACATTACAAACACTAAAATAAAAAATGTAACCCCTAATCTGCTGCTCCGGACATTGCCACAACTATAATAAACATATTAACCCCTAAACCGCCACACTCCCGTCTCGCAAACACTAGTTAAATATTATTTACCCCTAATCTGTCGTCCCTAACATCGCCGCCACCTACCTACATTTGATAACCCCTAATCTGCCATCCCCAACGTTGCCGCCACTATACTAAATGTACTAACCCCTAAACCTAAGTCTAACCCTAATGCTAACACCCCTTAACTGAAATATAATTACAATAAATCTAAATAAAAATTAATATTATTACCTAAATAATTCCTATTTAAAACTAAATACTTACCTGTAAAATAAAACCTAAGCTAGCTACAATATACAGGTAGCCCTCAGTTTACGCCGGGGTTAGGTTCCAGAATGAATGGTTGTAAATCGAAACCGTTGTAAATTGAAACCCAGTTTATAATGTAAGTCAATGGGAAGTGAGGGAGTTAGGTTCCAGGCCCCTCTCAAAATTGACATAAGTAACGCCTAATACATTATTTTTAAAGCTTGAAATGAAGACTTTAAATGCTAAACAGCATTATAAACAGTATCAAATAATCACACAACACAGACTATATAATTAAACTAAGTTAAAGTAACAAAATCATTTTCTAAAACAGTATTATAACCTAATAAAATAATCACACAACACAGAAAATATAATCAAACTAAGTTTAATGAACAAAAACATTTGCTAACAGCACCTAATAAAATAGTTACACAACAGACTGTATCATCATCATTGTTAGCATGTTAGATAATATTGGTTCTGCACGTATTCTATGCATTACAATCTGCAGTGATTAATAAGCAGTTAGGCACCCTTACCTCAAGCTGCTGGACAGGAATATAATAGGGAAGTGCCTGCTAAATTTTGCTCGATAGATCTGGTCTTATGCTTGTGTACACAGATCAATTTAAGGCTGTTAAGTTGCATAACTTTGCTGCAAAACAAGCGGACAGCTCCACCTACTGGCTATTTTAATTAGTGCACTTTGCTTTCCAAAGCTTTTTAATAGCAGTCACATGACTGAAAAAAAAGGTTGTTATTCTGAAATGGCTCAAATTGAACCGGCGTAAACTGAGGGCCACCTGTAACTAATAGTTACATTGTAGCTATCTTTGGGTTTATTTTTATTTTATAGGCAAGTTTGTATTTATTTTAACTAGGTAGAATAGTTATTACATAGTTATTAACTATTTAATAACTACTTAGCTAAAATAAATACAAAAGTACCTGTAAAATAAAACCTAAACTAAGTTACAATAACATCTAACACTACACTATAATTAAATCAATTAACTAAATTAACAACAATTAAATAAATTAAATAAAATTAGCTAAAGTACAAAAAAACAAACACCAAATTACAGAAAATAATAAACAAATTACAGATCTTTAAACTAATTACACCTAATCTAATAGCACTATCAAAATAAAAAAAGCCCCCCCAAATAAAAAACCCTAGCCTAAACTAAACTATCAATAGCCCTTAAAAGGGCCTTTTGCGGGGCATTGCCCCAAAGTAATCAGCTCTTTTACCTGTAAAAAAAAATACAAACAACCACCCCAACAGTAAAACCCACCACCCACACAACCAACCCCCCAAATAAAATACTATCTAAAAAAATCTAAGCTCCCCATTGCCCTGAAAAGGGCATTTGGATGGGCAGTGCCCTTAAAAGGGCAGTTAGCTCTTTTGCGGCCCAAACCCTAATCTAAAAAATAAAACCCACCCAATACACCCTTAAAAAAAACCCTAATACTAACCCCCTGATGATTGACTTACTGTTCTGCAGATCGGACATCCATTCTCAAGGAAGCGGCAGAAGTCTTCATCCAACGGGGCCGAAGTCCTCAACGAAGCCGGGAAAAGTCTTCATCCAAGCCGGGCGAAGTGGTCCTCCAGACAGGCAGAAGTCTTCATCCAGACGGCATCTTCTATCTTCATCCATCCGACGCGGAGCGGCTCCATCTTCAAGACATCCGACGTGGAGCACTCCATCTTCAAGCCATCCGACGCGGATCATCTTCTTCAAACAAAGTCTTCTTACTGAATGACGGTTCCTTTAAGTGATGTCATCCAAGATGGCGTCCCTTAGATTCCGATTGGCTGATAGAATTCTATCAGCCAATCGGAATTAAGGTAGAAAAAAATCCTATTGGCTGATGCAATCAGCCAATAGGATTGAGCTCGCATTCTGTTGGCTGATTGGAATAGCTAATAGAATGCAAGCTCAATCCTATTGACTGATTGGATCAGCCAATATGATTGAACTTCAATAGGATTTTTTCTACCTTATTTCCGATTGGCTTAATTCTATCAGCCAATCAGAATCTAAGGGACGCCATCTTGGACGTCACTTAAAGGAACCGTCATTTAGTAAGAAGAATTCGTTTGAAGAGGATGCTCCACGTCAGATGTCTTGAAGATGGAGCCGCTCCGCGTCGGATGCATGAAGATAGAAGATGCCCTCTGGATGAAGACTTCTGCCCGTCTGGAGGACTACTTCGCCCGGCTTGGATGACTATTGGATGTAACTATTAGTTATATTGTTGCTATCTTAGGGTTTATTTTATAGGTAAGTATTTAGTTTTAAATAGTAATTATTTAGGTAATAATATAAATATTTATTTAGATTTATTGTAATTATATTTAAGTTAGGGGATGTTAGGGTTAGATTTAGGTTTAGGGGTTAATACATTTAGTATAGTGGCAGCGACGTTGGGGGCGGCAGATTAGGGGTTAATAAATGTAGGTAGGTGGCGGCGATGTTATGCAAGGGAGACTTTTCAAAATGGCGTCCCTTGCATTCCTTTTGGCTGATTTGATTCTTGAAATTCAAATCAGCCAATAGGATGAGAGCTACTGAAATCCTATTGGCTGTTCAAGGGGTTAATAACTTTTATTAGTGGTGGCGATGTCGGGGTGCAAGGGAATAGGGGTTAATAACTTTATTATAGTGGCGGCGATGTCGGGAGCGGCAGATTAGGGTTAATAACTTTATTTTGGTGTCGGCGATGTTGGGGGCAGCAGATTAGGGGTGTTTAGACTTGGGGTTTGTGTTAGGTTTAAACGTAACTTTTTTCCCCAATAGACATCAATGGGGTTGCATTATGGCAATCGCCATTCCGCCCTTCAGGTGTTAATTTTTTTCTAACACCTTCTCCCCATTGATGTCTATAGGGAAAGCATGCATGAGCACATATTCTCAGCCCTTGGATTTTTTGCGGTATGGAGCTTATCGCACGCACAAGGAGGCTTTTCAGAAACTTGTAATGGCAGTGCTATTAAGGGTGAAATAATGCAACTTTTGTTGCGTTCGTTTCCCACCCTCTATAGTGCAAAACTTGTAATCTAGGCGTATGTGAAGAACATAAGAATGTAAAATATGTGCAACGCAATTTAGGACTAACACGGTCGGTTTAGCGCACATGAAGAATTGCTATCTTCAGTACGCTTTAGGGAATTATTACATATAAACTATTAGAAAAAATTGATAAATATTATTTAAAATTATTTTACATACTGTAAAATATTTTAAATAATCCATAGATTATACATATATTTTTACAGTATGTGTATTCATTTTAAATTTTTATTTATATTTTTTTAATAGTTTATATTTAATATTTTAATTTCTCGCATTGAAGATAGCAATTCTTCATGTGCGCTAACTCAACCATGTTAGTCCTAAATTGCAAACCCCATAATAAGTGCATTGGAGCTATCTCTTTGCAGTCAAATAGATAAAAACATGTAAAATCATACTTATGCAATATTCATATTTAATAAAGTGTTTGAGTTTGTACTGTAAATATTTCACATTCCAATGTTCTGCATATAGCAGAATATGTTCTATGTATTTATAAATAGATATTCCTATATATATATGTACATATCCAATATATAATCATATATATATATATATATATATATATATATATATATATATATATATATAGTATATAATGCATCAGCCCTCCATTTATATGTAATTACTTCCCAAAAATGGAAGGATGATGGGGTAACCCCCAAAATTATTCCCCTTCCACCTGTGCACGGAGAGTTAATAAATTGAATGTCAAGTCAAAAGAAGAAAATAGTAACTCTTAATCCAGCACATAGGGATAAATAAAGTAAATAAAGTACAATGGATTAGTACTACCTATAGAAAACACAGGCAATTAACAGGTCAAGTTATAAATCACTTTATCCAAAAATCCAAATCATAAGCAAAAAAACATAGTATACTTTTCCAAAATTATTGTGGCAACAAGATTCAATTAGCTGAAAGTCCCTTATAAATCTGTGATTTGTATTAAGGAACCCTATATAGAGGCCTCTATTCCAGGGTATATATAAGAAATGCTTCCTGGATAACTTGTGAGACCACTCCGTCCCATATATAGGTCTCCATCATTCTGAAAACAACCTGCAGGGGGCGTGTCTAGGCGGCGGCCATAGAAGGTCGCAATTTTAAGAGCTCCTGACATGATAACGATAATCCGTCGATTATCTTTATAACACCAAGCCATCCGAACACAAAACCACTATCTACACATACTATGAGACTCGAGGATACAGATAATATTTGTATGGTGTTTACATGACTGCAGGCTCTTGAACTGGACTGCTGAGGCCTGTGGCGGCGGACACTATTTGGATCTCAGCACCCCCCCCCAGCTTAACAGCGGGGTATCGCAGGCGTGTGTCGGCTGTTTATTCTACAGAAGGGAACCATCCACTTTAGTAATTCAGCTATAACCTAAAAGTGTTAGTGCTGACACAACTGGTGCTGACCGGCACAATGGAAGCTATTGATAAATGGGAAGGCAAGATGACTCAGTTTTTGGAAGACTCCTATCGAAACTTAGCAGCAGATCTATGTCAACTCTTGTTGGCTACACAACCCGCAGAGACAGCACCACCAGCAAGAATAGCTAAGTCACCCAGCATTAACTGTTGCGGATCTAACCTGGCAGTTGCGGTCAGAGCTAAAACACTTTGCCCCACCGATCAAACAGAGATTTCCCGCCCTGTGAGTAGTAACTCCTGGTCCGGTTTGGAACCCTTGTATGAGCAATCTACAGATTCCAGGGACAAGACAAGAGCTCCAGAACCATCAAATACCCGAGCCCTAAATGAGCCGAGAACAGTGGAAACGTTTGAACCTAGCGTGTTATTCGTCCCCTTGGTTGGAACCGGAATGGCAGCTACGGATCGATTGGACATTTGCCTCAATAACGAGTCAGGCTGTACTAATACCTTGGGTGCTTGCGTGGATGTAGCTGAGGTGCGACAACTGATCTTTACTGCACCCCAGGAGACCGGGAAACCTGTATGCACGAAGTCCAGGTTTGAGGGTTGTTTTTTACTTGGTGTGGACTCACAGTTAATATGCTCTCCCTTAAATTGGTCGCCTCTTCATACCATACTATATACTGCTCTTTTACTATCAAAATGGGACCTTGGGGTGCTCCCTCTAACCTTTAAGAACGTAGAGACAGTAAAAAAAAACAGGTATCGGATAAGAGGGTTTGTGGGGTACCATGCCGCTTTTGAGGACTGTCCCATGACGTGCTGAGAAAGATCGATATATATTTATACACGCTGGACTCACCCTTCCTATCAATATGAACAATATCTTCTGCCGATATTCCGTCTGGGGCTATCTATATACTACCATAGACATCTGCCAAAATGTTACTGTTTAACTGTGCGGTTCTTCAAGGATTAGTTTATGTTTAATCTATCTTCAATATTACACATGCTGGACTTATATGGCTGATTAGAATGTTTACCATATTGTGACTGGGGTTATTTACTGTTATCTACGGGGATTTAAGGTTGTTTTGTAACTACGTGTTTTGTTGGGGGGGTTTATGTTTGTTTCCCTTATCATTTTGTTCTTATACAGATCTTTGTTCTACATGGTGCATATAATGCTTGAACAGTACCACATGGGCACACAGGTTGCTCTGCTTTATTATTGTCTTTAGCTGTGACATTTCCTGGTCTTGTGAAAGTGACGCAGTGTTGCTTCCCGACAAATTCAAACAGGTACAGCTAGAGTACACAGATGGACTGTAGCCAGATAATATTGTTTTAAGCTGCGACACATTGCTTTATGGGAGCCCCAATATGCAGTATTTTCAGCTCATTATCAGCTATCCTATGGAGGGGTCAAACTTCCTCACAGCCCACTACGTATGGAAAGGTCACCAGGTTACAGACCTCAGTGTAGAGCCTCCCATATTTCAAAGCATTTGAGTAATACAAGTACTGTTTTGTGGCCCCAATGTGTGATATACAGTGCTACTTGCACTCTGCATTAGGTACTTCTCAACCTGAACTGAATAATAGTTACCTACTTACTCAGTGACCTAGAACATTAAGACATACATTCCCTTTATTCTACGCTATTCACAGGTTTGTATACTCCCCAACCATAATACTGTTTACACTTCAATTTAGCTGAGCACCATTGGACTTAGACTAGAAGTTTCTCTTGGCTAATTATATTTTACACAGAGATCTCTGATGGTCTCCTCCTAAGATGTTTGTACCCGATAGGCTACTTAAGTCTAGCAATATCAGATTGTAATCAGCTATTTATAAGGGTTTTTTTTTTCATTTATTTCAGTAATTATACTATTGTTCTGTGTGTGTGAGTATGTATCTATGTATGCATAATAGTATTAGTCCCTATATCTGTGCAAGTAACTGCATAACTAATTTTGACCAAGTCCATTAATATTAAGATACTACAGTATTAACCTACAGCAGATAGTAAGTACAAAATCTTAACATCGCCCAACCCCTAGCTATAGAGACCTTTTCAACATCTTTGGTGAAATGCGCCCTACCTCACTAGTGGGCAGAACTATATCATTTTAACCCATATTCCCTGGTTGGATTCAGTTTCTGTTCACATTTAGAACCTCATTTGTATTTTTTTTATGTATGCCTCATTGCTAGGAGGAAGCTTGGGGCGATTTAAACTGATCTCATAAACAGTCATACATATTGTACAACATATGGGTGTGTACTGGAAGTCTGATCATCTTATATAATAGGCGGGGTCTTTTAAAGAGTCACTATAACTTAACCTTCCCTGGGAGTGCGCTGGCTGCGGCCGGGTCAGCGTATCCTCATACTAGCCTAGTGACTGCAAATTTTAATACACATAGGTACTAGCCTATTGGTGAGAGGGGCCATTACATTGCATTCTAGTTTACCCTAATGTTCCCTAAAAATGTACATATGTGAGATATGAGAGTTCTATATATTAGTGTAACCATATCAATAACTGTTTATTTGTAGGTCTTGTTTTGCAGGGTGCTGTAGTTTTGGCTCCTTTCGTTTCCACAGCATTGGGCTTCTTCGCGCGTAGCTGCTTTGAATGCCGGTGGAGTAACAGCTGATCTCTACCGAGCACACGCTGAAGTCCAATCTATACTGTGGAAACGAAAGGAGCCAAACTACAGCACCCTGCAAAACAAGTAAGGCGTGGTATTTACCACTAAGAGCCTTGCATATTCAGGATATTTGGGAGACAGAAGGAATTCACAGGACAGGTAATAATGGAATAATACGTTAATGCTTTTTTTTTTTTTTTGAGTGCACCAGGTTTCTGCTGGTATTAGGAGTTAAAAGTAAACATAATCGATTGAGTGCAATGGCGATTTATGCTAGAATAATTACCGGGACTTCAGAGCACTGGTTAAACACATCAAAAATACAGTTACACTCATAATAACACTATCCAATAAACATTATTAAAAATAATTATTGCACAAAAAAGTTATAAGAGCTCAAAGTTATGTGGTCTCAGGTATATCTTTTTCACAGGTATTCTCACAAGATTATGGGCTAGATTACAATTGTGGCACAAATGATTTTCTCCCACTGATATTACAAGTCAGGAGAAATAGCGATTGCACCAGCGCAATAGCCTTTTCTGCTTCAAACCTTACCGGGATCTGAGATCTCTGGTAAACTGTTTTTAACGAAACTAAAAGTTGCACAAAACACAACAAAAATACATAATACCCATAAAATACACTATTAACCCCCTAACCCGCCACCCCCCCCCCCCACATCGCAAACACTTAATTAAACTATTAACCCCTAAACCGCCATCTCCCCACTTTGAAAACACTAAACTACACTATTAACTCCTAAACTGCCACCCCCCACATTGCAAACACTAAACTACTCCATTAACCCCTAAACCGCCATCCCCCACACATCACAAACACTATACTATACTCCTAACCACTAAACCACCATCCCTTACAAAGCAAAGTAATAAACTAACATCTAAACCCCCTAACCTAACAACCCCTAACTTAACCCAAATTAAAATACCCATAAATTAACTTAAATCCTAACTACCTTAAAAAAATAATGTTAGAGGTATTTTTAGAGGTATTTTAATTTGGGATTAATTAGGGGGTGCAAGGTTATGGGGTTTAGATGTTAATTTATTACTTTGCATTATGGGGGTGGCGATTAGTGGTTAATTGTTTATTTAGTTAGTTTGTGATGTGGGGAATGGCGGTTTAGGGGTTAACAGTTTTATTTAGTGTTTGCAATTTGGGGGGATGGTGGTTTAGGGGTTATTAAGTTAGGTGCTTATGGTAGGGTGATTTTTTTTCACTTTTTTGTGTTTTTGCGAGTAGGGTTTTTTTTTCCAACTTTTTTTTCCCTCAAAAAGCATAAAGCTAGCAGTGTTTTCACTAGCACAACATTTTGATTATCCGCAGCACTTGTAATCTAGTCCTATGTGCCACTTCTAATTGCCACTCCAAATCCACCTCCCTTTAAATGGAAACACTAGAACAAACTATACAGAAAATAGGAGGGCACTAGAAAGCCAATAAAGGGGCCTTCCTATACCACCATTAAAAAATATGTATAAAAAGTCTTGATTTGAAAGAATCAAACAAATAGTTGCCACATTCAACAATGTTGTTTAAACACTATATACAAAGTCACCTGTTTAACTTGTTGGAAATAAAAGACAGATCCTCTGTTAGCATGTCTGGCTTTAAACCGTTTCCTATTAGACAATATATACACAGTCACCTTTTCTGGAGACTGTTAGAGTGATCGCACTCATCCCTCCGCCTCCAGGAAATCGGTTTCCGGTGTTGAGCTGGGCTCCTGATTGTCCTATATTCCAGGTGCTGGCTCTGATTTCTCCTCTCGTGGAAACTATCGGCTAGATTATGAGTTGTGCGTTAGGCTGAAAAAGCAGCGTTAACTGGTCCTAACGCTGCTTTTTCCCTACCGCTGCTATTACAAGTCTTGCAGGTTTAGGGGCACCGCACACTTTTTTGGCCTTACCGCAAAACGACTTACGTAAACTTCGTAAAGTCTTTTTTCTATGGGACTTCCATAGCCCCTTTATTATGAGTCTGTACTGGGAGGCCAAAAAGTGAGCAGTACAGCCTACCGCGTCAAGAGTCCTAACGCATTTAAAAGTCAGTAGTAAAGAGTTTTATGGTACAATGCCGTAACATAAAACTCATAACTAAAGTGCTAAAAAGTACACTAACATCCATAAACTACCTATTAACCCCTAAACCAAGGCTCTCCCACATCACAAACACTAAAATAAAAATTTTAACCCCTAATCTGCTGCTCCGAACATCACCACAACTATAATAAACATATTAACCCCTAAACCGCCACACTCCCGTCTCGCAAACACTAGTTAAATATTATTTACCCCTAATCTGTCGTCCCTAACATCGCCGCCACCTACCTACATTTGATAACCCCTAATCTGCCGTCCCCAACGTCGCCGCCACTATACTAAATGTACTAACCCCTAAACCTAAGTCTAACCCTAACCCTAACAACCCTTAACTTAAATATAATTACAATAAATCTAAATAAAAATTTATATTATTACCTAAATAATTCCTATTTAAAACTAAATACTTACCTGTAAAATAAAACCTAAGCTAGCTACAATATACAGGTAGCCCTCAGTTTACGCCGGGGTTAGGTTCCAGAAGGAATGGTTGTAAATCGAAACCGTTGTAAACTGAAACCCAGTTTATAATGTAAGTCAATGGGAAGTGAGGGAGTTAGGTTCCAGGCCCCTCTCAAAATTGACATAAGTAACGCCTAATAGATTATTTTTAAAGCTTTGAAATGAAGACTTTAAATGCTAAACAGCATTATAAACAGTATCAAATAATCACACAACACAGAATATATAATTAAACTAAGTTAAATTAACAAAATCATTTGCTAAAACAGTATTGTAACCTAATAAAATAATCACACAACACAGAAAATATAATCAAACTAAGTTTAATGAACAAAAACATTTGCTAACAGCACCTAATAAAATAGTTACACAACAGACTGCATCATCATCATTGTTAGCATGTTAGATAATATTGGTTCTGCACCTATTCTATGCATTACAATCTGCAGTGACTAATAAGCAGTTAGGCACCCTTACCTCAAGCTGCTGGACAGGAATATAATAGGGAAGTGCCTGCTAAATTATGCTCGATAGATCTGGTCTGATGTTTGTGTACACAGATCAATTTAAGGCTGTTAAGTTGCATAACTTTGCTGCAAAACAAGCGGACAGCTTCACCTACTGGCTATTTTAATTAGTGCACTTTGCTTTCCAAAGCTTTTTAATAGCAGTCACATGACTGAAAAAAAAGGTTGTTATTCTGAAACGGCGCAAATTGAACCGGCGTAAACTGAGGGCCACCTGTAACTAATAGTTACATTGTAGCTATCTTTGGGTTTATTTTTATTTTACAGGCAAGTTTGTATTTATTTTAACTAGGTAGAATAGTTATTACATAGTTATTAACTATTTAATAACTACTTAGCTAAAATAAATACAAAAATACCTGTAAAATAAAACCTAAACTAAGTTACAATAACATCTAACACTACACTATAATTAAATTAATTAACTAAATTAACAACAATTAAATAAATTAAATAAAATTAGCTAAAGTACAAAAAAACAAACACTAAATTACAGAAAATAATAAACAAATTACAGATCTTTAAACTAATTACACCTAATCTAATAGCACTATCAAAATAAAAAAAGCCCCCCCCCAAATAAAAAACCCTAGCCTAAACTAAACTATCAATAGCCAATAGGATTTTTTCTACCTTATTTCTATCAGCCAATCAGAATCTAAGGGACGAAATCTTGGATGACGTCACTTAAAGGAACCGTCATTTAGTAAGAAGACTTCGTTTGAAGAGGATGCTCCGCGTCAGATGTCTTGAAGATGGAGCCGCTCCGCGTCAGATGGATGAAGATAGAAGATGCCGTCTGGATGAAGACTTCTGCCCGTCTGGAGGACTACTTCGCCCGTCTTGGAGGACTATTGGATGTAACTATTAGTTATATTGTTGCTATCTTAGGGTTTATTTTATAGGTAAGTATTTAGTTTTAAATAGGAATTATTTAGGTAATAATATAAATATTTATTTAGATTTATTGTAATTATATTTAAGTTAGGGGGTGTTAGGGTTAGACTTAGGTTTAGGGGTTAATACATTTAGTATAGTGGCGGCGACCTTGGGGGCGGCAGATTAGGGGTTAATAAATGTAGGTAGGTGGCGGCGATGTTATGGACGGCAGATTAGGGGTTAATAATATTTAACTAATGTTTGCGAGGCGGGAGTGCGGCGGGTTAGGGGTTAATATGTTTATTATAGTGGCGGCGACATTAGTGGTGGCAGATTAAGGGTTAATAAGTGTAGGTAGGTTGCAGCGACATTAGGGGCGGCAGATTACGGATTAATAAATATAATGTAGGTGTCAGCGATGTTGGGGGCAGCAGATTAGGGGTTCATAAGTATAATGTAGGCGGCGGTGTCCAGAGCGGCATATTAGAGGTTAATAAATATAATGCAGGTGTTGGCGATGTCGTGGGCGGCAGATTAGGGGTTAATAAGTGTAAGATTAGGGGTGTTTAGACTCAGGGTTGATGTTAGGGTGTTCGGTGTAAACATAAAATGTGTTTCAGGAATCAAGGGGGCTGCGTTACTGAGATTTACGCTTCTTTTTGGCAGGTGTTAGACTTTTTCTCAGCCGGCTCTTCCCGTTGATTCGTGCACGAGCACGTACGACCAGCTCACCGCTGACTTAAGCAGTGCTGGTATTGGTATTGGTATTGTAAGGAGCACAATTTTGCTCAACGCTCACTTCTTGCCTTTTAACGCCGGGTTAGCACCGCATAGCCTCTAACGCAAAACTCGTAATCTGGCCGTATGTTTCCAAAGTGCTGAGTGTGATGTTAAAGAACGAACCGTCCTTTCTTAGCATATATGTCACGCATGGGTCTATTGCTAGGTACCTAGACTGCAGTTTGATCTATGTAATTTTCAGGAACACAGCTTCTATACGTTTCACCTGTTGCTTGGGCTTTTTCAAGATGACAGCTGTTCCTGAAGACTGGATTTAAAAATCCTCCACTTGAATTTCATTTTTAGGAAAATTGTGAACAAACACTGGCATATAATAATAAAAAAAAAAACCCTGTTAGGGGGCAAACTTTCCCATAAACCAAAAATAATCTTTAGAAGAGCAAGGAATTTAAAACAGATACTAGCCCCAATGCGTTCAAAAGAGAAAACATTAGAATGATAGACAGGGATCTAAAAGGGGAAGCTATAAATTGGTTCTATCCTTGTCACACCTGCCGAGCCTGTAGCTATAGCACAAAGTGTAAATCCATCTCCATTCCAAACACAGGGGAAGAATTTAATATACGTGACACAATCAGATGTTGTCAAAAGGGTATTGTATATGCAATAAAATGTTCATGTGATTTATTTTACATTGGAGAGACTACTAGAATGTTGAGAGATCAAATCAGAGAACATCTCTGCAACATAGAGAAAGGAGAATTAGACACCCATCTATATAAACACTTTAGGGAAGTTCATAGTAACAACATTAAACATTTCATGTTCTGGGGTTTATGTCAATTCAAAGGAAATTGGAGCAGGGGCAATTTTGAAATGAAGTTACCTAGAAAGTAATCTGAACTGATTTATAAATTTGATATTCTTTATCCAAAAGGGTTAAACTCAGAATTGGATCTATTACCCTTTTTGGGATGTTAAATAAACAATGCATATGATTATAGTCCCTTCCTCAAATCTCTAGTCAACTATATCTATACATTCTGAATGTCTTTTTATGTTTATTTCTGCAATATGAAATATAATTCATTTATATAAAATCTTCCATATAAATGTGAAATGATAGTTGAAAAAATAATTTTAATTAATTTTATTTTTAATCTCTAATCTATAATTTTTAATTTAAAATGTTTAAGTTTAATATGTAACCAGAATATTTGTTGTTACATACATATAGTATTGAAATGTGAATAACATAATTTATGCTTACCTGATAAATTCCTTTCTTCTGTAGTGTGATCAGTCCACGGGTCATCATTACTTGTGGGATATTAACTGCTCCCCTACAGGAAGTGCAAGAGGATTCACCCAGCAGAGTTGCTATATAGCTCCTCCCCTCTACGTCACCTCCAGTCATTCGACCAAGGACCAACGAGAAAGGAGAAGCCAAGGGTGTAGTGGTGACTGGAGTATAATTTAAAAAATATTTACCTGCCTTAAAAAAACAGGGCGGGCCGTGGACTGATCACACTACAGAAGAAAGGAATTTATCAGGTAAGCATAAATTATGTTTTCTTCTGTTAAGTGTGATCAGTCCACGGGTCATCATTACTTGTGGGATACCAATACCAAAGCAAAAGTACACGGATGACGGGAGGGATAGGCAGGCTCTTTATACAGAAGGAACCACTGCCTGAAGAACCTTTCTCCCAAAAATAGCCTCCGAGGAAGCAAAAGTGTCAAATTTGTAAAATTTGGAAAAAGTATGAAGCGAAGACCAAGTTGCAGCCTTGCAAATCTGTTCAACAGAGGCCTCATTCTTAAAGGCCCAAGTGGAAGCCACAGCTCTAGTGGAATGAGCTGTAATTCTTTCAGGAGGCTGCTGTCCAGCAGTCTCATAAGCTAAACGAATTATGCTACGAAGCCAAAAAGAGAGAGAGGTAGCAGAAGCTTTTTGACCTCTCCTCTGACCAGAGTAAACGACAAACAGGGAAGACGTTTGTCGAAAATCTTTAGTTGCCTGTAAATAAAATTAAAGGGCACGAACTACATCCAGATTGTGCAAAAGACGTTCCTTCCTCGAAGAAGGATTTGGGCACAAGGATGGAACAACAATCTCCTGATTGATATTCCTGTTAGTGACTACCTTAGGTAAGAACCCAGGTTTAGTACGCAGAACTACCTTATCCGAGTGAAAAATCAAATAAGGAGAATCACAATGTAAGGCTGATAACTCAGAGACTCTTCGAGCCGAGGAAATAGCCATTAAAAATAGAACTTTCCAAGATAACAACTTTATATCAATGGAATGAAGGGGTTCAAACGGAACACCCTGTAAAACGTTAAGAACAAGGTTTAAACTCCATGGTGGAGCCACAGCTTTAAACACAGGTTTAATCCTGGCCAAAGCCTGACAAAAAGCCTGAACGTCTGGAACTTCTGACAGACGCTTGTGTAACAGAATGGACAGAGCTGAGATCTGTCCCTTTAAGGAACTAGCGGATAACCCCTTTTCTAAACCTTCTTGTAGAAAAGACAATATCCTAGGAATCCTAACCTTACTCCAAGAGTAACCTTTGGATTCGCACCAATATAGGTATTTACGCCATATTTTATGGTAAATCTTTCTGGTAACAGGCTTCCTAGCCTGTATTAAGGTATCAATAACTGACTCAGAAAAACCACGCTTTGATAAGATCAAGCGTTCAATTTCCAAGCAGTCCGCTTCAGAGAAGTTAGATTTTGATGTTTGAAAGGACCCTGAATCAGAAGGTCCTGTTTCAGAGGTAACGACCAAGGTGGACAGAATGACATGTCCACCAGATCTGCATACCAAGTCCTGCGTGGCCATGCAGGCGCTATTAGAATCACTGATGCTTTCTCCTGTTTGATTCTGGCAATCAATCGAGGAAGCATCGGGAAAGGTGGAAACACATAAGCCATCCTGAAGGTCCATGGTGCTGTCAAGGCATCTATCAGGACCGCTCCCGGATCCCTGGATCTGGACCCGTAGCGCGGAAGCTTGGCGTTCTGTCGAGACACCATGAGATCTATCTCTGGTTTGCCCCAACGTCGAAGTATTTGGGCAAAGACCTCTGGATGAAGTTCCCACTCCCCCGGATGAAAAGTCTGACGACTTAAGAAATCTGCCTCCCAGTTCTCCACTCCCGGGATGTGGATTGCAGACAGGTGGCAAGAGTGAGACTCTGCCCAGCGAATTATCTTCGATACTTCCATCATTGCTAGGGAGCTTCTTGTCCCTCCCTGATGGTTGATATAAGCTACAGTCGTGATGTTGTCCGACTGGAACCTGATGAACCCCCGAGTTGTTAACTGGGGCCAAGCCAGAAGAGCATTGAGGACTGCTCTCAATTCCAGAATGTTTATTGGAAGAAAACTCTCCTCCTGATTCCATAGTCCCTGAGCCTTCAGAGAATTCCAGACAGCGCCCCAACCTAGTAGGCTGGCGTCTGTTGTTACAATTGACCAGTCTGGCCTGCTGAATGGCATTCCCCTGGACAGATGTGGCCGATAAAGCCACCATAGAAGAGAATTTCTGGACTCTTGATTCAGATTTAGAGTGTTGAATGGAATGAAGGACACGGCATGCATTTTGAAGTTTTGTTAACCTGTCCTCTGTCAGGTAAATTTTCATTTCTACAGAATCTATCAGAGTCCCCAGGAAGGGAACTCTTGTGAGTGGAAAGAGAGAACTTTTCTCTTCGTTCACTTTCCATCCATGCGACCTTAGAAATGCCAGTACTATCTCTGTATGAGATTTGGCAGTTTGAAAGCTTGAAGCTTGTATCAGTATGTCGTCTAAGTACGGAGCTACTGAAATTCCTCGCGGTCTTAGTACCGCCAGAAGAGTGCCCAGAACCTTTGTGAAGATTCTTGGAGCCGTAGCCAGTCCGAATGGAAGAGCTACAAACTGGTAATGCCTGTCTAAAAAGGCAAACCTTAGATACCGGTAATGACTTCTGTGAATCGGTATGTGAAGGTAAGCATCCTTTAAATCCACTGTGGTCATGTACTGACCCTCTTGGATCATGGTTAAAAATTGTTCGAATAGTTTCCATCTTGAACGATGGAACTCTTAGGAATTTGTTTAGGATCTTTAAATCCAAGATTGGCCTGAAGGTTCCCTCTTTTTTGGGAACTACAAACAGATTTGAGTAAAACCCTTGTCCTTGTGGATGGATCACTCCCATTAATAAAAGATCTTGTACGCAGCGTAGAAACGCTTCCTTCATTGTTAGGTTTGTTGACAACCTTGACAGATGAAATCTCCCTCTTGGGGGAGAGGATTTGAAGTCCAGAAGGTATCCCTGAGATATGATCTCTAACGCCCAGGGATCCTGAAGATCTCTTGCCCAAGCCTGGGCGAAGAGGGAAAGTCTGCCCCCCACTAGATCCGGTCCCGGATCGGGGGCCCTCAATTCATGCTGTCTTAGGGGCAGCAGCAGGTTTTCTGGCCTGTTTGCCCCTGTTCCAGGACTGGTTAGGTTTCCAGCCTTGTCTGTAGCGAGCAACAGCTCCTTCCTGTTTTGGTGCAGAGGAAGTTGATGCTGCTCCTGCTTTGAAATTACGAAAGGAACGAAAATTGGACTGTCTAGCCTTGGCTTTGGCCTTGTCCTGAGGCAGGGCATGACCTTTACCTCCTGTAATGTCAGCAATAATCTCTTTCAAGCCGGGCCCGAATAAGGTCTGCCCTTTGAAAGGAATATTAAGCAATTTAGATTTAGACGTAACATCAGCTGACCAGGATTTCAGCCACAGAGCTCTGCGTGTCTGAATGGCGAATCCTGAATTTTTAGCCGCAAGTTTAGTTAAATGTACTACGGCATCTGAAATAAATGAATTAGCTAACTTAAGGAATTTAAGTTTGTGTGTGATGTCATCTAGTGTGGATGATTGAAGTGTCTCTTCCAGAGACTCAAACCAAAATGCTGCTGCAGCCGTGACAGGCGCAATACATGCAAGAGGTTGCAATATAAATCCTTGTTGAACAAACATTTTCTTAAGGTAACCCTCTAATTTTTTATCCATTGGATCTGAAAAAGCACAGCTATCCTCCACTGGGATAGTGGTACGCTTAGCTAAAGTAGAAACTGCTCCCTCCACCTTAGGGACCATTTGCCATAAATCCCGTGTGGCGGCGTCTATTGGAAACATTTTTCTAAATATAGGAGGGGGTGAGAAAGGCACACTGGGTCTATCCCACTCCTTAGTAACAATGTCAGTAAGTCTCTTAGGTATAGGAAAAACGTCAGTACTCGTCGGTACCGCAAAATATTTATCCAACCTACACATTTTTTCTGGGATTGCAACTGTGTTACAATCATTCAGAGCCGCTAATACCTCCCCTAGTAACACACGGAGGTTCTCAAGCTTAAATTTAAAATTTGAAATGTCTGAGTCCAGTTTATTTGGATCAGAACCGTCACCCACAGAATGAAGCTCTCCGTCTTCACGTTCTGCAAACTGTGACGCAGTATCAGACATGGCCCTTGCATTATCAGCGCACTCTGTTCTCACCCCAGAGTGATCACGTTTACCTCTTAGTTCTGGTAGTTTAGCCAAAACTTCAGTCATAACAGTAGCCATATCTTGTAATGTGATTTGTAATGGCCGCCCAGATGTACTCGGCACTACAATATCACGCACCTCCTGAGCGGGAGATGCAGGTACTGACACGTGAGGCGAGTTAGCCGGCATAACTCTCCCCTCGTTGTTTGGTGAAATATGTTCAATTTGTACAGATTGACTGTTTTTTAAAGTAGCATCAATACATTTAGTACATAAATTTCTATTGGGCTCCACTTTGGCATTAACACATATAGCACAGAGATATTCCTCTGAATCAGACATGTTTAACACACTAGCAAATAAACAGCAACTTGGAAATACTTTACAAAGTAATTTACAAATAATATGAAAACGAACTGTGCCTTTAAGAAGCACAGAAAAATATTATAACAGTTAAAATAATTAAGTTATAGCATCAATCTTTGTCAGAATATACAGTTTTAGCAAAGGATTGTTCCCCTCAGCAAATGATAACTAACCCAGACAGCAGAAAAAAATACACAAATAAACGTTTTTTTTTTTTTTTGTTTTTTTTTTATCACAGTCAATACAATCAGCACAGCTGTGCTGTAATGATTACTTCCCTCAAAAAAGGCTTTGGAGATCCCTGAACTCTGTAGAGATGAACCGGATCATGCAGGAAGAAAATTAATCTCTGACTGAGTTTTTTCTGATGCATAGTGAAAGCACCAAAATGGCCCCTCCCCCACACACATAACAGTGAGAGGGATCAGTGAACTGCTCTAATTTAAATCAAAACTATTGCCAAGTGGAAAAATAGTGCCCAAAACATTTTTTCACCCAGTACCTCAGAGAAAAAAACGTTTTTACATGCCAGCAAAAAAACGTTTTACCTCAATAATTAATTGTCATTTAAAACCTATTGCAAGTCCCTGCAAATTAGGTTAAGTCTATGTATACAGTCTAAAAACCAGAGAAGTATAAAATATACATACATGACAGCCTGATATCAGCTACATCTACTGCATTCAAGGCTGGGTTTACATTATAACGGTATGGCAGGATTTTCTCATCAATTCCATGTCAGAAAATAATAAACTGCTACATACCTCTTTGCAGATTAATCTGCCTGCTGTCCCCTGATCTGAAGTTTGCCTCTCCTCAGATGGCCGAGAAACAGCAATATGATCTTAACTACTCCGGCTAAAATCATAGAAAAAAACTCAGGTAGATTCTTCTTCAAATTCTACCAGAGAAGGAATAACACACTCCGGTGCTATTATAAAACAACAAACTTTTGATTGAAGATATAAAAACTAAATATATCACCATAGTCCTCTCACACATCCTATCTAGTCGTTGGGTGCAAGAGAATGACTGGAGGTGACGTAGAGGGGAGGAGCTATATAGCAACTCTGCTGGGTGAATCCTCTTGCACTTCCTGTAGGGGAGCAGTTAATATCCCACAAGTAATGATGACCCGTGGACTGATCACACTTAACAGAAGAAATGGGAAACTACACTGTCCTACAGAGTATTTACAGATGATGTACAATTTTACAAATCTAACGTATAAGGACCCTAGAATATATACCACCTTAAATATCTATATCACCTTAAGGGACAATTGTGATTATCCAATTGAATACAAGTGGAGGATTTTTTTATTTTTTTTTAAAGAACGTTTAAATTTAGAATTCGGTTCAAATATACAACAATACATTACCAAGATATGACAGAATATATAATGTACAAATGCACATTTAGTAATGAAGATTAACAGTCTTGGTTGGTCTATGAACTATAACCTAATCTCTCAATGTTTTTTTGTATCCAATGAAAATTGAAAACTGTAAATATCATAAGCAGCTCAATCAGATGATAAATAATTAGGAAGAGAAAAGATGAGAAGGTGCAAGAGGAGAATTTTTAAATCCAGTCTTCAGGAACAACTGTCATCTTGAAAAGCCCAAGCAACGGGTTAAACACGTAGAAGCTGTGTTCTTGCAAACTACATCGATCAAACTGCAGTCTAGGGGGTAGATTTAACAAGGGCCGAATGGCATTCAGCGATATCTGTCAGACATGATACGCTACTGTGTATCATGTCAGACAGACATTGGTAAATCTACCCCTAGGTACCTAGCAATAGACCCGTGTGTGACATATATGCTAAGAGTGGGCGGTTTGTTCTTTAACATCACACTCAGCACTTTGGAAACATAGTTTTCACGAAAGGGGAAATCAGAGCCAGCACTTGGAATATAGGACGATCAAGAGCCCAGCACAACACCAGAACCGATTTCCTGGAGGCGGAGTGGTAAGTGAGATCACTCTAACAGTCTCCAGAAAAGGCAAGTGGTGAAAAGCAATAAACTGTGACTGTGTATACAGTGTTTAAACAACTTTGTTGAATGTGGCAACTATTTGTTTGAATCTTTCAAATTGAGACTTTTTATACATACTTTTTTAATGGTGGTATAGAAAGGCCCCTTTTTTAGCTTATTTACATGTGATACATCATTACTATTTATTTTATTTTATTTTTAAGTGGAGACGTCCCTTTTTTAATATATTTGATATTTTTGCAGTCAATGAATAAATGTGGTTTTTACTATTGGCTTTCTAGCGTCCTCCTATTTTCTGTATAGTTTGTTTTAGCACCATGCAAAGCTGGATGAGATTAGAGAAAGTTCTAGGTCTACCCAAAGGGTTTCAGGTCTCCAAAATACAGACAATTACTTTCTAGATGGGGGCTCGAATTTTCCAGTTCCTATATATTTTAATAATATTATATAATAGAAATCGAGCAAGGAATACCATGTATTATATCAGTCCAGTACACTATTTAATGAGAAATGTATTTTATAACATAAAATCCACGCATTGTAAAATATAAAAAAATAAATAAACTTGTTCACTGTATACCTCATCCTTGTGTCTAATTATTTTCCACTCTCCAAAGTCTAATAAGTAGCAATCTTGTTCCGAGGATGCAAAAGTTACAAACATATAAAATTTATAGCATCCTTACTAACCACAGTAAATAGATTACCTCAACTCTGGCTCATGTTTGAGTGTCATATACTGCTTCTCTGGAGCATCCAATTAAACCAAACCTTATTAAAAGACTCAACTGAATCTTTTAAGTGTGCAGCAGATTCGTACATTAAAAAAATAGTCTTGATTTTAGTTAATATCTTGATTTTAGTTAATATTTATTCATTCAATAAAATGCTTAAAAGTTTAGATAAAGCAAGCCATATATCACTAACTTTAGGTCCCTCCCACCACATATGTAGGTATGTGGCTATAACTGTGCACCCCCTGTAACAAGCACAAGTGTGCTGTTTTTAATGGTGTCAAATACCAACAGAAAGTTGTTTTAATACAAATCTCTCCCATGTCTGCACTGAGTAGGCCTCTACGTGAGTTAAAGAATACCTTGTCCCATTTATTTATATCCATTTCTTTTGATATATATGTCTCCCATCGAAGTATATTCAGAGGCAGCAGACTAGTTAAGAAGCAGAGGTCTTAAGACCGCTGCTTCTTAAGTCCTGTTTCCGGGCGAGCCTGAAGGCTCAAGTAGAAAAAAGGCGATTAGGCAAAATACGTCCAATAATAATTTGGCCCCAAAGTCTGTTCAGATAAATTTTGTATTATTAAGAAGACTTCGTTTGAAGAGGATGCTCCACGTCGGATGTCTTGAAGATGGAGCCGCTCCCCGTCGGATGGCTGAAGATAGAAGATGCCGTCTGGATGAAGACTTCTGCCCGTCTGGAGGACAACTTCGCCCGGCTTGGATGAAGACTTCTCCCGGCTTCCTTGAGGACTTCGGCCCAGTTGGATGAACACTTCTACCGCTTCCTTGATAATGGATGTCCGATCTTCAGAAAAGTAAGTCGATCTTCAGGGGGTTAGTGTTAGGTTTTTTTAAGGGTGTATTGGGTGGGTTTTATTTTTTAGATTAGGGTTTGGGCCGCAAAAGAGCTAACTAACCTTTTAAGGGCAATGCCCATCCAAATGCCTTTTTCAGGGCAATGGGGAGTTTAGGTTTTTTAGATAGTATTTTATTTGGGGGGTTGGTTGTGTGGGTGGTGGGTTTTACTGTTGGGGGGGGGTTTGTATTTTTTTTACAGGTAAAAGAGCTGATTACTTTGGGGCAATGCACCACAAAAGGCCCTTTTAAGGGCTATTGATAGTTTAGTTTAGGCTAGGGTTAATTTAGTTTGGGGGGGGGGCTTTTTTATTTTGATAGGGCTATTAGATTAGGTGTAATTAGTTTCAAGATCTGTAATTTGTTTATTATTTTCTGTAATTTAGTGTTTGTTTTTTTGTACTTTAGCTAATTTAATTTCATTTATTTATTTATTTATTGTTGTTAATTTAGTTAATTTATTTAATTATAGTGTAGTGTTAGGTGTTATTGTAACTTAGTTGAGGTTTTATTTTACAGGTACTTTTGTATTTATTTTAGCTAGGTAGTTATATTAAATAGTTAATAACTATTTGATAACCATTCTACCTAGTTAAAATAAATATAAACTTGCCTGTAAAATAAAAATAAACCCTAAGATAGCTACAATGTAACTATTAGTTATATTGTAGCTATTTTAGGGTTTATTTTATAGGTAAGTATTTAGTTTTAAATTGGAATTATTTAGGTAATAATATTAATATTTATTTAGATTTATTGTAATTATATTTAAGTTAGGGGGTGTTAGGATTAGGGTTAGACTTAGGTTTAGAGGTTAATACATTTAGTATAGTGGCGGCGACATTGGGGGCAGCAGATTAGGGGTTAATAAATGTAGGTAGGTGGTGGCGATATTAGGGACAGCAGCTTAGGGGTTAATAATATTTAACTAATGTTTGCGAGGCGGGAGTGCAGCGGTTTAGGTTTGTCGGGAGCGGCAGATTAGGGAATAATAAGTCTAACATTAGGGGTGTTTAGACTCGGGGTTCATGTTAGGGTGTTAGGTGTAAACATAAAATGTGTTTCAGGAATCAATGGGGCTGCATTACTGAGATTTACGCTGCTTTTTTGGCTCATCCTTGTGTCTAATTATTTTCCACTCTCCAAAGTCTAATAAGTAGCAATCGTGTTCCGAGGATGCAAAAGTTACAAACATATAAAATTTATAGCATCCTTACTAACCACAGTAAATAGATGACCTCAACTCTGGCTCATGTTTGAGTGTCATATACTGCTTTTCTGGAGCATCCAATAAAACCAAACCTTATTAAAAGACTCAACTGAATCTTTTAAGTGTGCAGCAGATTCGTACATTAAAAAAAATAGTCTTGATTTTAGTTAATATCTCAGACCATTGTGGTACCCTTATCTTCCAGTATTTAGCTTTGCTGATTCTAGTGATGGAACATAACATTCTAGTGAAAGTATTTATGTATGAGTTATGTTTAGGGTTATTCTCATTTAATAGTGCTTGTGCGATAGTGATGGATATTTATTCATTCAATAAAATGCTTAAAAGTTTAGATAAAGCAAGCCATATATCACTTACTTTAGGTCCCTCCCACCACATATGTAGGTATGTGGCTATAACTGTGCATCCCCTGTAACAAGCACAAGTGTGCTGTTTTCAATGGTGTCAAATACCAACAGAAAGTTGTTTAATACAAATCTCTCTCATGTCTGCACTGAGTAGGCCTCTACGTGAGTTAAAGAATACCTTGTCCCATTTATTTATATTTATTTCTTTTGATATATATGTCTCCCATCAAAGTATATTCAGAGGCATCAGACTAGTTAAGAAGCAGCAGTCTTAAGACCGCTGCTTCTTAAGTCCTGTTTCCGGGCGAGCCTGAAGGCTCACGCGGAAACAGGGCGATTAGGCACAATACCTTTGATAATAATTTGGCCCCAAAGTCTGTTCATATAAATTTTGTATTATGGTAAGAGGGACAAAAATTAGAAAGTTAATTAAAATGTCATGCTCTATCTTAATCACGGAAGAAAAAATTTGGGTACAGTGTCCCTTTAAGTAAAGCTATAGGGAGGGTTTTGCACTTATCAAGATTTATTTTTTATTTTTTTTTTATTTTTTTTTTTTAAAGATTTTTATTGAGGGTTAAAGAAACAACCCTATCTTCATAGAAAAAGTAAACAGTCATTACACTCCATGACCATAGTGAAATAGTGAGATACAAGATAATAATTGGAGCTAATACAAGATAGTGTGAAATATATTAATACAGCCCACTACATAAGTAGTACCTTTAGCATAAAACAGAATAAATCAAATTCCAACCCTCATTTTCTTTTCTTTTTCTTACCTCCTTGCAGCAGGTGAGGCCACTTTTGGACCTTCAGCATAGTAAGCAGAATGGATATTAGGAGGATTATAATTATATAAGGCCACTTATGGACCTTCAGAAATTATATTAGTTATGGAGATAACATATTCACATGAGTATAACTTATACAGTATATATAAACACATCACAATTTATACCTTATAATTAGTGTATAATTAAACGTTCCTTGTACCTTTTATGGACCGAGAAAAGTTAAAGAGCTAATAAAATAGTAAGTGTATATGCTCTCTGTAAGGAGGCTGACAAGCTCATTAAGAAGGCTCTTATGCAAAATGAAGTTCCTGTTAGCATATATACAGTTTCAGAAGCATATTAAAATTAACAGTAGCGCTTCATATATTGTATATTAATGTATGGCCACTTTTGGACCTAGTGAACACTATTAAAACACAACAACTTATATTATAGTATATATATAAATTAGCTGTCCCCAGTAGGTAACTGGTCTAAAGGAATTATCAAGATTTATTTTATATCCAGAGAAATCAGAAAATTGCTGTTTGATGGCATATAAATAAGGTACAGAGATTAATGGCTTTAACAATTTCAGCAAGACATCATCAGCAAAAAGAGTAATTTTATGGTTTATGTTCACAATTTTTAGTCCAGTTATATCAGGAAAATTTCATATACAAGCTGCTAGGGGTTCAATACATAAAGCAAAAAAGAGAGCAGCGAGCGACAGCCCTGCCTTGTGCCATTTAAAATATCAAATATTTTGCATTGATAACCTATAGCTCTGACATGAGCAGTAGGGTTAGAATATAAACTTTTCAGGGCTGCCATAAAGGGACCATGACATCTTAATTTATTCAGGACTGTATATGCATATATATTAAATAAACTCTATCAAATGCCTTGGGATAGGACCAGAGAAGGCACTTTATTGTCACTAAAATAGTCTATCACAAATATCATTTTCTGCACATTGTCCAGGGCCTCTCTATCTTTAATAAATCCCACCTGGCCTGGATGAATGATTAACAGCAGTATATGTTTAAGATGGTTGGCTAGGGTTTTTGTTACAATCTTAATGTCCTGGTTGATAAGGGAAATATGTCTATAACTAGAACATATTTAAGTTGTTTTTCCCTGGTTTTAGTATAACCACAATTTTAGCTTGAATTAAATCGATAGGGAGATCTCGTCCTTCCTTAAAGAGATACTAACCCCACATTTTTTCTTTCATGATTTGTATAGAGCATTTAATTTTAAAAATGTTCTCCTATTATCAAATTTTCTTTGTTGTCTTGGTATCTTTATTTAAAAAGCAGTAATGAAAGCTTAATAACATTTTTAGGTTTAGCACCAGAGTAACACTTGCTGATTGGTGGCTAAATGTAGCCACCAATCAGCAAGCTCTATCCATGGTGCTGAACCAAAAATGGGCCGGTTCCTAAGCTTTCATTCCTGCTTTTCAAATAAAGGTACCAAGAGAACAAAGACAAATTGATAATAGGAGTAAATTAGAAAGATGCTTCAAATTTAGTTTTAGTATCCCTTTAATATGATTAGAAAATGTCTCTAGATGAACTAGAACTGATGTAAAAAGATCATAATATTGAACAGGGAATCCATCTGGACCAGGGCCTTCCCTGATTTAAGAACTTTTATGGCAGATACAATCTCTCACCTAGATTACGAGTTTTGCGTTAGAGGCTATGCGGTGCTAACAAGCAGTTTTCCCTCACCGCTCACTTACATGCAGCACTGGTATTACGAGTTTTCAGAAACCCGTCGTTAAAAGACAAGAAGTGAGTGTTGAGCAAAATTTTGCTCATTACCGCACTCCAATACCAGCGCTGCTTAAGTCAGTGGTGAGCTGGTCGTACGTGCTTGTGCACGATTTCCCCATAGGAATCAACGGGGAGAGCCGGCTGAAAATTTTTTAACACCTTCAAAAAAAGAAGTGAAAAACTCAGTAACGCAGCCCCATTGATTCCTATGGGGAAATAAAAGTTATGTCTACAACTAACACCCTAACATGAACCCGGAGTCTAAACACCCCTAATCTTACATTTATTAACCCCTATCTGCCAACCCAGACAACGCCGACACCTGCATTATATTATTAACCCCTAATCTGCCGCTCCGGACACCGCCGCCACCTACATTATAATTATAAACCCCTAATCTGCTGCCCCCAACACCTACATTATATTTATTAAACCCTAATCTGCCGCCCCCAATGTCGCCGCAACCTACCTACACTTTTTAACCCCTAATCTGCCGTCCCCAACGTCTCCGCCACTATTATAAACATATTAACCCCTAAACCGCCGCACTCCTGCCTCGCAAACATTAGTTAAATATTATTAACCCCTAATCTGCCGTCCCTAACATTGCCGCCACCTACCTACATTTATTAACCCCTAATCTGCCGCCCCCAACGTCGCCACCACTATATTAAAGTTATTAACCCCTAAACCTAAGTCTAACCCTAAACCTAACACCCACTAACTTAAATATAATTTAATTAAATCTAAATAAATTATTCCTATTTAAAACTAAATACTTACCTATAAAATAAACCCTAAACTAGCTACAATATAACTAATAGTTACATTGTGGCTAGCTTAGGTTTTATTTTTATTTTACAGGCAAGTTTGTATTTATTTTAACTAGGTGTAATAGTTATTAAATAGTTATTAACTATTTAATAACTACCTAATTAAAATAAAGACAAATTTACCTGTAAAATAAAACCTAACATAAGTTACACTAACACCTAACACTACACTACAATTAAATAAATTACCTAAGTTAAATACAATTAAACAAAAAAAAAACAACACTAAATTACAGAAAATAATAAACAAATGACAGATATTTAAACTATTTACACCTAATCTAATAGCCCTATTAAAATAAAAAAGCCCCCCCCAAAATAAAAAAAAACCTAGCCTAAACTACCAATAGCCCTTAAAAGGGCCTTTTGCAGGGCATTGCCCCAAAGTAATCAGCTCTTTTGCCTGTTAAAGAAAAATACAGACAACCCCCCCAACAGTAAAACCCACCACCCACACAACCAACCCCCCAAATAAAATACTAAATTAAAAAACCTAAGCTCCCCATTGCCCTGAAAAGGGCATTTGGATGGGCATTGCCCTTAAAAGGGCAGTTAGCCCTTTTGCTGCACAAACCCTAACCTAAAAATAAAACCCACCCAATACACCCTTAAAAAAAAACTAACACTAACCCCCTGAAGATCGACTTACCGGGAGACGTCTTCATCCAAGCCGGGCCGAAGTCCTCAACAAAGCCGGGAGACATCTTCATCTAAGCGGGGCGAAGTGGTCCTCCAGACGGGCAGAAGTCTTCATCCAGACGGCATCTTCTATCTTCATCCATCCGGTGCGGAGCGGGTCCATCTTCAAGACATCCGACGCGGAGCATCCTCTTCAACTGGAGTCTTCTTACTGAATGAAGGTACCTTTAAGTGACGTCATCCAAGATGCAATCAGCCAATAGGATTGAGCTCGCATTCTATTGGCTGTTCCAATCAGCCAATAGAATGCAAGCTCAATCCTATTGGCTGATTGGATCAGCCAATAGGATTGAGCTTCAATCCTATTGGCTAATTGCATCAGCCAATAGGATTTTTTCTACCTTAATTCCGATTGGCTGATAGAATTCTATCAGCCAATCGGAATCTAAGGGACGCCATCTTGTATGACGTCACTTAAAGGTACCTTCATTCAGTAAGAAGACTCCAGATGAGTCATGCACAAATCGTAATCTAGTCGTCTGTTTGTGTAATTTGGGCATTTCCGGCTAGATTACCAGTTGTGCATTAGGGTAAAAAAGCAGCGTTAAGAGGTCCTAATGCTGCTTTTTTATGCCCGCTGGTATTACGAGTCTTGCAGGTTTAGGGGCACCACACACTTCTTTGACCTTACCGCAAAACAACTTACGTAAACTTCGTAAAATCTTTTTTCTATGGGACTTCCATAGCGCCGTTATTATGAGTCTGTCCTAGGAGGCCAAAAAGTGAGTGGTACACCCTACCCTGTCAAGATCCCTAACGCATTTAAAAGTCAGTAGTTAAGAGTTTTATGGTACAACGCCGTAACATAAAACTCATAACTAAAGTGCTAAAAAGTACACTAACACACATAAACTACCTATTAACCCCTAAACCGAGGCCCTTCCGCATCGCAAACACTATAATAAAAATTTTAATCCCTAATCTGCCGCTACCTACACTATATTTATGAACCCCTAATCTGCTGCCCCCAACATCTCCGACACCTACATTATATTTATTAACCCCAAATCTGCCGCTCCCAATGTCGCAGCAACCTACCTGCACTTTTTAACCCCTAATCTGCCGCCGCCAACGTCGCCACCACTATAATAAACATATTAACCCCTAAACCGCCGCACTCCCGCCTTGCAAACATTAGTTAAATATTATTAACCCCTAATCTGCTGGCCCTAACATCGCCGCCACCTACCTACAATTATTAACCCCCAATCTGCCCCCCCCCAACGTCGCCACCACTATATTAAATTTATTAACCCCTAAATCTAAGTCTAACCCTAACACTCACTAACTTAAATATTATTAAAAAAAATCTAAATAAATATTCCTATTATTAACTAACTTATTCCTATTTAAAACTAAATACCTATAAAATAAACCCTAAGCTAGCTACAATATAACTAATAGTTACATAGTAGCTAGCTTAGGGTTTATTTTTATTTTACAGGCAAGTTTGTATTTATTTTAACTAGGTAGAATAGTTATTAAATAGTTATTAACTATTTAATAACTACCTAGCTAAAATAAATGCAAATTTACCTGTAAAATAAAACCTAACCTAAATTACACTAACACCTATCACTACACTATAATTAAATAAATTAAATAAATACAATTACCTAAATTAAATTAAATTAGCTAAAGTACAAAAAACAAACAAACACTAAATTACAGAAAATAATAAACAAATTACACCTAATCTAATAGCCCTATTAAAATAAAAAAGCCCCCCCAAAATAACCCCCCCCCCCAGCCTAAACTAAACTACCAATAGCCATTAAAAGGGCCTTTAGCGGGGCATTGCCCCAAAGTAATCAGCTCTTTTACCTGTAAAAAAAAATAAAAACAACCCCCCCAACAGTAAAACCCACCACCCACACAACCAACCCTTCAAATAAAATACTATTAAAAAAAACTAAGCTCCCCATTGCCCTGAAAAGGGCATTTGGATGGGCATTGCCCTTAAAAGGGCAGTTAGCTCTATTGCCGCCCAAACCTTAATCTAAAAATAAAACCCACCCAATACACCCTTAAAAAACCTAACACTAAGCCCTTGAAGATCGACTTACCGGGAGAAGTCTTCATCCAAGCTGGGCCGAAGTCCTCAACGAAGCCGGGAGAAGTCTTCATCCAAGCCGGGTGAAGTGGTCCTCCGGACAGGCAGAAGTCTTCATCCAGACGGCATCTTCTATCTTCATCCATCCAGCGCAGAGCTATTCTTCAAGACATCCGACGCGGAGCATCCTCCGGAGTCTTCTTACTGAATGAAGGTACCTTTAAGTGACGTCATTCAAGATGGCTTCCTTTAGATTCTTATTGGCTGATAGAATTCTTTCAGCCAATCGGAATTAAGGTAGAAAAAATCCCATTGGCTGATGCAATCAGACAATAGGATTGAAGTTCAATCCTATTGGCTGATCCAATCAGCCAATAGGATTGAGTTCACATTCTATTAGCTGATTGGAACAGCCAATAGAATGCCAGCTCAATCATATTGTCTGATTGCATCAGTCAATAGTATTTTTTCTACCTTAATTCCGATTGGCTGATAGAATTCTATCAGCCAATCAGAATCTAAGGGACGCCATCTTGGATGAAGACTCCGGATGAAGAGGATGCTCCACGTTGGATGTCTTGAAGATGGACCCCCTCCGCATCAGATGGATGAAGATAGAAGATGCCGTCTGGATGAAGACTTCTGCCCGTCTGGAGGACCACTTCGCCTGGCCTGGATGAAGACTTCGCCTGGCTTTGTTGAGGACTTTGGCCCGGCTTGGATGAAGACATCTCCCAGTAAGTCGATCTTCAGGGGGTTAGTGTTAGTTTTTTTTTAAGGGTGTATTGGATGGGTTTTATTTTTAGGTTAGGGTTTGGGCGGCAAAAGAGCTAATTGCCCTTTTCAGGGCAATGGGGATCTTAGGTTTTTTTAGTTAGTATTTTATTTGGGTGGTTGTTGTGTGGGTGGTGGGTTTTACTGTTGGGGGGGTTGTTTGTATTTTTTTTTACAGGTAAAAGAGCTGATTACTTTGGGGCAATGCCCTGCAAAAGGCCCTTTTAAGGGCTATTGGTAGTTTAGTTTAGGCTAGGGTTTTTTTATTTTGGGGGGGCTTTTTATTTTAATAGGGCTATTAGATTAGGTATAATTAGTTTAAATATCTGTAATTTGTTTATTATTTTCTGTAATTTAGTGGGGTTTTTTTTGTACTTTAGCTAATTTAATTTAATTTAGGTAATGTATTTAATTGTAGTGTAGTGTTAGGTGTTAGTGTAACTTAGATTAGGTTTTATTTTACAGGTAAATTTGTCTTTATTTTAACTAGGTAGTTATTAAATAGTTAATAACTATTTAATAACTATTCTACCTAGTTAAAATAAATACAAACTTGCCTGTAAAATAAAAATAAACCCTAAACTAGCTACAATGTAACTATTAGTTATATTGTAGCTAGCTTAGGGTTTATTTTATAGGTAAGTATTTAGTTTTAAATATGAATAATTTAGTTAATGATAGGAATATTTATTTAGCTTTATTTAAATTATAATTAAGTTAGTGGGTGTTAGGTTTAGGGTTAGACTTAGGTTTAGGGGTTAATAACTTTAATATAGTGGCGGCGACATTGGGGACGGCAGGTTAGGGGTTAATAAATATAATGTAGGTGTTGGCGATGTTGGGGGACAGCAAATTAGGGGTTCATAACTATGATGTATGTGGCGGCGATGTTGGGGGCGGCAGATTAGGGGTTGATAATATAATGTAGGTGTCTGCGATGTCGGGGACAGCAGATTAGGGGTTAATAAGTGTAAGATAAGAGGTGTTTAGACTCGGGGTTCATATTAGGGTGTTAGGTGTAGACATAACTTTTATTTCCCCTAGGAATCAATGGGACTGCGTTACTGAGTTTTACGCTGCTTTTTTGCAGGTGTTAGACTTTTTTTCAGCCAGCTCTCCCCCGTTGATTCCTATGGGGAAATCGTGCACGAGCACGTATGACCAGCTCACCATTGACTTAAGCAGCGCTGGTATTGGAATGCGGTAATGAGCAAAATTCTGTCATCATATGTTATGGTATTGAAATGAGCTTTATCTATAAAAGAATGTAATAATGTTTGGGTTTGCGTAGATTGTTGAACTCTATTACCATCATAAAGGGTACTATAGTTTTGGGCGTATACATTCACTATTTCTTAAGAATGGGACGTTATATGCCCATTAGTGTTTTGTATAAATAGTATAGACAAGGCTTGATATTTGTTCCTTATTTTTTTTTGCTAAATATTTGTCTGGTTTGTTTATGAATACAAAGTATTTAATTTTTAATTTATGGGCTGTCTTAAAAGGGTTTTCATTTAATATTGTTAATAATACTTCTCGTTTACTCTGTAATTGTAGTAAAATATTTTTGATTGTGTCAGTTTGTGTTCTTTTTCTATGGCCTCTATTTCATATTGTTATTGTACTAGATGTGCATTCATTTTCTTTTTATAAAGTAATTTTTCCTTGATTAGTAATTCCCTAATAACTAATTTATGGGCAGCCCAGGCTAAAATTAGTAGACATGTGCACGGCTAAAACATTCGGTTCGTTTTCGGTTCGGATCGATTCAGACTTTTCGAATTTCGGTTCGGATCGAATCGGATTCGGCAAAATTTTAATAAATTCGTTTCGGATTTATTCGGATCCGAATAAATTCGTTTCGGATTTATTCGGATTCGGCTGAATTCGGTTCTATTCGGTTCCGAAATTCGGTATGTTTTAGTACACTAAGTCACTAACACCCATAAACTACCTATGAACCACTAAACCGAGGCCCCCCCACATCGCAAACCCTATAATAACATTATTTAACCCCTAATCTGCCGATCGGATATCGCCGCAACCTACATTATAACTATTAACCCCTAATCTGCTGTCCCTAACATAGCCGACCCCTACATTATAGTTATTAACCCCTAATCTGCCCCCCCCCTAACGTCGCCGCAATCTAACTACAAGTATTAACCCCTAATCTGCCAACCCGATATCGCTGCCGCCTACATTATAGATATTAACCCCTAATCTGCTGTCCCTAACACCGCCGACCCCTACATTATAGTTATTAACCCCTAATCTGCCCCCCCCAACGTCGCCGCAATCTAACTACAAGTATTAACCCCTAATCTGCCGACCGCAAATCGCCGCCGCCTACATTATAGCTATTAACCCCTAATCTGCTTTCCCTAACACCGCCGACCCCTACATTATAGTTATTAACCCCTAATATGCCCCCCCCAACGTCGCCGCAATCTAACTACAAGTATTAACCCCTAATCTGCCGACCGCAAATTGCTGCCACTATAATAAATGTATTAACCCCTAAACCGCCGCACTCCCGCCTCGCAAACACTATAATACATTTTATTAACCCCTAATCTGACCTCCCTAACATCGCCGCCACCTACCTACAATTATTAACCCCTAACCTCACGCCCGCACCGTCACCGCTACTATAATAAGGTTATTAACCCCTAAACCTAAGTCTAACCCTAACACTAACACAACCTAACTTAAATATAATTTAAATAAAATGAAATAAATTTACTATAGCTAAATAAATGAATCCTATTTAAAACTAAATACTTACCTGTAAAATAAACCCTAATATAGCTACAATATAACTAATAGTTACATTGTAGCTATTTTAGCATTTATATTTATTTTACAGGCAACTTTGTATTTATTTTAACTAGGTACAATAGTTATTAAATAGTTAATAACTATTTAATAACTACCTAGCTAAAATAAATACAAATTTACCTGTAAAATAAATCCTAACCTAAGTTACAATTACACCTAACACTACACTATCATTAAATTAATTAAATAAAGGAATCCTATTTAAAACTAAATACTTACCTGTAAAATAAACCCTAATATAGCTGCAATATAACTAATAGTTACATTGTAGCTATTTTAGCATTTATATTTATTTTACAGGCAACTTTATATTTATTTTAACTAGGTACAATAGCTATTAAATAGTTATTGACTAATTAATAGCTACCTAGTTAAAATAATTACAAAATTACCTGTAAAATAAATCCTAACCTAAGTTACAATTAAACCTAACACTACACTATCATTAAATAAATTAACTACAAGTACCTACAATTATCTACAATTAAATAAACTAAAGTACAAAAAAAAACACTAAATTACAAAAAAACAACACTAAATTACAAAAAATAAAAAAATATTACAAGAATTTTAAACTAATTACACCTAATCTAAGCCCCCTAATAAAATAACAAAGCCCCCCAAAATAAAAAAAATGCCCTACCCTATACTAAATTACAAAAGTTAACAGCTCTATTACTTTACCAACCCTTAAAAGGGCCTTTTGCGGGGCATGCCCCAAAGAAAACAGCTCTTTTGCCTGTAAAAAAAAACACAATACCCCCCCCACATTACAACCCACCACCCACATACCCCTACTCTAACCCAAACCCCCCTTAAATAAACCTAACACTACCCCCCTGAAGATCTCCCTACCATGTCTTCACCCAGCGGGCCGAAGTCTTCATCCGATGGGGCAGAAGAGGACATCCAGACCGGCAGAAGTCTTCATCCAAGCGGGGCAAGAAGAGGTCTTCCATCCATCAGAAGTCTTGATCCATCTTCAGGGGGGTAGTGTTAGGTTTATTTAAGGGGGTTTGGGTTAGAGTAGGGGTATGTGGGTATTTATTTTTTGTAATCTTCTCTGTTCATCCATCCGGAGCGGAGCGGCAGCATCCTGAAGACATCTGACGCGGAGCATCCTCTTCTTTCTTGATCCGACGACTAAATGACTGTACCTTTAAGTGACGTCATCCAAGATGGCGTCCCTTGAATTCCGATTGGCTGATAGGATTCTATCAGCCAATCGGAATTAAGGTAGGAATATTCTGATTGGCTGATGGAATCAGCCAATCAGATTCAAGTTCAATCCGATTGTTCCGATCAGCCAATAGAATGCGAGGTCAATCTGATTGGCTGATTGGATCAGCCAATCGGATTGAACTTGAATCTGATTGGCTGATTGAATCAGCCAATCAGATTTTTCCTACCTTAATTCCGATTGTATCAAAGATAGCCTTGTACATTCAGACATAGGCAGTAACAAATTGAACATACAGAAGACTATAGGCCCTAGGAGAGATGGATGTTATCCCTGTTTGAACTGCAGTAATTGCAGTTCAATGATTAAAGGCGAATATTTCTCTCACCCCACAAGTGGTAGAAAATATAAGATTAATAAATATCTTACTTGCAGGTCATGTTACTGTATTTATTTGATCAAGTGTCCATGTGGTCTGATCTATTTGGGCGAGACCTGTAGAGAGGTAAGGGAGAGGATAACAGAACATAAGTCCAATATTAGATGTAAGAACAAAGAGGCTCCTGTTTCCTCTCACTTCCTCTCTATGGGTCACAACATCAGCCAGCTCAGATTCCAAATAATTGAACAGATTGAGAGACCAAGGAGGGGGGGTAATAGAGAACATATTCTAAAAACAAGAGAGATGTTTTGGATATACAAATTGGAAAGCCTAATACCTAAGGGTATGAACAAAGAATTCGATTGGAGTTTGTTTTACTAAATATTTGTTTTTCCTAAAACATCTCTATGAATATGTAAATCTTCCCTTTCTAATGGGCTGAGTATTATGATACCTGCATTTCTTTAATCTAAAATAACTTTCTAATAACCCTTTTTAATGGGCTGAGTAAAATTGGAGGGAAATGTTCAAAAATTATCCTTACATACAAAAACACTAAAGAGAAAAGTAAAAGATTATTTTCAAAATAGGCCTACAGTGTTCAAATTGACAGTAATCCACATAATCTCTAGCAGCAATTTTTTGAAATTAACTCTAAAGTGAAAGAGTCCAAATTAACATTCAAATAACAAGTAAACAGTGATGGCATATCTGCATATTGTGCGTAATATTTCTTCTATTTTAATTTTGTACATATGATTTTATCTATTAACATTGTTTGATACTTAAACCTGTTCAATGTGACTATTCAGAATGTTTTTTCACAATAGGAATATATATGGTAGATGGCCACAAGATGGCAGTGATACAATAATGAGTAGTCACATGACAACAGGTGAACAATTGACCAGGTGTAGAGTATTTAAATGATGAATCAGTGTATGTTCAGTATACATGACTAAGGACCTATAGCAGGTCTGAAACGTTGTATGTTTGTCAAAAGACCCCATATGAAGAAATAAAGGTTTTTTAACTATTGGTGGCTGGAACAAATCTTTTTTTGCTACTTATAGTGGATTTCAGGTGCAGCTAAAGAGGTTTGGTTGAGAAACTGAATAATCAACCGTAGGTGGTCAATTTTTAAGGCTATTTTAGGTACCTGTATAGCGGCATGATACCCATTGAGGACAGTTATTGATGTATAATCTTATAACTAATGTTAGGACAAAACCTAGTCAGTTTTGTGAAGCTAAGTCATCTCAAGCAAAAGACCTAAATCTGTAATGTAAAACCTAGGGAAGATAAAAGATAGAGTTAGACTAGGCAAAGTTAAAAAAAAAGAGAGAAGAGAGGAAAAAAAAATCTACAGATGGAGTAGTTTCACACATAAAGGGGCCTATTTATCAAAGCTCTTGCAGACCTGATCCAACAGTGCGGATCAGGTCCGCAAGACCTCGCTGAATGCAGAGAGCAATACGCTCTCCGTATTCAGCATTGCACCAGCAGCTCACAAGAGCTGCTGGTGCAACGCCGCCCCGTTCAGACTCGTGGCCAATAGGCCGCCAGCAGGGGAGTGTCAATCAACCCGATCGTACTCGACTGAGTTGAATTCCGGCGATTCCTGTCCGCCTGCTCAGAGCAGATGGACAATATTATGGAGCAGCGGTCTTTATGACCGCTGCTTCATAACTGCTGTTTCTGGCGAGTCTGAAGACTCGCCAGAAACACAGGCCCACAAGCTCCATTCGGAGCTTGATAAATGGGCCCCAAAGTCTGGATCCAAATCTTAATAGATTGGTCCCTTAAGTTTCAAAGATAAAAGTCACATCTCATTGGGTATAAAAAAGTCATATTTCAGGGTTTGAAGTCTTTTCTTTGTGACCTTTGACCATTTTGATTATTGAGATTTTATTTGTAGGCATGAGGTCTCAGGTGTTTCTGCTGAGCCTATATCCACCTGTATTTCAGGGACCTTTAACCCAAGGGTCTTACAAATATCTGGTATTTCCCTTGCAGATTTGATAGTAGTTAGCGTACCTTCTTTCACTATTTGTAAGGCAAAGGGAAAACCCCATCGATATGATATCTGATTCTTCCTTAATAAATATGTTAGAGGGCATAGTGCATTTAATTTTTGCAGAGTTCTGACACAAAGATCTTGGGAAAATCAAACTACATTTCCTTGGAACTTGAAAGTAGGATTTTTTTCTGTCCACTGTCAGTATTTTTTATTTTCTGGAAATCTAAGACATTTGACTTTGTTCTGAAAAAAGAAACATGCACAAACAGATTTAAGTGTAGTGATAAAAATAACATACGGAAGCACTATAAAGTTGCACTTACAGTGTTGAAACTTTTATTGATCACAGTATACATAAACTCATAACGTCCCAAAAATGTGTTGTCCCATACCATATTATTCTCCTTCCCTTCTCTGATCGACCAACACTCCCTTTTATTATTCACAGGCGTTCAGCCTGCTTAGCTTTCTTTTGGAGTGATTCAAGATCCTGGATGTTAGGAATATGATCATTTAAACTGCTTCATTCTCAGTAAAAGTGACTCTCATGGCTTCATTGGCACTGCAGAGAGAAAACCATTTCCAAGCTTTCTTAAAGGTAAGTTTAAAATCATGTCCGCTCGAACATTGGTTAATCTACCCCCATGTCCTGTTTGGATACCAGAGATTGAAGATCAGTTTTGTCACTGGTGTTTGATCAGCTTAGTTAAGCTGTGAACTTATGTCTGAGTCATTTTCTTCCTCAACCCCTGCATCCATTATTATCCATTATTCTCCATGGTATTATGCTATAGAGAGTATAACTCTGAATTCAGCAATAACATACAGGTTTTGAGTTAGGTTAGTGCAAGGTAGTGCGTTTCCTCCTCTCTCTCAAGTGTGGGTGATAAGCAGCGTAGCCTTCAGCAAAAAAAAGCTTTTTTACCATAGAACTAGCTATATCAGTTGTTTATATGTATGTTACACATGTAAGTCCTGCTCGTATAGAATTAAGGAGATTATAGCAAAATTAGCATTAATTGGTTAACAGGAATTATTTGTTACTATTGGTTATAGAAAAAAAATGAAAAGCAGCATCCAAAACAAAAAGACAATGGGTTATATTTATTAATGTGCGAGCGGACATGATACGATGTAGTGTATCATATCCGCTGCACATCAATAACTGCCAACAGCATACGCTGTCGGCATTTATCATTGCACCAGCAGTTCTTGTGAATTGCTTGTGCAATGCCGCCCCTGCAGATTCGCGGCCAATCGGCCGCTAGCAGGGGGTGTCAATCAACCCGATCGTATAGGATCCGGTTGATTTCTGTCCGCGGCCTCAGAGCAGGCAGACAAGTTATGGGGCAGCGTTCTTTATAGCTACAGATATATATTGTAAAAAAAGAACAAAATCCAGCGAGCCACTTCAAAGAAAATGCGGTAAGTTTAATTGGATAAAAAAAGACACATACAGAAAAAAATCACTCAAAAAAAGCTGTGGGGGTTAAAAGAACAAGATAGAAACAATGTATGCCATTAGTCCACAGCTCAGCCAGTCGGTCTAATATAGCTACAGATATATATTGTACAAAAAACAAAAACATCAGCTATATGTAGAAATAATTATTTATGGATAAATAAAACATATTTTGTTACGTGAAGGACATAGGAATGTGAAATATTTATATTTTCATTTCGGGTTAGCACACATGAGAATATGCAATCGGGTTTTCTCAAGAGTGGGTGTAAGTTTTTTTTCCACTCATGAGCGCAATCCGACAAATGTGAAAAGCTTACTTCTAGCACAATTAACGTTTGAGCGGGAGCATTAATTAGTGCTCCACTTGTAATATGGCCTTATGTCCTTATGTAAGGGAGAATGGGAAATAGTCTAAAACTACAACATTTATAAAACAACCATTCAAAAAACACCATAAATACAAATTCCAGTCTAATTTATATGTTACAACTCTAGCTATCATAACCACCAGTTTGTGCAATGCCCTAACTAGTTATAAGGACCCAGAGAATTTATCCCGAGAAATATATGCTCTGTCTCTTTGACAGACTTCTTTCAGTAAGTTACTGCTTCATTCCAATTTATGCCTAGAATTTGGTACATTATACACTAATCAAAATCTATATGAGAATGCCTTTATACTAAACCAAAAGCTTTGTCTAGACAAAAAATGTGGGTTTGGGTGGAGGGATTTATTACATAAAATAGGTCTGGTGTTTTATGTAGTTTGCTTCAAGAATTGACTGTGTGGAAATTCCAGAGATAAAATCTCTGTCCAAAGTCATGACATGACACCCTCACATGACATCACACCCTCACATGACATCACACCCTCACATGACATCACTGGGATAAGCAGTCACACACTCAGTAAATTGTATACTCACAAAAGCACAACATCTAACAGTTGTTAGATGAAAAGTCTGGAATATAAAGGTATTATAGGCCTGATTCTTATTTAAGACAAGTTTTATTAAAAAGTGTTAATAAAATTCAATAAAAAAAATATGTTTCCCCTTCTAGCCTTCCATTTCCTCTGTTTCTCTTTGTATAAAACATAAACTTGCTCATACAATCTGTATTTCATTATTCACTGACCCTTTACTAGTTACTTATAAATAATCATTTTTTAAAATATGCTTGAATCTTCCCAGTAAATAATGATTAATAGAACTAATAATAAAATAGCCTTTGGCTAATTCTTTTTAGACTTATATAAACATTTTATGATATAATTATTTGTCAGAGAATTTTTCATGCTTTCTTTTGACACCATAATAAAACATCCTAAGGTGAAATTGTTGGAAATACATGCAGTATGTGATTTAATTCTCTTAGCGATAATTATTGATTTTAAATACCAGCATTATTGAATATCATTTTTACTGATTTTGGATATTTGCTAATCGACACAACAACCTGTGGGCGAAATTACAAGTGGTACGCTATTTAGTATTTTTGCTTGTGCACAAACACCGCCAGAATTAAACTGTTAAAGGGCACAGGTTAGCGCACGTATTTCAAGTTGAAAATAAATGGTTTAAGTGCGAGTGAAACCTGTTGCGTACTAACATCAGGACTTCGGATATCCTGACCACATTAACTCCTCCCCATAGACTTCAATGGAGCACGTTGATGAAAAAAAACGAACACTTATTACACTTGCGCTAACCCGACACTGCATTAGAACAAGTGTGGTATATGATTTAATTTAACCCATTCACTTTTATTCTGTAAACGATAATTATCTATCACCTAGATTATGAGTTTTGAGCGCTATAGGGAAAGTAAAGAACACCACAAAAGTTGCATTATTTAACCCCCTATAGCACTGCCATTACAAGTTTAAAAAAACCTGGCTTGTGCGGGTGATATGGCTGTGTTGAGCTCCATACTACACACAAAAGCAGCAGTGTTTTGACGTACTCGTGCACGCTTTCCCCATAGACATCAATGGGAGAGCCGGCAAACAAAAAGCCTAACACCTGCGATCGCGGAAACAAAAGCTCAGTAACGCAGCCCCTTTGATGTCTATGGGGAAAAAGAAACTACAGTTTAAACCTAACACCCTAACATAAACCCCGAGTCTAAACACCCCTAATCTGCTGCCTACGACATCGCCGACGCCTGCCTACAATTATTAACCCCTAATCTGCTGCTCCCGATATCGTCCGCACCTAAATAAAATGATTAAACCCTAAACTGCTGCTCCCGATATCGCCGCCACTATACTAAAGTTATCAACCCCTATTCTGTCTCACCCCAACATCGCCACAACTATATTAAAGTTATTAACCCCTATTCCGCTGCCCCCGATATCACCGCTACCTAAATAAAGCTATTAACCCCTAAACCTCTGGCCTCCCACATCACTACCACTAAATAAACCTATTAACCCCTAAACTGCCAGCCCCCCACATCGCAACAAACTAAATTAAACTATTAACCCCTAACCCTAACGTAACCCTAACCCTAACGTAACCCTAACACCTAATCTAAATTACATTTACAATTATTAACTAAATAATACCTAGTTAAAACTAAATACTTACCTGTTAAATTAAACCCTTATCTAGCTACAATATAACTAATAGTTATATTGTCGATAGCTTAGGTTTTATTTTTATTTCACAGGCAAGTTTGTATTTATTTTAACTAGGTAGACTAGTTAGTAAATAATTATTAACTATTTACTCACTACCTAGCTAAAATAAATACAAACTTACCTGTGAAATAAAACCTAACCTGCCTTACACTAAAACCTAACATTAAAAAAATGAAAAAAACTACCATTACAAAAAAAAAGAAATTACCTAAAAAAATAAAGATTATTCCTATTCTAATACACCCCAAAATAAAAAATGCCTAATCTAGAATAAACTACCAAGGGCCCTTAAAAGGGCCTTTTGGGTGGCCCTTAAAAGGGCCTTTTGTAGGGCATTGCCCTAAGTTAAACAGTTCTTTTGCTACAAACAAATAAAACACCCCTAAAAATATACATTACACAAAATAAAAAATGAAATCATCCAAAATAAAAAGAATTACACCTAATCTAACAGTCCTATCAAATTAAAAAGCCCACCCAAAATAAAAAAAACCCTAGCCTACAATAAACTACCAATGGCCCTTAAAATGGCCTTTTGTGGGGCATTGCCCCAAAGATATCAGCTCTTTTACCTGTAAAAAAAAAACACAAAGACCCCCCAACAGTAAAACCCACCACCCAACCAACCCCCCCAAAATAAAAAAAAACTGTCTAAAATAACCTAAGCTAACCATTGCCCTGAAAAGGGCATTTGTATAGGCATTGCCCTTAAAAGGGCATTTAGCTCTTTTACATTGCCCAAACCCTAATCTAAAAAAACCCCACCCAAAAAAAAACCTTCAAAAAACCTAACACTAACCCCCGATGATCTACTTACAGTTGAAGTCCCGATTGAAGGATCCATCCAGCTGTGAAGTCATCATCCATGCGGCAAGAAGTCTTCATCCAGACGACCTCTTCTATCTTTATCCAGCCGGCGAAGTCCTCATCCATGTGGCAAGAAGTCTTCATCCAGGTGTCCTCTTCGATCTTCATCCAGGCGGCACGGAACGGGTCCATCGTGAAGACATCCGTCACGGAGCATCCTCTTGATACGGTCGCCGCCGTATACTGATTCTTCAATGCAAGTGACGCAATCCAAGATGGCATCCCTTGCATTCCTATTGGCTGAAAGATTTCAATCAGCTGCTAGAGCTGCTAAAATCCTATTGTCTGTTCCAATCAGCCAATAGGATTGAGCTCTCATTCTATTGGCTGATTGTAACAGCCAATAGAATGAGAGCTCAATCCTGTTTGCTGATTGGAACAGCCAATAGAATAAGAGCTCAATCCTATTGACCGATTGGAACAGCCAATAGAATGAGAGTTCAATCGTATTGGCTGATTGAAACAGCCAATAGGATGAGAGCTCAATCCTATTGGCTGATTGGAACAGCCAATAGGATTTTAGCAGCTCTAATTACTATTGGCTGATTGAAATATTTCAGCCAATAGGAATGCAAGGGACACCATCTTGGATTGTGTCACTTGCATTGAAGAATCAGAATACGGCGGCAACCGTATGAAGAGAATGCTCTGCTCTTGATGTCTTCAGGATGGACCCGCTCCGCACAGGCTGGATGAAGATCAAAGATGCCGCCTGGATGAAGACTTCTTACCGCATGAATGATGACTTCGCCGGCTAGATGGATCCTTCAAGCGGGACTTCAACAACTGTAAGTGGATCTTTGGGGGTTAGTGTTAGGTTTTTTTAAGTTTTTTTTGGGTGGGTTTTTTTTTTAGATTAGGGTTTGGGCAATGTAAAAGAGCAAAATGCCAATACAAATGCCTTTTTCAGGGCAATTGCTAGCTTAGGTTATTTTACATAGTTTTTTTTATTTGGGAGGGTTGGTTGGGTGGTGGATTTTACTGTTGGGGGGTTGTTTGTATTTTTGTTACAGGTAAAAGAGTTGATATCTTTGTGGCAATGCCCCACAAAAGGCACTTTTAAGGGCCATTGGTAGTTTATTGTAGGCTAGGGTTTTTTTTTTTATTTTGGGGGGCTTTTTAAATTTTGATAGGGCTATTAGATTAGGTGTAATTCTTTTTTATTTTTGATAATTTGTTATTTTTCGCAATTTAGTTACTTTGTTTTTGTAATTAGATACTTTTTGTAATTTTTAGAGTAATGTTAGGATTTTTTAATGTGTAGTTTAGTTTTATTTAATTGGTAGTTAGTTTAATTTTAGTTTAATATTTATGATAGTTAGTTTAAAATTATTTTTTTAAATTTAACAGGTAAGTTTTAATTTAATTTAAGATATGGAAATTGTAATTTTAAGATAAAGTTAGGGGGTCGTTAGGTTTAGGGGTTAATAGTTTATTTTAGTATATTCCATTGTGGGGGGCTTTTGATTTAGGGGTTAATAGTTTATTTTAGTTTATTTAATTGTGGGGGGCTTTTGGTTTAGGGGTTAATAGTTTATTTTAGTTTATTTTGTTGTGGGGGCTTTCGGTTTAGGGGTTAATAGGTTTATTATAGCATAAAAAGAAAGGTGACTCCAGCCTAGTATGTAAATCTTCAGACCTTTATTGCTTCATGGTCCCAAAATACAAACAACAACGTTTCAGACTTCTCACAGTTCCTTAGTAATGTCTACAAATGTACATACAATGGCTACCTTTATTCCCTTAATCTAGGTATTAGAACACACCCACATCCTGTATGGTCGCTGCCATCTAATGAGGTTTATTATAGCGGCGGTGTGGGCGGATGGCAGATTAGGGGTTAATAATATTTAAATAGTGTTTGCGATGTGGAAGGGCGGCAGTTTAGGGGTTAATGGGTTTATTATAGTGATGACGATGCTGGGGAGCTGCGAAATAGGGGTTAATACATTTTATTAGTGGTGGCAATGTCGGGAGCAGCAGATTAGGGGTTAATAAATGTATTATAGTGTTTGCAATGCGGGAGGGCCTGGGTTTAGGGTTTAATAGGTAGTTTATGGGTGTTAGTGTACTTTTTAACACATTAGTTATTAGTTTTATGCTGTAATGCTCGCTTTTTATCCAGAACGCAAAACTCGTAATACCGGCGCTATGGGAATCTCATGAAAAAACGTAATTTTTACAAGTGCGGTACTGACGTTGCGTTACAGGCTTAAAGGTGTACGGTACAGCTATACCGACAAGACTTGTAATGGCTGCGGTGCTGTTTTAAATATGGCATTTTCAGCATTACGAGCCGCAACGCAAAACTCGTAATCTAGGTGTATGTTAAATATCAGCATTACTGAATACAATTTCTATTGACTTTGGATATTTGCTAATTGACCCACAAAACTGTGGACTAGATTACAAGTGGCGTGCCAAGCAAACTTTTAACGTATGCGGTTAGCACATGTATTACAAGTTGAAAGTAAATAGTTTGCATGCAAGCAAAACCTGTTGCGCCCTAACATCAGAACTTCGGATATTGCAACCGTGGTAACTTCTTCTCCCCATAGACTTCAATGGAGCGTGCTGATGAACAAAAACCTAAAACTTATTGCATGCAAGCTGAGTTAGACCAAGTACACTCAACCCAAAGGTAGTTATGCATATTTTACATTCAAATGGTATTCACAAAGAAGAAAAAATAAATTATTTCCTTTATATATATATATATATATATATATATATATATATATAAATTTTTGAAACATAGATTATCTATACCTTCTGTATATATCTATAAGCATACATAAAGGTATACATATATACAGAGAAATATATATTTAAAAATGCAAAAAAACATTTTCTCCTATGTGAAGAATATTGGAATGTGATATATTTACAGTAAATACAAACTAAAACACATATTAAATATTAAAATTGAATAAAAAATATTATTTATGTCTTAAGGTATTTGAGTGGAAAGGGCTCCAAAGTGTGTGTGTGTGTATAAATATAAATATATATATATATATATATATATATATATATATATATATCATGTGTGTGTTTACATGTGTATAAATGTGTATAGATGTGTATAATTGTATATAAATGTGTTTATACGTGTATATGTGTATGTATATACATATATACATATAAAAAACATAAATAAACATGTATAGACACATATAAATATACATACATACATACACACACACAGAAGACTCTCTTCTAGTTTTAAAAGCTTCAAGTGCTCCTTAAAGACTCTACTGTTCAGGGACGCATACAACCTACGCTAACCTTTCCTAATACCAGTTCCTCTCCTCCACTGCAATCCCCTGAACCCTCTTAGCATGTAAGCCTAAAAGTTCAGATGTTTGTAGATCACCTTCTTAAGAGCTGACTACAACTGTGCAACTCTTGGCAGGGCCCTCTACCATATAATTGTTTTGTTGTACTCCCCCTTTGTTTATAGCGCTGCAGAATCTGTTGGCGCTCTACAAATAACCGATAATAATAATATATATACCATATAGCCCTTTCCATTCAAACACCTTGTCATATACCAAATATATTTGACCCTTATAAAAAATGAATATTTATTTGAATCATTTTTATTATTCAAACTAACCCTTTACATGTGGTCTCAAGTTGCGCTAACCCGACAAGTACATATTTCGTTTGCACTCAGCGGTACACATTTTGGGGCATATTTATCAAGCTCCATACGGAGATTAATGCCCTGTGTTTCCGGCGAGCCTTCAGGTTTACCGGAAAAAGAAGTTATAAAGCAGAGGTCTAAAGACCTCTGCTCCATAACCTGTCCGTCTGCTTTGAGGCGGCGGACAGAAATCGACAGAAATCAACCCGATCAAATACGATCATGTTTGATTGACATCCCCTGCTATCGGCCGATTGGCTGCAAATCTGCAGGGGCGGCATTGCACCAGCAGTTCACAAGAACTGCTGGTGCAATGATAAATGCCGAGAGTGTATGCTGTCATAAATATGCCCTTTACTATCAACTTGTAATATGCGTGCAAGTTAGCGAGTTTGTAACATTGCAACATTGCGCCAGCGCTAACTTTAGCATGCCACTTGTAATCTAGCCCTGTAACTTTAATTCTTAATAGACTGCTTATGTTATAAACTATTTCAAACAATGTATTTTTTCATGTTTTTTAGGTTTTAAAATGTGAAATTTAGTACTCACACTTCTTTATTTGCACGTTCCAAAAAAAAAAAAATATATAAATGAAAACTTGATTCAGGATCTGAAATTATTTAATTATGAACCAAATTACAAGTTTCCCTTTGCACGTGAAATGGCAGCTCTCCCGTATTACAAGTTGCGGCAATACGGCTATACCGCTAGCATTTTAGTCTGTACTGCAACTCTCCATTCCGCACTCAAAAAATGGGAATTTTCAGGTCTCCTGTATTACAAGTTGTTTGTTCAGGCTATTACGCTAGCGTTATAGCTTATACCACCACAATCCATTCCGCGATCAGAGACCAGTAGTTATGGATTTTGCAAAACAAAAATGTTTCACAAACTCTTAACAAAAATGTTATACCAACACCTATAAACTACCTATTAACCCCTAAACCGCCATGCCCCTACATCGCAAACATTTTATTAAATTTATTAACCCCTAATCTGCAGCCCACCCACATCACCAACACTAAAATAAAGTAATAATCCCTAATCCCATGCCCCCCCACATTGCCAACACTAAATAAACCTATTAACCCCTAAACTGCCGGTCCACCACATCGCAACTACTATAATAAACTTATTAACCCCGTTAACTGCCGGCCCTCCACATCGTAACTACTATAATAAATCTATTAACCCCTGAACCCTTACATCACAACTACTATAATATACCTATTAACCCCTAAACTGTCGGGCCTCCACATCGCAACTACTGTAATAAACCTATTAACCCCTAAACCATCGCCACTCCACATTGGGACACACTAAATTACACTATTAACCTCTAAACCTATCTCCCCCCTATAACCTATAACTATCTTAAAATAAATAAAAACTTACCTATGAAATAAAAAACCTAAGCTTAAACTATAAATAAACCTAACATAACTTTTTAAAAAAATTAAAATAAACGAAAAATAAAGAAAGTGTTACAAAATAAAAAATCCTAACACTATGAAAAAATAAAAAGCCTATTGCAAAAAACAAACAAACACTAAAATAAAAAATCCGGCGGTTTAAGGGTTAATAGCTTTATTATAGTAGTTGCAATGTGGGGGCTGGCAGTTTAGGGGTTAATAGCTTTATTATAGTAGTTGCAATGTGGGGGGCCGGCGGTTAAGGGGTTAATAGCTTTAATATAGTAGTTGCGATGTGGGTGGCTGGCGGTTTAGGGTTTTATAGCTGTATTTAGGTGTAAGCGATGCAGGGGGCGGCGGTTTAGGGGTTAATCACTTTATTTAGTGTCTGCGATGTCCAGGGGCAGCAGATTAGGGGTTTTTAGACTAGGTATTTATGTTAGGTTTTTTTTTTTTTTGTAACCTTCGTGTCCCCATAGACATCAATGGGGATTGTGTTATAGCGATAGACGTTCCACGATTGCAGGTGTTAGTTTTTTCTAACACTTTCTCTCCTTTGATGTCTATGGGGGAAAACATGCACAAGCACATCAAGTCAGGCCTTGGCTTTTGTGCGGTATGGAGCTTAACGCACCATAACGCACAGCACAAGAAGGTTTTTCTGTAACTTGTAATGGCAGCGCTATGGAAAGTGCGGTACCACAAAAAAATTGCGTTACTTACGCACCGAGTTTAGCGCACAACTTGTAATCTTGGTGTATGTTAGCAAAGCCTTTCTTCCAAATCTAGTATAACTAAATTATAAGAAAATAAGATTTACAAGGTTTATAAAACTCAATAAGGCAGTCAGACTATGTGCATCTTAGGATCTAACTGATAAATATTTGGTATTTCCTTGATAAAATAATGATTGCAACTGCAAATAATTTTATATACAAATACAGGAACTGAAACTGAGGGAAGGTAACAACATATTTAATTTATTTTGCCATTTGAACTTAGGCTTTAGAAACTTTAACATATTTGTGTTCAAATGTGCTGTTCTGATGATGATATCATGAGTAATAACATTGATGATATAATTTGCAACATCATGTGTAACATTAACAAGGAATGGATAGTGCAGAATGTAAAGTTCTTAATCTCCTTGCTTTCATACTTATTTACAAACTAATAAATCTATGTGACTCGCAGACTTTGTGCATTAGAGTGAGGATTTAAATAATGGCTTAAACAAAGGATTTATAGTGATGCTCTTAGTAGTGTTATGAGCATAACATTTCAAATATACAGTAATAAATAAGTGCAGTGATTGTTTTTGTGCTTCCCTAGGCAATGGGAAATCTGCAGCCTCCTGAACCCTTCAATCAACAGCAACTGTTTCAGCTACTAACAGCATAACTTTCTCCTTTATTTCTCCTGATTTTAGATGTAACAGTGACATCTCATTTCGAAGAGGACAACCATGCACCCTATTCTTTTTAATATTTTTATTAATGACTTGGATCAAGGAATAAATAACAACATCTCTTTTTTTGCAGATGATATAAAGTTGTGTAAGGTCATTAGGTCAGAGCAGGATAAACTTGCTTTATAAGGGGATCTGCAAAATTAGAAGGATGGGAAGGTAAATGGAATATGAGATTTAATATGGGGGGAATGCAAGGCTTTACATTTGGAAGTAAAAATAAGCAGGCAATGTATTATTTAAATGGGATTAGACTTCGCCAAACAGAGGAGGAAAGCGATTTGGGACTAGCAATAGTAATAAACAAGCTAAAGATGGGTGCACAATGCAGGGCAGCAGCTTCTAAGGGTAATAAGATGCTATCATGTATTAAAAGAGGCATTGATGCAAGGGAAGAAAGCATAATTCTGTCATTATATGAATCCATGGTAAGACCGTACCTTAAGTATGGAGTGCAGTTCTGGGGACCAATCTCAAAAAAAGACATTGCAGACATAGAGGCCTAATTATCATATGTCTGTCGGACCTGATCCGACAGTGCGGATCAGGTCCGACAGACATCGCTGAATGCGGAGAGCAATACGCTCTCCGTATTCAGCATTGCCCCAGCAGCTCTTGTGAGCTGCTGGTGCAACGATGCCCCTTGCAGACTCGCGGCCAATCGGCCGCTAGCAGGGGGTGTCAATCAACCCAATTGGGTTGAATTCCGACGATTCCTGTCCGCCTCATCAGAGCAAGCGGACAGGGTTATGGAGCAACGGTTTTTAGACCACTGCTTCATAACTGCTGATTCTGGCAAGCCTGCAGGCTCGCCAGAAACACAGGGCGTCAAGCTCCGTATGGAGCTTGATAGATAGGCCCCTTAGTAAAAGTTTAGAGAAGGGCCAAAGAGCTAATATGGGGAATGGAGAATTTAAGATATAGCTAGTCAAACTTGGTCTGTTTTTTTTTTTAGAAAAAAGGTGGTTGAGAGGTGACATGATTACTTTATATAAATATATTCAAGGCCTATATTCAGAAATGACAGAAGCTCTGTTTATTCCAAGAAAAATGTTTGTGGTAAGAGGACACAATTTAAAGTGAATGTAAACTTTCATGAATTAGTGCCCATTTTTTTAAAAAATACTATTAAAATTCATTCATGAAAGTTTACATTTGCACCAAATTTTTACAAATACTTACCTTTCTCCCAATCATGGCCCCCCCCCCGAGCATCCATCTCGTGTGGCCACGCCATGATTGGAGGAAGCCGGTTTAGTCATTGCTGTGTAAGTACAGAAGGAGAAGCAGACAGAGGATCAGCGCTGCTTTGCACAACAGAAAGTTAAGTATTTGTAAAAATACAGTGCAATGCAAACATTCATGAATGAAAGTGCCCCTGTTTTTAATAGTATTTTTAAAAACCGTGGCACTAATTCATGAAAATTTATATTCACTTTAAGGTAGGAGGATTTAATCACCTGCAACGGAAACACCTTTCACTGTAAGAGCAATAAAACTGTGGAACTCACTACCAAAGGAGGTAGTAATTGCCAATAACTTAGATATGTTTTAAAATGGTTTGGATACATTTCTGGCTAGAAACAGAATTCAGGGATATGATTGCTTGTGTTAAATGGGCCACCTTTTTCAATGCAATTACTTTAAGCTCAACTCTAGCTTTTTTGTAAGTATATAAGATTTGTATATTTTGAACTTGATGGACTTCAGTCTTTTATTTAGTATGTTACGAAATGCATTGACTGTTTTGGAACCACTGCACCACTAAATAGATACAGTATATATACAGTATCTCACAAAAGTGAGTACACCCCTCACATTTTTGTAAATATTTTAATATATCTTTTCATGTGACAACACTAAAGAAATGACGCTTTGCTACAATATAAAGTAGTGAGTGTACAGCCTGTATAACAGTGTAAATTTGCTGTCCCCTCAAAATAACTCAACACACAGCCATTAATGTCTAAACCGTTGGCAACAAAAGTGAGTACACCCCTAAGTGGAAATGTCCAAATTGGGCCCAATTAGCCATTTCCCTCCCTGGTGTCATGTGACTCAGTAGTGTTACAAGGTCTCAAGTTTGAATGGGGAGCAGGTGTGTTAAATTTGGTGTTATTTCTCTCACACTCTCTCATACTGGTCACTGGAAGTTCAACATGACACCTCATGGCAAAGAACTCTCTGAGGAGGATCTGAAAAAAAAATTGTTGCTCTAGATAAAGATGGCCTAGGCTATAGTAAGATTGCCAAGACCCTGAAACTGAGCTGCAGCATGGTGGGCAAGACTATACAGCAGTTTAACAGTAAAGGTTCCACTCAGAACAGGCCTCACCATGGTCGACCAAAGAAGTTGAGTGCACATGCTCAGCGTCATATCTAGAGGTTGTATTTAAGAAATAGACGTTGCTGCAGTGGTTGAAGGGGTGGGGTTCAACCTGTCAGTCCTCAGACCAAAAGCTTCAAACTGCATCAAATTGGTCTGCATGGCTTTTGTCCCAGAAGGATGCATCTTCTAAAGATGATGAACAAGAAAGGTTGCAAACAGTTTGCTGAAGATAAGCAGACTAAGGACTTGGCTTACTGGAACCATGTCCTGTGGTCCAATGAGACCAAGATAAACTTATGTAGTTCAGATGGTGTCAAGCGTGTGTAGCAGCAACCAGGTGAGGAGTACAAAGACAAGTGTGTCTTGCCTACAGTCAAGCATGGTGGTGGGAGTGTCATGGTCTGGGCCTGCATGAGTGCTACCAGCACTGGGGAGCTACAGTTAATTGAGGGAACCATGAATGCCAACATGTACTGTGACTTACTAAAGCAGAACATGATCCTCTCCATTCTGAGACTGGGCCACAGGGCAGTATTCCAACGTGATAACAACCCCAAACACACCTCCAAGACGACCACTGATTTGCTAAAGAAACTGAGGGTAAAGGTGATGTACTGGCCAAGCATGTCTCCAGACCTAAACCCTATTGGGCATCTGTGGCGCATCCTTAAATGGAAGGTGGGGGATTGCAAATTCTCTAACATCCACCAGCTCCGTGATGTTGTCAAGGAGGAGTGGAAGAGGACTCCAGTGGCAACCTGTGAAGCTCTGGTGAACTCCATGCCCAAGAGGTTAAAGGCAGTGCTGGCAAATGGTGGCCACACAAAATATTGACACTTTGGGCCCAATTTGGTCATTTCCACTTATGGGTGTATTCAGTTTTGTTGCTAACGGTTTAGACATTAATGGCTTTGCGTTGAATTATTTTGAGGGGACAGCAAATTTACACTGTTATACAGACTGTACACTCACTACTTTACATTGTAGCAAAGCGTCATTTCTTCAGTGTTGTCACATGAAAGGATATAATAAAATATTTACAAAAATGTGAGGGTGTACTCACATTTGTGAGATACTGTATATATACTTTATATGTATATATATATATATATATATATATATATATATATATACTGTATACAATATCAGAATAGCACTCAAACACAAAGGAGAATATATAGATGCAAAAAAATAAGAATGCTTTATGTGTGTTGTATTAATTTGTTTTGTAATTTTCCCTATGGGCCTTGCACCCAGGCCTGTCTGGGGACAGCACAGCTTCCTGTGAGTGCCAGTGAGCACCCAGGGCTGAGCATTTTGCAGGGCCATGGGATGTGTACCCAGTCCAGTCTGAGACTGTAGTCCCCTTCCATGTTTTGTATATGTCTAGAAGTCCCCTTCCGTGTTTTGTATATGTCTAGAGTGATTACATAAGCCTGTGCACCCTTCACTTGTTCCAAGTTTGTTGGATTTAGAGCTTGCATTGTGTGGCTGTTTTAGGGACCCAGGTTTTGGAAGGGACCTTGATGAGGTACCTGGGCTTGTCCCATTTGGAAAAATACGGTAACTAACCCTTCAATGTTTGCTTTTAATCTTAGCTGAGAGCTTGTAAGTGAGTGCTGGACTTTCTCTGTGTGTTGTATTAATTTGTTTTGTAATTTTCCCTATGGGCCTTGCACCCAGGCCTGTCTTGGGTTAACTGCCTGTGACTCTGGGGACAGCACAGCTTCCTGTGAGTGCCAGTCAACACCCAGGGCTGAACATGTTGCAGGGTCATGGGATGTGTACCCAGTCCAGTCTGAGAGTGCAGTCCCCTTCCGTGTTTTGTATATGTCTAGGGTGATTACATAAAACTGTGCACCCTTCACTTGTTCCCAGTTTGTTGGATTGAGAGCTTGCATTGTGGGGCTGTTTTAGGGACCCAGGTTTTGGAAGGAACCTTGGCCATTTGGTCAAATACGGTAACTAACCCTTTCTGGGCATTATTTTGTGAGTCCACAAGAAGACTGCCATTCAAACCTTGTCCTTTCTCCTATATTCTTGTCATGCCTGCTGAAATAGCAAGCCCAGCTGATGCAGTAAGTGCAAGAGTAAGGAACACTGCATGCACAGGACGTCTGCCCAGCAAAGCTGGACACAGACTCAAACTATCAATCTATGAAGAAGCACAATACAGAAGAATCTGATTAGATAATCTTAAAACATCCCTAAAAATAAAAAAATGGACCAGAGCTGAGGGCGACCAACTAACACTCCACTACAGTGGATGTATAGCTCTTTTCTTACAACATCTTTAGGGCATATTATATATATAGTTTGCTTAGAGCAGTGTTTTTCAACCAGTGTGCCGTGGCACACTAGTGTGCCATGAGAGATCCTCAGGTGTGCCGCGGCAGACTGACAACAGTGCGGGGGTGTCCCTCTTTCAAATTTTGAAATATTGGTAGGTATGTGACAGGCTCATCAGGCAACATTTACAACCATTACATTGACATTCATTCACAGACAATCATTATGATTGTTTGTGAATGAATGTCAATATGTCATGTATAGTTTGTAGGAGGCATGGCATGACAGCACAGTACAGTGTGTATATATACATATATATATATATATATATATATATATATATATATATATATATATATATATATATATATATATATACTGTATATATATCCTGTATTAGGCTACAATGTGTGATTTTGTAAAATTTTGGGATGGTGGTGTGCCACAGGATTTTTTAATGTAAAAAAGTGTGCCATGGCAAAAAAAAGGTTGCAAATCACTGGCTTAGAGGAATATGGCTACACCTCACTGACGAGGCCCAATGAAGGCCGAAACGATTGTCTGGGGTTGCTGTGTTCCTTGTTCAGAGAGGAATTGCCTGGTATTTCGGCGCTGGACTGACCATAATAGGCGGATCAGATTGATATACTACAAGAAAGTTCTTCTCTGTGAAAAGCATTACTGGGCTAAAAGAAGCTGCACCCAGGTGGTAAATCGCCATAGAACAGGCTAACAATACTATTGAGCCAGTTGTTCATTCTTGTGAGTGTACTTCTCTGTGTGTGTATGTATATATATACATATATATATATATATATATATATATATATATATATATATATATATATATATATATATATATATAACAAATTACATTTTCTTATTTTTACTGTTCCTTTAAAGGGACATGAAAACAAAAAATGTTATTTTATGATTCATATAGAGAATATAATTTTTACAAAGTTTCCTATTTACTTCTATTATCAAATTTGCTTAATTCTCATGTTATTCTTTGTAGAAGAGATATCTGGATAGGTAACGTGCACATGATTGGAGCACTAATGACAAGAATTAGTTCTGCCATTTAGTCCTCTTGCTAATGTATAACATTGTTGCAAAACTGCAGCCATATAGTACTGCAGACACGTGCACGCTCCTGAGCTTACTTTCCTGCTTTTCAAAAATGGATAACAAGAAAACAAAAAACATTTGATAATAGCAGTAAATTGGAAAAGTGTTTAAAATTGTATGTTCTATCTGAATCATAAAATACATATTTTGGGTTTTATGTCCCATTAAAGGGCTGTTTAACGCAAATGTAAAATATTTTAATTTTGAAAGTAGAACATTCTTGCTATATACATTCATTATTTAATTTGCTACTGTTTTGTGTAAAAAAAACATCCGAAACTGTAATTGTTCAACTTAGGTTAATAATGTTATAGAATTTTCTGTGAACTAATGTTTTCCTACGCTCTTCCTCACCTTGTCTCTCTAGTTAATTGCTCTGTTGAGGTGAATTATACATTTTGCAACCTCAATCATAATAGGGAAAGAATTCTTTGCAGGAGAAGGATACTAGGTAGTTTAGGTGTACATATTATTGGGTTTATTTCAATATACAGTGGGGGAAAAAAGTATTTAGTCAGCCACCAATTGTGCAAGTTCTCCCACTTAAGAAGATGAGAGAGGCCGGTAATTTTCATCATAGGTATACCTCAACTATGAGAGACAAAATGTGGAAACAAATCCAGACAATCACATTGTCTGATTTGGAAATAATTTATTTGCTTATTATGGTGGAAATAAGTATTTGGTCAATATCAAAAGTTCATCTCAATACTTTGTTATATATCCTTTGTTGGCAATGACAGAGGTCAAATGTTTTCTGTAAGTCTTCACAAGGTTGTCACACACTGTTGCTGGTATGTTGGCCCATTCCTGCATGCAAATCTCCTCTAGAGCAGTGATGTTTTGGGGCTGTCGCTGGGCAACACAGACTTTCAACTCCAGCCAAAGGTTTCCTATGGGGTTGAGATCTGGAGACTGGCTAGGCCACTCCAGGACCTTGAAATACTTCTTACAAAGCCACTCCTTCATTGCCCAGGCGGTGTGTTTGGGATCATTGTCATGCTGAAAGACCCAGCCACGTTTCATCTTCAATGCCGTGGCTGATGAAAGGAGGTTTGCACTCAAAATCTCACGATACATGGCCCCATTCATTCTTTCATGTACACAGATCAGTCGTCCTGTTCCCTTTGCAGAGAAACAGCCCCAAAGCATGATGTTGCCACCCCCATTCTTCACAGTATGTATGGTGTTCTCTCTCCTCCAAACACGACAAGTTGAGTTTCTACCAAACAGTTCTACTTTGGTTTCATCTGACCATATGACATTCTCCCAATCCACTTCTAGATCATCCAAATGCTCTCTAGCATACTTCAGACGGGCCCGGACATGTACTGGCTTAGGCAGGGGGACACGTCTGGCACTGCAGGATCTGAGTCCCTAGCAGCGTAGTGTGTTACTGATGGTAGCCTTTGTAACATTGGTCCAGCTCTCTGCAGGTCATTCACTAGGTCCCCCGTGTGGTTCTGGGATGTTTGCTCACCGTTCTTGTGATCATTTTGACCCCACGGGGTGAGATCTTGCGTGGAGCCCCAGATCAAGGGAGATTATCAGTGGTCTTGTACAGTATGTCTTCCATTTTCTAATTATGGCTCCCACAGTTGATTTTTTCACACCAAGCTGCTTGCCTATTGCAGATTCAGTCTTCCCAGTCTGGTGCAGGTCTACAATTTTTTTTCTGGTGTCCTTTGACAGCTCTTTGATCTTCACCATAGTGGAGTTTGGAGTGTGACTGTTTGAGGTTGTGGACAGGTGTCTTTTATACTGATAACAAGTTCAAACAGGTGCCATTAATACAGGTAATGAGTGGAAGACAGAGGAGCCTCTTAAAGAAGAAGATACAGGTATGTGAGAGCCAGAAATCTTGCTTTTTTGTAGGTGACCAAATACTTATTTTCCACCATAATTTGCAAATAAATTCTTTCCAAATCAGACAATGTGATTGTCTGGATTTGTTTCCAAATGTTGTCTTTCATAGTTGAGGTATACCTATGTTGAACATTACAGGCCTCTCTCATCTTCTTAAATGGGAGAACTTGCACAATTGGTGGCTGACTAAATACTTTTTTCCCCACTGTATATGTATATTTAGCTATTAAAGGGGCTAATGCCTGTTTAACCTCTTAATGACCACAGCACTTTTCCATTTTCTGACCGTTTGGGACCAAGGCTATTTTTGCATTTCTGCAGTGTTTGTGTTTAGCTGTAATTTTCCTCTTACTCATTTACTGTACCCACATATGTTATGTACCGTTTTTCTCGCCATTAATCATATCTTATAATTTACTATAAAAAAAATTATAAAATATGAGGAAAAAATTGAAAAAACACACTTTTTCTTACTCTGACCCCCAAAATCTGTTACACATCTACAACCACCAAAAAACTCCTATGCTAAATAGTTTCTAAATTTTGTCCTGAGTTTAGAAATACCCAATGTTTACATGTTCTTTGATTTTTTTGAAAGTTATAGGGCAATAAATACAAGTAGTACTTTTTCTATTTCCAAACCACTTTTTTTCAAAATTAGCGCTAGTTACATTGGAACACTGATATCTTTCAGGAATCCCTGAATATCCCTTAACATGTATATATATTTTTTTAGAAGACATCCCAAAGTATTGATCTAGACCCATTTTGGTATATTTCATGCCACCATTTCACCGCCAAATGCGATCAAATAAAAAAAAATTGTTCACTTTTCTTCTCACTGAAATTATTTACAAACAACTTGTGCAATTATGGCATACATGGTTGTAAATGCTTCTCTGGGATCCCCTTTGTTCAGAAATAGCAGACATATATGGCTTTGTCGTTGCTTTTTGGTAATTAGAAGGCCGCTAAATGCCACTGTGCACCACACCTGTATTATGCCCAGCAGTAAGGGGTTAATTAGGGAGCATGTAGGGAGCTTCTAGGGTTAATTTTAGCTTTAGTGTAGTGTAGTAGACAACCCTAAGTATTGATCTAGGCCCATTTTGGTATATTTCCTGCCACCGTTTCACCGCCAAATGCGACCAAATTAAAAAAAAAAATTCACTTTTTCACAATTTTAGGTTTCTCACTGAAATTATTTACAAACAGCTTGTGCAATTATGGCACAAATGATTGTAAATGCTTCTCTGGTATCCCATTTGTTCAGAAATAGCAGACATATATGGCTTTGGCGTTGCTTTTTGGTAATTAGAAGGCCGCTAAATGCTGCTGCGCACCACACGTGTATTATGCCCAGAAGTGAAGGGGTTAATTAGGGATCTTGTAGGGAGCTTGTAGGGTTAATTTTAGCTTTAGTGTAGTAGACAACCCAAAGTATTGATATAGGCCCATTTTGGTATATTTCATGCCACCATTTCACCGCCAAATGCGATCAAATAAAAAAAAAACGTTCACTTTGTCACAAACTTTTTCACAAACTTTAGGTTTCTCACTGAAATTATTTACAAACAGCTTGTGCAATTATGGTACAAATGGTTGTAAATGCTTCTCTGGGATCCCCTTTGTTCAGAAATAGCAGACATATATGGCTTTGGCATTGGTTTTTGATAATTAGATGGCTACTAAATGCCACTGCGCACCACACGTGAATTATGCCAAGCAGTGAAGGGGTTAATTAGGTAGCTTGTAGGGGGCTTGCAGGGTTAATTTTAGCTTTAGTGTAGAGATCAGCCTCCCACCTGACACATCAGACCCCCTGATCCCACCCAAAGAGCTTTCTTCCCTCCCTCACTACACAATTGTCCCCGCCATCTTAAGTACTGGCAGAAAGTCTGCCAGTACTAATATAAAAGGTATCTTTTTTGTTTTATATATTTTTTAGCATATTTACATATGCTACTGTGTAGGACCCCCCCCTTAGCCCCCAAACTCCCTGATCCTCCCTAAACAGCTCTCTAACCCTCCCCCTCTACCTTATTGGTAGCCATCTTGGGTACTGGCAGCTGTCTGCCAGTACCCAGTTTACTGGCAGACAGCCAGCTTACCCCCCAAACACCAACCCCCCACCACCTCCCAGATCGCTTTGATGTTTTATATTTTCAATTTTATAATATATTTGTCCCACTTTTATTTTACAAATTTTCTGTAGTGTAGCCGTTCCCACCCGCTCCCACCCCGTGCACACGCCCGCCCCCGTCCTCGTGCACGCGCTCATATCACTGCTCTCGCCCCCGGCAACCCCCATCCACGATCCTGCCCCCCTCCACGTCACAAGGCCCATCGATGGCCGCCACCCGGCTCCCAGACCGGCTCCCACCCACCAACGATACCGGCGATCGATGTCCAGTGCAGAGAGGGCCACAGAGTGGCTCTCTCTGCATCGGATGGCCATGCAAGGTTATTGCAGGATGCCTCGATATCGAGGCATCACTGCAATAACCAGAAAGCGGCTGGAAGCGAGCAGGATCGCTTCCACCGCTTTCCAATACCAAGGACGTACGCCATACGTCCTCGGTCGTTAAGTGGCTTTTTTTTGAGGACGTATGGCGTACGTCCTTGGTCCTTAAGGGGTTAATAAGTTATTTTTGATAAACTATGAATGAGTGCTCAACCACCTTAAGCCCTCTGTAACAGGAAATTTCAGAGAAAAACTTGACCAAGTACTGTAGAATTGTTATTTTTTCTATTACTTTGTTTAAACAGCAATAGAGCCTTTTTTTTTATTTACCTATCAAAACATAAGGCCGAATGGACAAAGTTTGCTCCGACAAGCCTTTGTGCCCAGCATTGAGACTAGTGGGCACCAAATTTAACATTGCACAAGCCACTGCGAACTTGTCCAGTGTGCTTGGAAACCACCAATTAAGGGGCTATTTCTGAACTACAACCCCAATTCTGTAAAAATTGTGACAGTATGGAAAATACAAAAAACAAATCAAAAGAGTAATTTAAAAATTCATTTCACCCTGTACACATTCTCAATCGAAGACAGCTCAGGACTGCAGGCAGGTCATACTAGCACCCACACTCTCTGCTTACCAACAATGCACTTGTAATTTGGTTTGGCGTTGTCCTGCTTTAAAATGCAGGGACGTCCCTGGAATAGACATCTGGATGGCAGCATATATTGTTCCAAAAAGTATACATATCTTTCTGCATTAATGGTGCTCTCACATATGTGCAAGTTACCCATGCCATGAGCACTGACATACCCCCACATTATGATAAACGCTTACTTTTGGACCTGATGCTGATAACAGCTTGAATGGTCCTTTTCCTCTCTGGCCCAGAGAACACAACGGCTGTTTTCTCAAAAAACTATCTGAAATGTTGACTCGTCGGACCACAAAACACGATTTCACTGTGCTACTGTCCATCCAAGATGACACGGAGCCCAGAGAAGTCATCAGCGCTTTTGGACAGTGTTGATGTATGGCTTCTGCTTTGCATAGTAAAGCCTTAACTTGCATCTGTGGATGCATTGGCAAATGGGGTTGACTAACAAAGGTGTACCAAAGTATTCCGGAGCCTACAGTATGTCAGGATATCCATTACAGACTCATGACAGTTTTTGAGACAGTGGCATCTGAGGGATCAGAGCTCACACACATTCGGAAGTTGTTTTCGGCCTTGCCCTTTATGCACCGAGATTTGACAGGATTCCTTGAATCTTTTAATTATATTGTGCACTGTAGAATGGGAAATGCCCAAAAATTCTACCGATTTGTCTTTGGGCAATGTTATTCTCAAAGTCTTGGATTATTTGCTGATGCATCTGTTGGCAGATTGGTGAGCCTCGACCCATCCTTGCTCTTGAAGGACCAGGCCTTTTTTTGGAGGCTCCTTGTATACTATGATTACCTCACCTGTTTCACATCACCTTCTTATTTAAACTTGTCACATCGCTATTAATCCTAAATTGACCCTGTCCCAACTTTTTTGGAATGAGTTGCAGTCATCAGACTTGAAATGATTGTATATTTTAAAAAATACATAACATTCATAAAGTAAAACTTCAAATAATGTATTTCCAATATAGTACTGGGTGTCATGATTCAGCGTAGAATTGAACCTGGGATCTGTTTCTAATTCTGCTGCTGTTCTTTTCCAGCCCGCTGACTTACTTCTTTGCCACCAGATGGCTTGGTCACACTCTGAGGATATTGGTTTTCTGTTTGCTGCAACTTTGGCTCTCTGGCTCCACCTGCCTACAAGCTATAACAAATCATATAATCAGCAGTCTGCTATATTAGGCAGCGAGTGTTGCACTCTGACAGAGCCTCTGCTCCAGATTCCTGTTTGAATTCAGCTTTGTTGGATTTTCTGGTGCCTGATTACTGCTTCATTTTGAGACTAATCTTCTGGATTTTCCCTTGGCACTGTGTTTCATTTCTGGACTGATTTCCTGGCAATTGAACTTAGCTAATTATCTGATATTTCCTAAGGACTGCCTCAGAGTTCCAGTCTACAGCCTATGCAAGTATCCTGCCTGTTATTACAAAGATCTGCATTCCTGTATGTTACTACAAAGTTACCAGTCTACAGCCTATCCAAGTATCCTGCCTGTTACTACAAAGTTACCAGTCTACAGCCTATGCAAGTATCCTGCCTGTTACTACAAAGTTACCTATCTACAGCCTATGCAAGTATCCTGTTATTGATCTGCATTCCTGCCTGTTATTACAAAGTTTCAGTCTACAGCCTATCCTCACATCTGTCTGCTGCTACAAAATGAATTGTCTAGAGCATGTCTGCATTCCTGCCTGTTACTAAAGAGTTCCAGTCTACAGCCTATGCAAGTATCCTGCCTGTTATTACAGTTACCTGATTACAGCATCTCTTTATATCCTGCCTGTTACTACCAAGTTTTGGTCTACAGCATATCTACATATCCTGCCTGCTATTGCCAAGTTTCTTGTCTACATTTTATTTACATTTTGCCTGCTTTAAAACTGTCTTAACCAAGTTACTTTGTATTCTTGTCTGCACAGAGAATTTGCCGTTTATCTAGTTTGCATCTCTCTGCATTGCTAATTAACCTATCAATAAAACCTTCTCCTTTATTTCCTAAAACCCTTGTACCAGTTTAATTATGCCAAAGAAGAAAGACTCACGCAGACAAAACACAACTTTAACCACAGAACCTGCCACCACTGCACAACAGCTTCCAACACCTGAACCTGCTCCCTTGAAGAGTGTGACACAGGGTGAATTGAATTTTCAAATGACTCTTTTTGTTTGTTTTTTGCAATTTTCATAGTGTCCCAACTTTTTCTGTATTTAGGGTTGTATAACACAGCTTCATAAATCTTGACAATAAATATTTTTAAAGTAGACAACCCAAGATATTGATCTTGGTCCATTTTGGTATATTTAATCCCACTATTTGGCTGACAAATAAGATTGAATTAAAAACAATTCTTAGCTTTTTACAAACTTTAGGGTTTTCACTGAAAGGATTTACACACAGCTACTAATAATAAGAAAAATAGTTGTAAAAGCTTATCTTGGATTTCCTTTGTCCAGAAATAGCAGACATTCATGGCTTTGCAATTAGCTTTTGGCAATTAGATGGCCCTTAATTGCTGCTGTGTACCACACTTTTGAAATCCTCTACAGTGAAGGATTTAATCAGTTACCTTGTAAGGTTAATATTTGCTGTATTGTAGAGATTATCCTCACACCTGACACCTCCCACCGCCTGATCCCTACCGGATCCCTCCCAAACATCTCTACCCCCCCCCCCCCCCCCAATCACCATTATCTTCGATACTGGCAAAAAACTCTGCCAGTATGCAATTTATGGCGGTTTTTTATATATTTATTTCAGTAGTGTATGGGTCCTTCCTCACCCACCCTTCCTTCCTCACCCACCCTTCCCACCTCCCTGATCCTCCCCAACAGCTCTCTAACCCTCCCCCTCCCACTGCCATATTTTTTACTGGCAGACAGTCTGCATATCTACAATTTCTAACTTTAAAAAAAGGAGTATGTGTCTTTATTGCTGCCATGTGAACATTATTATAAAAAACTAATTCCCCTCATTTTTTTAACTAGGATTCTTTAATCATGATTTCTGAATAAATGTAATGTCTCTTAAAAAAATGGATTCATTGAAATATAGATGGTATGTAATAGGAGGTCTATATGCAATAATTTATTGGTGCTAAAATATTATGGTTTTAACATTTTGAGGCCCATTTATCAAGCTCCGTATGGAGTTTGAAGGGCCGTTTTTCTGGCGAGTCTTCAGACTCGCCAGAAACAGCAGTACACCGCTGCTCCTTAACCCAGTCCGCTTGCTCTGATGAGCGGACAGGAATCGCCACAATTCAACCAAATCGAATACGATCGGGTTGATTGACACCTCCCTACTGGCGGCTGATTGGCCGCGAGTCAGAAGGGGGCAGCGTTGCACCAGCAGCTATTGTGAGCTGCTGGTGCAATGCTGAATACGGAGAGCATATTGCTCTCCACATTCAGCGAGGTCTTGCGGACCTCATCCGCACTGTCGGAGCAGGTCCGCAAGACCTTTCATAAATAGGCCTCTTTGTGTGAGATAGTCAATTGCCTATTTTTGTGTTTGTATTAAAATGTTCGCAGTCAACGGTGAGCTGTTTGTTGATGTTTCGGGGACTAAATATCCCCTTCTTCAAAATATTCTGTTGACGTTTGTTTAAGAAAATTCCTGTGACGGCTGCTTCTTGAGATGATGTTTATTTTGTGCTAGAATCCAGGTGGGTGTCCCAAGAAGGTACTGTTTGGTAATATATACCAGTGTGTGTATCTGTCTATCCAGCTTCTGGTGAACAGGAATATAGAGAGAGCCAAAAATAGCTGAGATTTTATTAGTGCTAATTTTCTAATTGTAATGTATTTGCCAACATATGATTTGTGAATGTAATAAAAAGCACTGTAGGTGGTTTTGCACATGGATGAAAAATAGTTCAGCAATGCAACAGTTAATATATGCAGCTGTAGTGGTCTATAAAGGTAACTGTAAAAAAAAAGGGACTATGAGAAGTTTACTACAAATTAATCGAGGTTGCAGCAGGTGAATAAAGTGATGAATGGAAAGACTGAGGGATTGGAGACGATAAAAGGAGATGCATTAGTTGAATAATATTTTTTGTGTGTTCTCTGGATGTGAATAACATTGCAAAGAACACAGCATGTTATGTTCTAAAAAAGAAAACTGAATATCTGCATCACCCCTGTTATATGAAACTTTTCAACTCTGCACAGTAAGTCTCAAAAAGCATGTTTGACTTTTCTCTTGTGATAATGAGATCTGCACATGTAGGAGACACTGATATTTTACTTTGCACAATGGTACCATGTTCCAGCTAATCTGGATGTGCATATAATCTTAAAATTACCCTGAAAAGCTAAATTTACTCTTTTAAAAGGATTTTAAACTTTACAATACTGAACATGAAAAAATGCCTAAAAAGTTTGGCGTTAGGCTTAAAAAACAGCGTTGGCCGGTCCCAACGCTGCTTTTTAACGCCCGCTGGTATTACGAGTCTTGAAGGTACAGGTGTACCGCTCACTTTTTTGGCCAGACTCGGAAATACCGCAAATCCACTTACGTCAATTGTGTATCCTCTTTTTTCAATGGGACTTGCATAGCGCCGGTATTACGAGTCTGCCAAAAAGTGAGCGGTAGACCCTCTCCTGTCAAGCCTGGTACCCCATTTTAAAGTCAGTAGTTAAGAGTTTTATACTACAACGCTGTAGCATAAAACTCTTAACTAAAGTGCTAAAAAGTACACTAACACCCAAAAACTACCTATTAACCCCTAAAACGAGCCCCCCCCACATCGCAAACACTTCAAAAAAATAATTAACCCCTAATCTGCCGAACCGGACATTGACGCAACTATAATAAATATATTAACCCCTAAACCGCCGCACTCCCGCCTCGCAAACACTAGTTAAATTTTATTAACCTCTAATCTGCCATCCCTAACTTCTCCGACACCTACCTACATTTATTAACCGCTAATCTACCACCCCCAACGTCGCTGCCACTATATTAAAGTTATTAATCCCTAAATCTAAGTCTAACCCTACCCCCCCTAACTTAAATATAATTTAAATAAATATAAATAAAATAACTATCATTAACTAAATTATTCCTATTTAAAACTAAATACTTACCTATAAAGTAAACCCTAAGATAGCTACAATATAACTAATAGTTAAATTGTAGCTTGCTTAGGGTTTATTTTTATTTTACAGGAGTAAAGTTTACAGAAATGGTCCTCCAGATGTCTTCATCCAAGCCGGGCAGAAGTGATCCTCCAGATGGGCAGAAGTATTCATCCAGACGGCATCTTCTATCTTCATCAGAGCAGGTCCATCTTCAAGACATCCGACGCGGAGCATCCTCTTCTTCTGACGGCTACGACTGAATGAAGGTTCCTTTAAATTATGTCATCCAAGATGGCGTCCCTTCAATTCCAATTGGCTGATAGAATTCTATCAGCCAATCAGAATTAAGGTAGTAAAAATCCTATTGGCTGATGCAATCAGCCAATAGGATTGAGCTTGCATTCTATTGGCTGATTGGAACATCTTCAATCCTATTGGCTGATCCAATCAACCAATAGGATTTTTTCTACCTTAATTCTGATTGGCTGATAGAATTCTATCCGCCAATCGGAATTGAAGGGACGCCATCTTGGATGATGTCACTTAAAGGTACCTTCATTCAGTTGTAGCCGTCGGAAGAAGAGGATGCTCCACGTGGGATGTCTTGAAGATGGACCCGCTCCGCACCGGATGGTTGAAGATAGAAGATGCCGTCTGGATGAAGACTTAAGCCGGTGTGGAGGACCACTTCTACCCAACTTGGATGAAGACTTCTGCCCGTCTGGAGGACCACTTCTGCCCGGTTGGATAAAGACGTCTCCCGGTAGGTTGATCTTCAGGGGGTTAGTGTTAGGTTTTTTTAAGGGGGGATTGGGTGGGTTTTAGAGTAGGGTTGGTTGTGTGGGTGGTGGGTTTTAATGTTGGGGGGGATTTGTAATTTTTTTTACAGGTAAAAGAGCTGATACTTTGGGGCAATTCCCAGCAAAAGGCCCTTTTAAGGGCTATTTGTAATTTAGTGTAGGGTAGGGCTTTTTTATTTTGGGGGGCTTTTTTTATTTTGTTAGGGAGATTAGATTAGGTGTAATTATTTTAAAAATCTTGTAATTTTTTTTAATATTTTCTGTAATTTAGTGTGTGTTATTTTTGTACTTTAGATCATTTTATTTAATTTATGGAATTAATTTAATTATAGTGGTAGTGTTAGGTGTAATTGTAACTTAGGCTAGGTTTTATTTTACAGGTACTTTTGTCTTTATTTTAGCTAGGTAGTTATTAAATAGTTAATAACTATTTAATACCTATTCTACCTAGTAAAAATAAATACAGACTTGCCTGTAAAATAAAAATAAACCCTAAGATAGCTACAATGTAAATATTAGTTATATTGTAGCTAGCTTAGGGTTTATTTTATAGGTATGTATTTAGTTTTAAATAGGAATAATTTAGTTAATGATAGTTATTTTTATTTAGATTTATTTAAATTATATTTAAGTTAGGGGGTGTTAGGGTTAGACTTAGGTTTAGGGGTTAATAACTTTAATATAGTAGTGGGGGCAGCAGATTAGGGGTTAAGAAGTGTAGGTAGGTTGCGGCGACATTGGGGGCGGCAGATTAGGGGTTAATAAATATAATGTAGGTGTCGGCGATATTGGGGCAGCAGATTAGGGGTTTATAAGTATAATGTAGGTGGCGGCGGTGTCCGGAGCGGCAGATTAGGGGTTAATAATATAATGTAGGTGTCGGCGATGTCGGGGGTGGCAGATTAGGGGTTAATAAGTGTAAGATTAGGGGTGTTTAGATTCGGGGTTCATGTTAGGGTGTTAGGTGTAGACATAAATGTTTTTTCCCCATAGGAATCAATGGGGCTGCGTTAGGAGCTAACCGCTGCTTTTTGCAGCTATTAGGTTTTTTTTCAGCTGGCTCTCCCCCATTGATTCCTATGGGGAAATCGTGCACGAGCACGTTCAGCCAGCTCACCGCTAACGTAAGCAGCGTTGGTATTGAGGTGAGATGTGGAGCATTAATTTTGCTCTACAATCACTTTTTTGCGGTTAACGCCGGGTTTGGAAAAACCCGTAATACCAGCGCTGTCTCTAAGTTAGCGGTGAGCATAAACTGCTTGTTAGCACCGCACATCTTCTAACGCCAAACTCATAATCTAGCAATTTGTTTTCATCATAGAAAGAGTCAATTGATTTTTGAAACTAGCAAGGAATATATGTGTATGCATAAATGATATCTAGAGACTGATTAACTATGGGCTAGATTACAAGTGGTACACTATCGTTAGTACGAGGAGCACAGACGCGGTTGTGAGGTCACTTTTTTTCTGCTCAAATCCACATTAAAAGTGGTGCAGTGTTTAAGATCCCCATATTTTCTATGAGCAGCGTTGAGCATCAATGCGCACTCGTATTGCAAGTTAAAAGTAAATGCAATCGATCAAACGCAATTTAAGCTCATTTAATTGCATTTTGGGATAAGAAAAAAATTCAGTGATTGCTTCTATTTTCCTGTGGTAATGGTTGATTTATAGTGTACTTCGGTCCTTTTTTAGTAGTCATACTTGTGGATTTCTACACATTTGCAATGAATTACACTAATTTCTGTTTTGTTTTGTTCCATCATATGTACTTACTAATCTCTATAGAAAGCATTCATAGCCTGTTATTTAGGCATGCATGGATACTAATTCTTATTACACTGACTGTCATCCTCAACTGCCTATTGGCATATTTCTTTAGGGATGATTCATTATTTGATAGACCAGACCCTGTTAGAGATACAGAGTGTAGGATCACAGCTGTGGATTTTCCACCTCTTTTTCTCTAAACCTGGTCTATATATTGCCATTATAATGTGTTACATTAAGGTTCCCACTGTTTTACTAATCCACCTTAGCAATTAGGTATTAAATGAGTTTATCATTTTAACTTTGTTTTTTGCAATAGTGATTATGTGGGCTGTGTGCCCTCTTGGTTTGATTGAGTTATAGTGTATCCTTCAATGATTTTAATTTTGTGTAGTTATGGTGCTGGGTGTTTGTTATCACTGTTTGTACTATATTATATTGTGTTGGTGTTTTTTTCTCTTTCTACTTTTTCTAGATTGATTTTGTCCTGAAGAAGGCTCAGATGTGAGCCGAAACCTCAACACTGATGTTCTATTTATGACACGTTTTGATTTTTCAAAATAAATACATTTATTGTCTCTCTAAAAATCCTGAGAGTGCCCTTCTTTACACATATGTATACAAGATTCCTTGAGTATTGCACCCAGGTTGTTAATACATCGCCTAGGTTGGAATGCTGGGCTACCTGCTAATTGATCATATATACTTGAACATTCCCAAGCACCCCCAGAGTATTTATATCACACCAGACTTACCATTTGACTCAGTTATCTCCCATATTGTTTTTAATACACTTTTGTGGTGTGTTTGGATATACTGTCTATTAACTCTCAATACGTGAGGCTAAGCATCTCACACACAGTCATATTCATATGGATGAACTTTCACAAGCAGTTGGCTCTCAGCCGATGGGATTTGTCAACAGTATGGAAGATGTTACCTTTGCATTTACAGATGAGGACGCAATACGGATCCTCAATTTGTGTGAGTCTGAAACTGTTGAGGAAGTCCCCATAAACATCTATTACAAGATTTTGAATCTTAAGAGGAAGGAGGTGGATTATAAATTACATGCAAATTACTTGACTGATTATTTTAAAAGAAAACTAATTCCACGTGGCTTTAGAGTCAGAAACTCACCGACCATTGGAAGAAGCAATAATGAGTTTTGCTGTAAGTGGTGTTACATCGCCAATAAATGTTCCTTTGATTGGATCTTGTTGGTTATTGAGGAGGTGATGCTTTTGAAGAAACTAGTTCTGGAAGAATTGACAACAATAGTGCGTGAAAAGGAAAATATATTAAGAAATGATAGTAATGAAGATTGGCTGAATAAATTGGGCACCCGATTGGATAAATACAGGAGAGATCTCATCAGTTTTAAAAACAAGAAGCTTAATACAGTGGAGATTGACTACAGAGAAATAAATGTTTACCAGTGGCTCTCAGGCAAAAACAACTCTTTCAGATGCAGGAGAAATGACCACAGACAGGTTTCTCTGGCCAATACCATCGACTCCAGTGGGGGCGAATCAAGTGGTTCTGAAAATGCAGCAGGTGGCACAAATAGACCTCAACAACATGATAGAATCTTTACTAGAACCCAATGAAAACCTCCTATGCCATCAAACAACGACAATCTACCAACAAAAAAAGACACAGGCCAGCCAATAGAAGAGGTGGCTGGTGGAAAAAAAGCCTCCAAAAAGTAAACAGTGGGGAAAATGTTGTTATTAACTTATGCAGTAGATTGTTAGATCAGGATGAGACTAACATTCTGAGTAAGGGCTTGAATTATGTACCCACTCCCAAAGTTAATGTTTTTGACCACTTGGTCGATCTGCATAGACTCCAAAGATCTCTGAAGTTTAAAGACTTTTTCAAAAACTCACCTCACACTAAGTCAAAGATTTGCATCAGGGATATAGAACATGAGTGTAATTCTCAAGTCTCTCCCAGAACGAATCTGAACAAGCAAGAGTGATGTGCTTTAGAAAGACTTAAACAGGATGACTCTATCATCATTTGCCCCGCTGACAAGGGTGGAGCCATAGTAGTGTTGGACTATTCCTACTATCGGATGGAGTTATTGAAACAATTAGATGATGTTTCCACATACAAGAAGCTCACACACAATCCCACCTCTGTGTATAAAAAAATGTTAGACAATAGTTTAACTTTTGCATTAAACAGCGGCCATATTGATCAACAAACTTTTGAATTTTTGCAGACTGAATATCTAGTATATCCCATTATTTATACCATTCCCAATATACACAAAGATTTGAATAATCTCCCAGGATGACCCATAGTATCAGCGGAGGGTTCTCTATACCAGAATCTATCTATATACATTGATTTCCACCTGCAGGATCTTGTTAAAGCCACTGAAGCATTTCTGCTGGATTCGATTCAATTAATTCAACTTCTCCATAATAGAGTATTTCCAGCACAATGTATTCTAGTTACCCTTGATGTCAATAGCCTCTACACCATAATTCCACACGATCTGGGTGTGGAGGCAGTCAGACAGGCTCTACTATCAAGTACCTCGTATGAAGGTCCTCCAATTGAGACATTATTGGACTGGCTGCTAATTTGTCTCACTCATAACTATTTCAGGTTTGAAGAGACATACTATTTACAACTAATAGGCACGGCTATGGGGTCAAGTTTGGCCCCATCATACGCCAACCTGTTTATGGCGTGGTTTGAGAGACAATACATTTTCTCTGATAAGAACCCCAATGTCCTACTTTATCATAGGTATATTGATGATCTTTTTGTAATTTGGGGTGGCTCTCAACAGGAACTCTCAGAGTGGATCCAGTTTCTCAATAATGCAGAAGAATCAATATCACTCAAAAGTGACAGTCATGAATCTAGGATTCATTTACTGAATTTGTGCATCTTTAAGTGTGACACTGAGGATGGTTGTGTTTTTAAAACCACCCTCTTCTCTAAACCTACAGATCGCAATACTCTTCTTCAAAGTAACAGTTTTCATCCTACACAGTTAAAAAAGGGCATCATTAAGTCTCAATTTCTGAGAGTCATTCAGAACAATTCTGATCCTAAGCTTAAACTGACACAACTGTGAGAAATGAAAAACAAGTTTCTGGAAAGAGGCTATAGCCTGAATATGGTCCCTGAAATAATGAATGGGGTGAGCCATTTAGATCAAACTGCTCTAATCCAAAGGAAACAGAAGGCTGAAAATAACAAGAGTGATACATGTATTAATTTCATCACTAGTTACACTCCTGCCACTAAGCAAATTGGGAATGTTCTCAAGAAGAATTGGCATCTAATTAGAGAGGATCAATCTTTACGATTTAAAGAAGTGCCTGCACCTAGAGTGGAACACAAGAGTGGACGCAGTTTGAAAACACTATTGATGAAAACTGACTCCTGGCGCAAAGAGAAGACATGGTTAGCCAAAACTAAAAATGGCTGCTTTAAATGCGGCAGCTGCGTGACTTGCAGCTCCCTACTGACTGGTCCGAAGTTTCATCATCCTAGCTCCACGAAAACATTTCTGATTAGGCATCGACTCACTTGCACTTCCCAATTTGTGGTATATTTTCTCACTTGCCCATGTGGTTGATACTATGTAGGAAAGACTAGCACGACCTTCCGAGAATGACTGGCAAATCATAAGAGTGCCATTGGGCTGCCCTCAAAGATGGACATTCTGATCAGCCTGTTGCCCAACATTTTTTTTATTTTAAACACCCTAGAGCCACATTAAGGGTGATGCTCATAAACATGGTGGTACCCCTGAGGCGGGGTGGTGATAGGCATAGGGAATTGCTTCGATGTGAGACCAGATGGATCTTTAGGTTGAACATCCTTAGTCCTCATGGTTTGAATGTCCATCTTGATTATTCACTGTTTTATTGATCATTGTGATGTATTCTTCACTTGTTTAACTATCATTGAGTACCACCCTGCCATATTATTATTTTGGATACCCCTGATCAATACACTACATTATTTTATGTTTTAGATGTTTTAGCAAAACATCACTTTCAGCTTTATTAAGTCTTGTTGTCAATACAGTTCTGTTCTCACATTGCCCTATTTATAATCTAATTCTTGTTGTGAACCACCCGCATCATACTACTAGGTTTAACATGAATGTTACTATTAATTTACTGATTATAGGTCTGCCTTTTGTCTATTGGGTTTCTGGCTTGGTATAATAATGTATATTAAAGGTGGCTCTGGTCCATCAGATTTGAAGTATGTAGAATATTTAGCCACCTTGTGTGGGCTCTTACGGCCGCCTGATAAACAGCTGATTTGTTGTTTAATTGGACTCGAATGGTCAAAACTGGTCTTAGAGGGAACACTGGTAGTGATCATTTTCTAGTAAAATTATTGACATCAACAAATAATTTGAACATTTTGGGAATGTTTGAAGGACTAAAAGGTAAACCCTTTCTAAATACTCTGGTTTCATTGATAGTCAAAACTCAGGAAGAAAGGTTGAAAATACCCTTCTTGTATTTCAATAATTTCTCCTTTTTGGCAGTTGTTGATTTCTCCCAGCAGCCACGTTTGCGTAAGCTCTTTTTTTGGCATGGCGGACAAGAGGATATCAACCAATTTTCTATATGTTGGTTGTGGCCCATACCTAAATAAGGAGTAGAATATATCTCTCCCTCAAAAGAAACTGCCAAATCTGAGCTTGATTTGTAACTGTTATTACTATTGATTCTCAGGGGTTGGAAACTATTGTGATTCTCTTTAGGATAGACAATAAATTAATTGTTAGAATTTCTATTTGGGCCCTGTCCGTGAGTTTTATCATGTCTTGTACCTTGATAGTTTTGTTGTAAGCACCAAAATTAGTATTAGGGTTTGGTATAGTGTTGGACTTATGATGATTCATATTCCTTCTATGGTTGTTGGAATCAGGGGTTGAACAGAATTTGTAATTCTTCTTTTTCTGATTTTTATTCTAAGTTAACCTTTTTCATTGGAAGGCTAAGTTGGGAATCTATTTCTCTAATTATGGTTAAAAGCATATACCTCTCCCTTTGAATATTCATCTTCATCTCTAGAGATTTTCTTATTTTTGATTTGAATAATCTCATTCTGATATTTATTAGCTTTATCATAAGTGGATTTTCTATAAGATTCAAACTCACTATGATTACTAAATTTCTCAAGCTCTTTCTGAAAGTTATCAATTTCTACCCCTGTTGTATCAGTAGCTTTTGGCAATGTTTGATAAGAATATGTATAAAGGTAATAGAACAGACATTGAGGACTTCTTCCCATTCTTTTAATACTTCTGGATTATTTTTGAAAGAGCAGTTTTTAAAAACTCTTATACCTCTTGGAATTTGTTGTTTAGCCTTATATTTTTTCAGTGTTTCTCTATCCCACCAATGTCTGTGTTCTGCCTTTAATAACTGCTCTAATTTGCCAATGAGTGTACATAGAAGGATCATTTGTATTGCATTACCATCTCCAGATTCATTATTTATATTAGATCTATGTCTGTTTGTTCGCTCTAAATAAGATATCATATTGTAGAGATAAAAAAAGGTATTCTGCCCCTAGTGAACAAATAGTTAAATGCCTCTAAAACAATCAGACAAAAAACATTTTTTCGTAAACACTAAAGTGTAAAATAGGGGGCACCCTATGCAAACATAAAATAAAATATAAAAATATGAGGGAACCTCTAAACCATTGGGTGAATGGTAAATGAGTCTTATAAATGGTATCAGTTTAAGTTGAGATAATATCCAGGCCCGGGCTGCTCTCTGTGAAGGGATATGGTCAAACTCCCACAATCATATCTTGGGTCTTTTGTTATTTTGCCAATATCACTTTAATTTTTGTTCAGTCTCTCGGTTTTGTGCGCATTTTACCCTAACACATTCATACACTCCCACATACAGTAGATCATTCACACTATTAGTCATTTCTGCTATAATTTTATCTTCCCTCCTGCATCGCCTATGTGAATAAAGACTCTTTTTGCATCACTATCTCTGGGTGGAGCTTTCTCACACCCCTCAGTATGATTGGTTAGTTCTTCCGACTCACTTGACTCATCTTGTAAACCCATAATCTACCATTTTTAAACAGGGATATTTTCTGATCGCTGAACAGGTTGATATATAAATATTTTTATATACGTATGTTTTTATAGAATATGAAGATGAGATTGATAGATATCACATCCTGTTGGGGATTTTTAATAAATGTTAAATTGATACACTTCACATATTATGATGTGTCAAAAATAATATATGCTTTTAAACACATTGTAATTGTTTTTTTGTTTTTTTTCGGTGACACAAACATGTTTCTATAATGATGACTGAATGTGTACTCAATACTATCAAAATCACAAGTGGATACATCTTTACTTGTTTAAGAATTGATGTATAGGGGTAGATTTATCATAGTGCAAGAGGACATTATATGTAGTGTATCATGTCCGCTGCACATCGATAAATGTCGACAGCATACACTGTCAGAATTTCTCATTGCACCAGCAGTTCTTGTGAATTGCTGTTGCAATACAGCCCCCTGCAGATTGGACGATAGCAGGGGGTGTCAATTAACCCAATTGGCCTCAGAGCAGGCACACAAGTTATAGAGCAGCAGTCTTTAGACCGCTGCTTCATAACTTCTGTTTCCGGCGAGCCTAATGGCTCGCGCAGAAACAGGGTCATCAAGATCCATGCGGAGCTTGATAAATCGGCCCCATGATATCTTATATGTTGTGACTTTTTATAAAATATGTTTTTACAGTGACAAAACATGTTTGTATAAGTACAATTGAATATGTACTCATGCTTGAGTAATATGGCCATTATTTTGACTAATTTGCACTCACAAATACATGTTTAATGTTTATTTTGAATGGTCACCTCTTAGAAGAAGGACACAGTTTGATTGGCTTAGTATTTTTTCGTCCAGTCACATGTGTCTAATTGCAATTCAGGTTGATGATTTGTTTAGGTATATATAGCAAGGTTGCATTTGTATTTTTATAAGCCTGATGAAACAGCCAATAGAGCTTAGAAACGTGTGGCTTGTATCAATATTTTAAGAAATGTAAGTTTTTAATCTTACAACCTGCTATGTATCATCATTGTTTCACCTGTACCACCCTATTACAAGAGGGATCACCAGAGGATTAATGCCTACTCGGTTGGTGCACAACAGGAGACCAGTCTGCTGGGTGAATGAGAAATTCCAGCCTACTATATTTGCACCATTTATCGCAGGTGCAACACCACATGTGAGTGCATATACTGATATCTAGATCCATACTAGGCTATGTGGCACCCATGTCTTTGTTTATTATCTACTGTAGACAGTAGCTGACACTCACATGCAAGAAGCTGCAAATAATAAAAAGGTATAATGTAGTTAGTTCCAGTGAGATGACAAACCCAAGTTCTTCTCCATTACCCTATCAGTACTTCTATGCTGACTTATAATAAATTGAGCTTATTGCACATGAAAGGGTACCATTTTCCTAGATGCCGTTCCTAGAAAATATATGAAAAACATTATAATTGACTTAAATGTACAGCATATGTCCTTCGCAGTGCTCTTAGGTCCCGATATTAAAAGGATTGACATAATTGCACTATGTTGAAAAAGCACCTGCAATTTAATTCAAAACTACAGGTGAAATATTCTAAAGGGATCAGATGCTTGTTTGAAAGTCTGGCAAAGAGGCATTTTAGTACACTTCAGGTGGCGTGAAGGTTCTCTGAAAGTGGTGGAATGTTAATTTCTTCACCATCACCAGGTGCAGCGAGGGTTTAATGTAAATGATCCCTTTAAACGGTATGTAACGACAATACAATTTCTATTTGTGAAGTGAAACTCTTTAGTTGATTGTGTATAAGTGTAATACTTTATTCTAATATATTTTACATGTGTTTTAATGTACTTTTATTCTAGGCGTGACACTTTACTTCAGGTCTTCAGTTGCAATAACTTTTTTAGCGCTGCTATGTGTTACACTCACATGAATCACAAAACTCACAAGTCATAAAATGACATAGATGTGCTCTGATAATTCTGTTTAACCATTCATTTGTAGCACCAGATTGTGCGCTTTTCATAGCATTGGCCTACAATATTGATAGAGTACCCTGAGCTATCAATAGCACTCAATTTATAATCTTGGCTTTTTATGGGGTATTACATTTTGTGTTTAATGTTGCTTTAATCTCAGAATTCCCTCCTCCCAGCATGGAAGTATAACTCGAAAAATAGCAACACTACTTTACTTCAGAGAAATTATAGAAAGTAGAGATGTGCATTCAGATCATTCAAAATAATCCAAAAGTCCCAAATGCTTTTGTATTCTTTGCAGTCATTTCAAAACAATAATTAGCAGCCCCTTTACCAAATAATCAAAGGAATGAATGATAGCACAGCAAAAAATTAGATCCTTCATTAATTTAAAGTTGGTAAAAGGTTAATAAATTCAGATTTATTCTATTCAGATGGAAAAGGTTTCAAAGGTTCAAAGTTACATATTTCAATAACTATATCCAGCAATTTTAAATTCACTTTATTGATTCCTGTGTCAGCCAAAAAGTAATATATGAAAGTTTCACTTTTGTTCTTTGCAAATCTTCAACCTATTAAAAAAAAGAAAGTACTTTTAGAAACCATTTTTGTACCATTGCTCATTTGTAGTAGTATCACTAGATACTACTTTAACTTTATTTAAATGTAAGCAGCTTTTCAGCTGTCCCTCTGCTACCCTAAAGAAGTCACCCAAAGGAAATAAGGCTTTAATAGAACATTTCCATTAACAGAGGAAAAATGATGTCAAAATTTGGTCAAAGTAAATGACCCCAGGAGCTAATCTTAGAAAATTGAAACATATCTATATATTTTTCATGACAAATGATTTGTCCAAAACAATTTCTTTTTGTCTGTGCACATGTCCAATATATAGTTGCCTTTGTCAATAAATTACAGATGATAAAGGCCTAAAGCATAGATTCTGAAACATATATTTTAGTTTGCCTTTTACAGTAATGTTTTTTTTTTTTTTTAAATACATTTTGACCTACACTAGATCAATTAGGATATATAGTAATAAAAAAAAAATTCTGGCTTGCCATGACTATAAACTCACCCAGTCTCTGCCAGCTATGCTGTGAATTTAAGCACAGTGTTTATGTTTCCCTCTCTTGAACATGCAAGCCACTGCAAATAAACTATAGATTAATATATTTTGTTTTTCATCTAAAAATACATAAGTAATTGTTTCCAATTTGGCTAATATATGACTATAGATGCTCAGTATAGTTAAAATGGTAATTATTAAATCATTATGATTAATGCTTTAATAAATCATTATTTAATAATTAGGTATATTAATAAATGCTTTTTAATTTGTTGTTTGTTTAATTATTTCCTTTTGCTAATCATTTCTATTTATTCCAGTAAAATGTCATTGATAATTAAAACAGTTTTTGATTAATTTATAGGCAAACATAACTAAATAGTTATGGCTTTGCAATTATTATAAACTATATATATATGTAACTCTGCAAAAAACTTTCATTATTTATTTTGTCCCCTTTTCCTGTAATTCCATTCTGAAATTGTGAGCATTTCAGTTCTTGTTAGAAATGGTAAGTATAGTTTGCCAGATTGCCAGCATATTACATGACAGCCTTACTCCCAAATTAACACCAATTAATCTGCCTTATTTATGCAAGGGTAATGTTTGAAGCTACAGAGAAAGCTGTAGCAAAAATAAAAAATATGACATGTGATGATACAAAATCTACAAGATTACATTTCCAAGTTTTTCACTTAAAAGAAGGTACTTTTTATTTCTAAATATCTCTCTCTCTCTAATATAGACAGCAGGCAGGCCAGCACTCACGGTTAACATTTCATCCACCCAGGGTGCTTCCATGGTATTGATAGTAGTAAAGAATGGGGATGCACTCGCCAGGATTTCCAAAGTTACCTTTAATGTAATGTTTCGGGGTGTTACCCACTTTGTATTGTCTGACGAAGGGGGTAACACCCCGAAACATTACATTAAAGGTAACTTTGGAAATCCTGGCGAGTGCATCCCCATTCTTTACTACTATATATATATATATATATATATATATATATATATATATATATAAAGGTAATAGAAGATAGCAATCGCTGGGCTTAAGGATAAGCAATAGAAACTTTTATTTCCGTGACGTTTCGGGGACAGCTCCCCTTCATCAGACCGAGGGTCTGATGAAAGGGAGCTGTCCTCGAAATGTCACATAAATAAAAGCTTCTATTGCTTATCCTTAAAGGGACACTGAACCCAATTTTTTTCTTTCGTGATTCGGATAGAGCATGCAATTCTGAGCAACTTTCTTATTTATTCCTATTATCAATTTTTCTTCGTTCTTTTGCTATCTTTATTTGAAAAAGAAGGCACATAGTTTTTTTTTTGTTCTGACTCTGGACAGCACGTTTTTATTGGTGAATGAATTTATCCACCAAAAATGGGCCGGCATCTAAACTTACATTCTTGCATTTCAAATAAAGATACAGAAAGAATAAAGAAAATTTGTTAATAGGAGTAAATTAGAAGGTTGCTTAAAATTTCATGCTCTATCTGAATCACAAAAGAAAAAAATTGGGTTCAGTGTCTCTTTAAGCCCAGCAAGTGCTGTCTTCTATTACATTTATCTCCACCTGCATTCAGCACCCTGGCAACTGGACACCTGTTTGTGCGAGTGCACCAGCCTCTGTGAATATATATATATATATATATATATATATATATATATATAGTATATAATTATGTTTTTGTAAAATAATTATCTATTCCTATATAGATAGAAATATTAGAGATAGAGATGTGCATTTGTTTTTGGACAAATACACATTCGTCATGAAAATTTGATTTTCGTTTAGTTTTAAGGAAACTAATTTTCAAATGAATGCACCTACAAAAATAAAAAAAATAAAAAAACATTGACTAAAATTATCAGTATTCATTTGTTTACTTTATTTTTATTTAAGCGGTTAATACTTAACTTAACGCGCTCTGCATACTCTCCAGAACTTGAAGGTAAGTATTGTAGCTACAGGAGAACTTTACAAAATATAAATATTTAAATAAACTAAATAAATACTGAATAGTGCAGCCTCCAAATTTCCCTGAATATTCGGAACAAACATTTTGTCCGAAATAAAAATTTCTTGGCTGCACATCTCTAATATATACAACTACTCTGCACTATATATATATATATATATATATATATATATATATACACACAGAGAGAAGCACACTCACAGGAACGAACAACTGGCTCAATGCTATTGTTAGCCTGTTCTATGGCAATTTACCACCTGGGTGCAGGTTCTTTTAGCCCAGTAATGCTTTTCACAGAGAAGAACTTTCCTGTAGTATATCAGTCTGATTCCACCTATTACGGTCAGTCCAGCGCCGAAATACCAGGCAATTCCTCTCTGAGCAACATGCTAACAATAGTATTGGGCCAGTTGTTCGTTCCTGTGAGTGTGCTTCTCTCTTTATGTATTTAGTCTCCATATGGGAAAAAGGGGAAACCAGACGTGGACTCCTTGCTCAGTGTGCTTAGAGAAATATAGCTACACGTCACTGACGAAGCCCAATGAAGGCCGAAACGATCGTCTGGGGTTTCTGTGTTCCTTGTTCAGAAAGGAATTGCCTGGTATTTCGGTGCTGGACTGACCGTAATAGGCGGGATCAGACTGATATACTACAGGAAAGTTCTTCTCTGTGAAAAGCATTACTGGGCTAAAAGAAGCTGCACCCAGGTGGTATATCGCCATAGAACAGGCTAACAATAGTATTGAACCAGTTGTTCGTTCCTGTGAGTGTGCTTCTCTCTGAGTGTATTTAGTCTCCCTATGGGAAAAAGGCGAAACCAGATGTGGACTCCTTGCTCAGTGTGCTTAGAGGAATATGGCTACACCTCACAGATGAAGCCCAATGAAGGACATACATATATATATATATATATATATATATATATATATTTAAACATAAATAGATAATATTTATATATCTGATATAAAAATATAAAAAAAAATAATACAAAATGTATGTTAAGGTATGTTAAAATAGATATGGTAAATGACAAGGTATATATATATATATATATATATATATATATATATATATATATATATACATATATATATATATATATATATATATATATATATATATATGTGTGTGTGTGTGTACAAAGACCTTTAGATAATCGGCCCCTAAAAGATTGGTTCAACATTGCTGAGTAGGCATTTTCCTAACTATGAAATTGCCAACTCCAAGTTCTGGTTCTATATTTTAGAATATGTAATTGACAAACAGTCTTCCTCCTGCTTCTGTTCCTGCTCTAACCATTATCATTGGCTTATCCATAAGAAAACTACCACGGGTTTAGGTATCATCAATATATCTACCAAATATACACAGAGAAAAGCAATTAAACAAAGGATCAAATATTCAAGTTATAGCTAGTTCTATTACTAGTTACTGCCTCCTTTTTTAACAGATTGTGCCTTTTAATAAAGAGAAACTTCCCTGAAGCATATGATGATAAATGCTAGATGTACATTTTGTCCTAGGCATATCCCTCTCGGCACATTAAGTCCATTGCTGGATTCCTGCCATACCCCTTAGGGAGATTATTCCCCAAGGGCATACACAAAAAGAGAAACCACAGAGACCACAGAATGAACAATAGCATAATAGTTTATATGGCTATTATTGCCTAGAATATATATTTCGCAAAGAGAAACTTGTCTGCAGTATATAAAGCTGGTCCTGTCTAAAAAGCACAGTTTAGCCCTGAAATACCAGACAGTTCCTCTTTGAACCTGTGGTAACTAGCAATAGAGCATATTATTCTCCTTAATTTGAGCACTTCTATATTTATTTGCAAACATATCTACCAAGGTCTATATTTAATCCACTCTCCAAGCTTGATGGGACAATTTTAACAAACAAATATATTTTCCCGTTGCCCTCAGCAGACAGACAATTACACTGCAGATCAGACAAAATGTCAGTATAACTGTTGAAACTAGAAACTTTGATTATCCTACAGCTATAATAGTGTTAATCACTTTTTTTACTTCATTGGAGAGCTCTGGGTTAGTTCTCTCTCCTCTTGGAAAAAAATAATTCTTCATTGCTTCATGTAATTAAGTTTTTTGATGATCTATGTCATAATGAGATACATGGTTTCCATCTAACAAAATTAACCAAGGTTCATTTCATGTCAATTATGCATTTGCATTACATAGTCTGGCTCATGGGATATTATGGGATCAAGAAGCTCTTATGACTGCTTATAATAAAAGTCCACTTGAATCAGTAACATATTTATTTTACATGCAAGTCACCTTTTACACTAGATTGTGATATCATTATAATATCTGTTTCTAACTCCCATGCCTAATCAGCATGTCCAAGATTATCATGCTCATTGGACTCAATATAACAAAAAACCTAAAGAGACACATAAGAAAGCAGAGGCATCCTTTAATGTTCTTCCCCAAACCTGGAGACCAAACAGTTTACAAAAAATTGAACTCTGTCATGCCACTCAGCTTATGCTTAAAGGGTTAGTCTAGTCAAAAATAAACTTTCATGATTCAGATAGGGCATGCAATTTTAAACAACTTTACAATTTACTTTTATCTTTAAATTTGCTTTGTTTCCTTGGTGGTATTTTTGAAGAGCTAAACCTAGGTAAGCTCAAACTGATTTCTAAAACTGTTAAAAACCGCCTCTTAGCATTTTGAAAGTTTTTCACAGACAGTAATAGTTCATGTGTGTCATATAGAAAAGTGTGCTCACTCCCGTGGAGTTATTTAGGAGTCTGCACTGATTGGTTAAACTGTATGTCTGTCAAAAGCACTGGGATACGGGGGCAGTCTGCAGAGGCTTAGATACAAGGCAATCACATAGGTAAACATATATTAATATAACTGTGTTAGTTATGCAAAACTGGGGAATGGGTAATAAAGGGATTAGCTATCTTTTTAAACAACAAACATTCTGGTGTAGACTGTCCCTTTAAAGGGACACTGTACCCAAAAAATGTATTTCGTGATTCAGATTGAGCATGAAATTTTAAGCAACTTTCTAATTTACTCCTATTATCAAATTTTCTTCATTCTCTTGGTATCTTTATTTGAAATTCAAGAATGTAAGTTTAGATGCCGGGCCATTTTTTGTGAACAACCTGGGTTGCAATTGCTGATTGGTGGATAAATTCATCCACCAATAAAAAAAGTGCTGTCCAGAGTTCTGAACCCAAAAAAAGCTTAAATGCCTTCTTTATCAAATAATGATAGCAAGAGAACGAAGAAAAATTGATAATAGGAGTAAATTAGAAAGTTGCTTAAAATTGCATGTTCTTTCTGAATTACAAAAGAAAAAATTTAGGTTCAGTGTCCCTTTAACTATATATATATATATATATATATATATATATATATATATATAGGGGGGGAGATAAAAAACTGAAATTAAAATCCTCCATGTCTCAAAATTAAATCAATGTAAATATTTGCATAGAAAATTAGTACATCTAAGCAAGTATCCCCGCTTGCTTTCCCCCAGAAATTCTTAATATGCAATGTTTCCAATGCACAAGAGAATTGTGGGTAAGATATGCAAATTAGGTATGCAAATTCTCAGTTTTTTTGCTTCAAAAATACTGTTTTAACACAGCGATCCTTTTAAACTTTTGTCATATTCCTGTTTAAAAGGATCGCTGTGTTAAAACAGTATTTTTGAAGCAAAAAAACTGAGAATTTGCATACCTAATTTGCATATCTTACCAACAATTCTCTTGTGCATTGGAAACATTGCATATTAAGAATTTCTGGGGGAAAGCAAGCGGGGATACTTGCTTAGATGTACTAATTTTCTATGCAAATATTTAGATTGATTTATATATATATATATATATATATATATATATATATATATATATATATATATATATATATATATATATATATAAGACCTTTCAAGCTATTTAAAAAAAATGACTTGCCTGCTGAACTCTGAGTGAAATCTCTGGGGTCAGTGCTAGATTTAAAGATCTTTTGCTATATACAGTATGTAAATATATATGTATATACTGTATATGTATGTGTGTATGTGTATATATATATATATATATATATATATATATATATACACACACTAGATCAGAGTGAGGAACAATGTTATTTCAAATATTTCTTGATGCACTTTTGACTTTAGCCCACTTGGCTGAGTGCCCATCGGGTTAGTGCGAAATCCAGAACAGGTGTTTGTAGTGTGCCCCATTGAAGTTCCTTCTTAGAAAGTCAGCAGTGGTTTGTTTCACACACATTAAAGGGACACTGAACCCAAATTTTTTCTTTCGTGATTCAGATAGAGCATGCAATTTTAAGCAACTTTCTAATTTACTCCTATTATCAATTGTTCTTTGTTTTTTTGGTTCAGACACTAGACAGCACTTTTTTATTGGTGGATGAATTTATCCACCAATCAGCAAGGACAACCCAGGTTGTTCACCAAAAATGGGGCGCATCAAAACTTACATTCTTGCATTTCAAATAAAGATACCAAGAGAATGAAGAAAATTTGATAATAGGAGTAAATTAGAAAGTTGCCTAAAATGTCATGCTCTATCTGAATCACGAAAGAAAAAATTTGGGTTCAGTGTCCCTTTAAGTATTCACTGACAAAATGCACACCACCGCCAGTTCTCTGAGCACGCATGTTCACGGGTTCTCACAGCATATGTGATTATGCCTCTGAAAAACAGTAATCATTTTTACTAGACGCATATTTGCTAATTATATTGCAATTAGTATATTGAAAAATGCCTTTATTTAAAATGGAATTGAACACATGCACATTTCAATTTTAAACTTTCTCGCTCTTTATAGGGACATTAAATTTAAAATGATCATACATTTTAGCTAATTAAATGTCTTATGTATTTTTTGCCATAAAAAATGTATATGTGTAATTTTTTTTATCTATCCAGGAAAAGGGTAAAATCTGTGCCTATAGTAATGCTTCTATTACAGTGTTATTCCGGCCCACTGGAATTAACTTTTTTTTTTTAATTCCAATGAACATCCAATCAGTGTGTGTGTCATATGACACTTTTGAAGTCCAGCCCATTAGGAAGGCTATGTATAGAATGTTTGGTACTGCTATGTCACAGCCCACCCAAAAGAGGAAATGAAGGGGGACGGAGGATTATAAAGCTTTTATTAGAAAAAATAAATTATATATATATATATATATATATATATATATATATATATATTGTTAAAAAAAAAATAATGCGGTTTTGCTTGTTCACTAATTTATTTTTCATTGCAACTTTCTTAAAGTCTGAAAATTACCATCACTTTTCCTTGTTTCATCTAAAATAGAGATCATACTTTTTTTTTAAATAAATGTTTATGTGACTTTTAGAACTATTTTTTTTCTTCATTCTTTTACAGCCAAAAGAGATGTGTGAGTTGTTATTTTTTGCCATTGAACAATTTAAATATATAATGTATAGGAATATATATATATATATATATATATATATATATATATATACACACAGTGGGGCAAAAAAGTATTTAGTCAGCCACCAATTGTGCAAGTTCTCCCACTTAAGAAGATGAGAGAGGCCTGTAATATTCATCATAGGTATACCTCGACTATGAGAGACAAAATGTGGAAACAAATCCAGACAATAACATTGTCTGATTTGGAAAGAATTTATTTGCAAATTATGGTGGAAAATAAGTATTTGGTCAATATCAAAAGTTCATCTCAATACTTTGTTATATATCCTTTGTTGGCAATGACAGAGGTCAAACGTTTTCTGTAAGTCTTCACAAGGTTGTCACACACTGTTGCTGGTATGTTGGCCCATTCCTGCATGCAGATCTCCTCTAGAGCAGTGATGTTTTGGGGCTGTCGCTGGGCAACACGGACTTTCAACTCCCTCCAAAGGTTTTCTATGGGGTTGAGATCTGGAGACTGGCTAGGCCACTCAAGGACCTTGAAATGCTTCTTACGAAGCCACTCTTTTTTTGCCCGGGTGGTGTGTTTGGGATTATTGTCATGCTGAAAGACCCAACCACGTTTCATCTTCAATGCCCTTGCTGATGGAAGGAGGTTTGCACGCAAAATCTCACGATACATGGCCCCATTCATTCTTTCATGTACACGGATCAGTCGTCCTGTTCCCTTTGCAGAGAAACAGCCGCAAAGCATGATGTTGCCACCCCCATGCTTCACAGTAGGTATGGTGTTCTTTGGTTGCAACTCAGCATTCTCTCTCCTCCAAACACGACGGGTTGTGTTTCTACCAAAAAGTTCTACTTTGGTTTCATCTGACCATATGACATTCTCCCAAACTGCTTCTGGATCATCCAAATGCTCTCTAGCATACTTCAGATGGGCCCGGACATGTACTGGCTTAAGCAGGGGGACACGTCTGGCACTGCAGGATCTGAGTCCCTGGCGGCGTAGTGTTTTACTGATGGTAGCCTTTGTTACGTTGGTCCCAGCTCTCTGCAGGTCATTCACTAGGTTCCCCCATGTGGTTCTGGGATGTTTGCTCACCGTTCTTGTGATCATTTTGACCCCACGGGGTGAGATCTTGTGTGGAGCCCCAGATCAAGGGAGATTATCAGTGGTCTTGTATGTCTTCCATTTTCTAATTATTGCTCCTACAGTTGAATTATTCACACCAAGCTGCTTGCCTATTGCAGATTAAGTCTTCCCAGCCTGGTGCAGGTCTACAATTTTGTTTCTGGTGTCCTTCGACAGCTCTTTGGTCTTCACCATAGTGGAGTTTGGAGTGTGACTGTTTGAGGTTGTGGACAGGTGTCTTTTATACTGATAACAAGTTCAAACAGGTGCAATTAATACAGGTAATGAGTGGAGGACAGAGGAGCCTCTTAAAGAAGATACAGGTCTGTGAGAGCCAGAAATCTTGCTTGTTTGTAGGTGACCAAATACTTATTTTCCACCATAATATGCAAATAAATTCTTTCCAAATCAGACAATGTGATTGTCTAAATTTGTTTCCACATTTTGTCTCTCATAGTTGAGGTATATCTATATGAGGTATATATCTATATGAAAATTACGGGAGAACATGCACAATTGGTGGCTGACTAAATACTTTTTTGCCCCACTGTATGTAAGTGTTTATGTGTGAGTATGTATGTACTGTATGTGTATGTGTGTGTGTGTATGTGTGATTATGTATGTGTGTATCTGTGTGTATATATGTAAGTGTTTATGTGTGCGTGTGTGTGTGCATGTGTGAAAATAAATGTGCATCTTAACATGCAAACATTTTATAGAACTGTAGCACTATAGGTTGTTGTTTCTATTTCTGAAGATTATAAAATAAAATAGGATAAAATTAAAGTGACAGTTGTGACAGAAAGCAAGGCCTGGTTATAAATGGAAGATATTTAAGACCAAGCATTGTACATGCTATTTCTCCTTTCAGTTAAAACCCCAGGGAGAAAGAGTGTGTATTTGATTATGCAGTTGATAAACTGTGTTCTGGGTCCCTGGGGTTTGGGATAATTGGAGAGAGGGTGGGCCATTATCCCAGACAGCTGTGAAGCTGTCCAGCAGCTAATCACAGGTGTGGCTAATTATAAGTTGTGAGGGTTTAAATAGCAGCCTCACTTAGGCCTTGAGAGAGAGATATACAGCTACAGAAGCTGGTGTGTGTGTTTGTTACACTGTGTAAAAGACTTTTGTTCCTGTGAACTGTAAAAGGACATTATTTTTACAAAGTACTTGTGGAATGCTGTGAAGTGCTGGGACACATTTAAAAGCACTTAACTTTGCTGCAGAGGAAGGATTTCCCTCTTTTGGAAATGAACTGCCTGTTTGTTATTGCTGTGAAAAATAAAGTTTTTTAAACTACAGTGGATTGTCCTGTGCTGCATTTGTGCCCTAGAAGACCGTGGTTAAAAGTGTTCCTGTCACACTTGGTGGATAATCCGGGCAACCACGTTGTATGTCTGTGGGCATAATAATCTGCAAGCAACATGGAGGAAGTCATTAAAGCTTTGATCCATTCTAATGCTATACAGCAGGAGACTAACAGAAAAGCTGCTGAAAATAGTGCAGCACTGCAACAGTTGGTCTTGGCCCAGTCAGAGAGTGCTATGCTGCTGGCTAAATCACAGAAGGAGAACACTGAATTGTTGATTCAACAGATGGCTGCTGTGCAAGCTGAGACATTCAGGAAGACCCGGGAGGAGCAGCAAAGTGCTACACAGACTCTGCAACGAGAGGTTCAAGCCATATCAGAAAGACTGAACTCTGAATATGTTGGTGGCAGCCAAGGTTCCAGAGTAATAAGGGCTAGTCATTATCTTCAAAAAATGACAGCAGCTGATGATGTTGAGGCGTATCTTTTGGCATTTGAACGCACAGCAGAAAGAGAAAAATGGCCGACAGTTGAGTGGGCGAGTATACTTGCGCCATTTCTTAGTGGTGAACCTCAGAAGGCCTACTTTGATTTAGAGCCAGCACAAGCCGGTGACTATGAGAAATTGAAAGCAGAAATCCTTGCACACCTGGGGGTGACTTCGGCAGTCCGTGCACAAAGATTCCATTCCTGGATGTTTTCATCTCATAATGCTGCAAGATCCCAGATGTTTGACCTTATACACCTTGCCAGGAAGTGGCTGCAACCAGAGGTTAATTCGGCTACCAAAATAGTGGAACTACTGGTGATGGACCAGTTTCAGCGTGGATTACCTACTTCCCTGCGGCGGTGGGTTAATCAAGGTGATCCTCAAACAGCGGATCAGTTGATTGTATTGGTCGAAAGATTTATAGCTTCAGGAGAAGTTTTGCAACAATCTTCAATGGATCAGCCCCACAATCCCAAGTCCCAGAGCTCTACAAGAACTGGTAAGACTGTTCAGGGGATAAAGGGGATAAGAGAGCAGCAGGTGTATAGGCAAAACACCAGAGACATTTCCCCAGGAGTTAAGGAAACATTTAAATATAACCAACCTGTAAGATGTTTTAAATGTAATGAGGTTGGGCATATTGCTAGAGACTGTGATAAAGATGAATTTATGGACTGTAATGTTGCACATTCACTATTGTCTAATAGCAACAGCTCTGTTAATAATGATTCCCATTGGTGTACTGTGATGGTTAATGGTAAAGTGTCTAGGGCTTTGCTTGATTCAGGAAGTATGGTCACACTAGTGGCTAAATCTTTAGTACCAGATGCAATATTAGATTATGGGGAAAAAATGGGAATTATCTGTGTTCATGGAGATAAACGGGAATATCCTACAGCTGAGGTGGAGATTGAGACTCAGTGTGGTAAATTAAAATATTGTGTTGGTGTAGTACCAAATTTAGCCCATTAGGTGGTGATAGGGAGAGATTTTCCAAAATTTCTGGAGTTATGGGAATCTCCAGAAATATGTAAAACTTCTGATATTTATGTATTTCCTTTCTCTGAAACTGATTTTGAAGGGGGTTCCGTTGAAAAGGAGAAAAATAAGATTTATTGCCCTATGCCTGTATTAGTAGGTGATCAACCTTCTCAGAGTAATGAAGTACCAAGTACTAGCTCGGAAAATATTGATGATTTGATAGATCTGGTTGGTGGCCCTGGTAATTTTAAAAAAGCCCAATGGGAGGATCCAACATTGGTAGAGGCAAGAAATAATATCAGGGTTATAAATTATGTTGTGACACAGCCAGGAAATGTATTACCCTATCCTTATTTTGAAGCAGTTAATGATTTGGTATATCGTGTAGAGAAGAAAGGAACAGACATTGTTAAACAACTTTTGGTGCCCCAGACTTTTAGGAACACTGTTCTAAATCTTGCACATAACCACATTCTAAGGGGGCATTTGGGAGTTGAGAAAACCAAAGAGAGAGTTCTTAGAAGGTTTTATTGGCCAGGGATATTTGTAGCCATCAAGGATTATTGTGCTTCATGCCCTAAGTGTCAACTTACAGCTCCTGCTAAAGATTTTCGTAACCCTTTAGTGCCCTTGCCTATAATTGATGTGCCTTTTGAAAGAATTGCTATGGACTTGGTGGGTCCGTTGGTTAAATCTGCTAGAGGACATCAGTATATACTGGTAATCCTTGATTATGCTACACGCTATCCTGAGGCAGTTCCCCTTCGTAACAGCTCTGCAAAGTCCATAGCAAAAGAACTCATGCTAATGTTTAGCAGGGTCGGGATACCTAAGGAAATTTTGACAGACCAAGGAACTCCATTTATGTCCAGGGTTACAAAAGAATTGTGTAAGTTGTTTGGCATAAAACAACTAAGGACCTCAGTATATCACCCTCAGACTGATGGTTTAGTAGAAAGGTTTAACAAAACTCTCAAAAGTATGCTAAGAAAGGTAATTGACACAGATGGGAGAAATTGGGACCTTCTGTTACCCTATTTAATGTTCTCTATCAGGGAGGTTCCCCAGGCTTCTACAGGTTTTTCCCCATTTGAACTGTTATATGGGCGGCATCCCAGGGGATTACTAGATATAGTTAAAGAGACTTGGGAGCAAGAGACAACACCTTATCGAAGTATTATTGAACATATTTCCCAAATGCAGGATCGTATGGAAGCTGTCATGCCCATTGTAAGGGAACATATGGGAAAAGCACAGGAAGCACAAAAGTACAGCTACAACCATAATGCTAGAGCCAGGGTGTTTCAACCTAGGGATAGGGTGTTAGTTCTGGTCCCTACAGTTGAAAATAAATTCTTGGCTACTTGGCAGGGCCCATATGAGATAATTGAGAAAGTGGGTGATGTTAATTACAAAGTAAGTCAGCCAGGGAGAAGGAAACCTGAGCAAATATATCATATAAATCTGTTAAAACCTTGGAAAGATAGGGAAGTTTTAGTTGCCTTAAAACCTACAGAACTCCCTGTCACTGAACCAGAGGTAAATATATCAGAAACCCTATCTGTACATCAGAAGCGAGAGGTCAAGGATTTTATTAGAAGAAACAAAGAGGTATTTTCTGTGGTACCGGGAAAAACTAATGTTATTAAGCATGACATAATAACAGAACCAGGGAAGAAGGTCTGCCTTAAACCCTATAGGGTCCCTGAGGCTCGTAGAAATTCTATTAAACTGGAGGTAGAAAAAATGTTAAAGCTTGGGGTAATTGAGGAATCACAAAGTGAGTGGAACAGTCCAATCGTGCTTGTTCCAAAGCCGGATGGTTCATTAAGGTTCTGTAATGACTTTCGTAAGCTTAATTGTGTTTCCAAATTTGACACCTACCCAATGCCTAGAGTAGATGAGTTAATAGAAAGGCTAGGAAAAGCACGTTATCTCACTACAATTGATTTAACGAAAGGGTATTGGCAGGTGCCTCTCACTAGTCAAGCAAAGGAAAAGACAGCTTTTTCAACCCCAGAGGGCTTATTTCAGTATACGGTGTTGCCATTTGGTTTACATGGGGCCCCGGCAACATTCCAGAGGATGATGGATAGAATTCTGAAACCCCATGTTCGTTATGCGGCAGCATATTTGGATGATGTTATAATTTATAGTACAGATTGGGAATCCCATCTTCCAAAAGTTCAAGCAGTACTTGATGCAATACGGTCCGCTGGGTTAACTGCCAATCCTGCAAAATGTACTGTTGGTTTACAGGAAGCTAAGTACTTGGGTTATACTATTGGTAGAGGATTAGTTAAACCTCAGACAACAAAAATAGAGGCCATACAGAACTGGCCACAGCCTCTAACTAAAAAACAAGTAAGAGCATTTATTGGGATAACTAGTTATTATAGAAGGTTTATCCCGAATTTCGCTACAATTGCGGCACCCTTGACGGATCTCACAAAAGCAAGGGCCCCAATTATGATAAAATGGTCCCCAGAAGCAGAACAAGCTTTTAAGCAGTTGAAAGATGCCCTTTGTGCCCATCCAGTTTTGGTAACCCCCAATTTCGCTAAAGATTTTATTGTACAGACAGATGCCTCTGATGTTGGTTTAGGAGCAGTTCTCTCGCAGGAGTGTCAGGGAGAAGAGCATCCTGTCCTTTTCCTAAGCAGAAAACTTATTTCACAGGAAAAGAACTATTCTATAGTGGAGAAAGAATGCCTTGCCATTAAGTGGGCTTTAGAGACCCTTAGGTACTATCTGTTGGGAAGAAAATTTAAATTAATAACAGATAATGCTCCTCTCACATGGATGAGTCAGAATAAGGAAACAAATTCAAGGGTTACTAGGTGGTTTCTTAGCTTGCAACCCTTCAATTTTACTGTTGAGCACAGGGCCGGTCTTTTGCAGGGCAATGCTGATGGTTTGTATCGGGTACATTCATTGATGTCCATGGTCGCTCAACCCACTGGGTGTGAGCTGGGGGGGAGGATATGTGACAGAAAGCAAGGCCTGGTTATAAATGGAAGATATTTAAGACCAAGCATTGTACATGCTATTTCTCCTTTCAGTTAAAACCCCAGGGAGAAAGAGTGTGTATTTGATTATGCAGTTGATAAACTGTGTTCTGGGTCCCTGGGGTTTGGGATAATTGGAGAGAGGGTGGGCCATTATCCCAGACAGCTGTGAAGCTGTCCAGCAGCTAATCACAGGTGTGGCTAATTATAAGTTGTGAGGGTTTAAATAGCAGCCTCACTTAGGCCTTGAGAGAGAGATATACAGCTACAGAAGCTGGTGTGTGTGTTTGTTACACTGTGTAAAAGACTTTTGTTCCTGTGAACTGTAAAAGGACATTATTTTTACAAAGCACTTGTGGAATGCTGTGAAGTGCTGGGACACATTTAAAAGTACTTAACTTTGCTGCAGAGGAAGGATTTCCCTCTTTTGGAAATGAACTGCCTGTTTGTTATTGCTGTGAAAAATAAAGTTTTTTAAACTACAGTGGACTGTCCTGTGCTGCATTTGTGACCTAGAAGACCGTGGTTAAAAGTGTTCCTGTCACACAGTTAACACCATGAGATTTTTATATAAAATGTTTAAGTGTAATAAAAACTTGCAATTTACATTCATTTTTTATTTTACCCCCTTTTCAACATATTTTCATCAAATTTAGGATTTTCTAATTTTCAGAACTCGAAATGCACACTGCTGATGTCTCCAGGCTAACCTTGCTACATATATTTACATTATTAGCTTTAACATATAACACACTGCAAATCAATGCAGATTCAACCCCTCATTAGCTTCTCCAAATAAGGCAAATGGTGGGTGGAATTTGTCTTTTTAAAAACAATTGTAGCAAAGATTTTAATTGTATTTCTTGATTGATTCATTATTCACTAGCAACTCAACAGAACAGTCTTTTAAATTACAAGTTCAGGAAACAAAAAGATGCTGGGTCACGTAGTATATCCATTAATTTATTGGATACAGGCTTAGGTACAGAAAGGTAATCCCCTTACCTGACGCATTTCGCGCATGCGTACATGCACTTCATCAGAGATTACAAGGTGTTTACTGTCCCTTTTAATTCCCATCACTTGTCAAAATAAAGTATTTCTCAACTGACTTTCAGAACATAATTGTATTATATTTAATTACATGATGAAGTTTCCTGAATTGTTTTTAGAAGTTTGATATTGATACTGTTTTGTTCCTTTTAAGCTTGTTTTTTAATGGCATTTTTCTTTTTTACATTATACATTTATGTGTTTGGAAAGAATGAGAAGTATATGAATATATATAATATGCAGCAGTATTTCCTTATTTTATTAGTATGATCCACTTCACGATAGGATTAAGTGGTTTCATATTTCCCTGATAAGCAGCTTTCCACCTACCTTCCTCTACTAGCGCGGTCACTGTGTTCCAAGAAATATGTGCCTAATTAGTGTTAATGCAATGCATAACTTTCCAAAACAGTATTTTTTGGCACTGGCAGGTAGGAAACAAGTCAAGATAATACAGTTTTAAATTAAACACTCAATTAACTATTGTATAACGGAGAACTGTTAATGAAGTGCATCAAATGGTATGTTGATATAATTCTACCTTACTTCAGCTAAAGCACAAATACATTTCCATTTGACAGCTCAGGTTTATATTTTATTTCTCTCAGGAAAACAAATATCTTCAAGTAGATATATAATTCATTATATAGAAGGCTAAAGTCTGCATATGTCAGATGGCGAAGTAGCTATTCCTTATTCAAACCTTTTATCATCCTTTCTGTAGAAGACTAATAAATTGAAAATTATGCTATTCATTCACTAGACACATTTTCTTTTTCACTAATGCTTCCTGGGCAATAGTTTACTTTCATCTCTTTTCTTCAGCATAAAAAAAATTCTAGATAAACATTTAAGCCTATATTACGATAGTTATAGTAACAGACCTATTGGTATCAGTTGTGCTTCATTACAACAATTCTCAGTATTCACAGGTTGCAGCTATGTGCAGCTGCCAGTATTGTCAATGAGACTTGCAACCAGGGGCGAAACTACAGGGGGTGCAGAGGTTGCAGGTGCGACTGGGCCCTTGAGGGTGGGGGCCCAGCTTTAAAAAAAAAAAAAAAAAAAATTATATTTTTTTTTATAAAAAACGTTAACCTACCACTGCCTACACTGATATCATGTGAGTGTGACATGACTACAGGGGTTAGTGTTTCTGTTTTACCCATTGGTGTTTATGTTGTGTGTATGTGTGTATGTATGTATGTGACTGTGTGTGTATTTATGCATGTATGTGTGTATGTTTGTGGAACCAGCAAATTACAGACCTTATAACTACAGCATGGGGGGCAGGGGATAAACAGTGTCCCTATACAGTACTGGGCGGGTAGGGTCAGGCCAGCTCTCTCACCGGCAGATTACAGACTGTGTCACTAACTTACTATATACAGTACTGGGGGGTTAAATAGTGTCACTATATATATACAGTAATAGGGGGTCAGATCATCTCACAGACTGTGGGCACAGGGTACCTCCTTTTGCAGACATGTAATCTGATTTACAATTTTTATTCTGTTAAATGTAAAAAAAAAATAAAAAAATGATATGTATTAAATTCACATTTTTTTGGAGGGGGAGGGGCGGTGGGGGGGGCCCTTCTTAGATTCTTGCACCTGGGCCCTGTGGTTTCTAGTTACGCCTCTGCTTGCAACAGCCTCTTTATCGGCTGAATTAATAAAATATGTGGCAATTATTTGTAATCTACAGATAAGCAATCTGTAAATTATAGGATGATGACCTCTATGTTGGTAAAACCTCTAAACAGCAGACATTACCTATTTTTATTTTAAATTGTGTATCCCTCCAAAACAAAGCACTAATTACAAACTATTAATCAAATGTAATCTAAGAAAATGTACCTGCTACCCTAATAATTAGACCCTTTACCCCAGAGCTTAAAACCTCATTAAAGGGACATGAAATCCAAATTTTTTTCTTTGATAATTTAAAAAAAAACAAAAAAAACATGCAATTTTAAACAACTTTCTATTAATTTACTTCTATTATCTAATTTGCTTCATTCTCTTGATATCCTTTTTGGGAAAGCATATCTAGATAGGCTCAGTAGCTGCTGATTGGTGGCTGCACATAGATGACTTGTGTGATTGGCTCACCTATGTGCATTGATATTTATTCAACAAAGGATATCTAAAGAATTAAACAAATTAGATAATAGAAGTAAATGAGAAAGTTGTTCTCTGTCTGAATCATGAATGAAAATTGTTTTATTTAATGTCCCTTTAACCCTAATTGAAACTACCCCCCTAACCTAATCAGTCTGATAAGAGTCTTACATTAATGTACATTATATAGTTTATAAAATATTTTTAATATAGTTGCATTACAATTGCAGCGGAGTGTTTTACTCCATAAGATTGAAGGGATATTAAACCCCACAGAATTATTTCATGATTCAGATAGAGCATGCAATTTTACTTTCTGATTTACTTCTATCATCAAGTTTTACTTTGTTCTCTTTGTATCTTTTGTTGAAAAGCAGGGCTGTATGCTTAGGAGCTGGTCCATTTCTGGAGCACTATATGACAGCAGTTTTGCAAGAATGTTATCCATTTGCAAGAGCACTAGATGTCAGCATTATTTACTGACATGTAATGTTCCAGATGCCTATAAATAGATATATTATTGGAAGGAAGCAAATTTGATAATAGAAGTAACGAAAATGGTAAGATCTGTTTGAATCACAAAATAAAATATTTGGGTTTCATATCCCTTTAAAGTTGTTGACTTTTCTTATTTAGATACTGCATGCAATTTTAAGACACTTTTAATTTCACTTCTGTCAAAATTTTCTTTGTTCTTTCTATATCCTTTGTTTAAAACAAATACTATTTACATATCCTGCACCACTGGGAGATAGCTGGTAATGGCTACACATATATATCTCTTGTTATTGGCTTACCAGATTTGTCCAGCTAGCTCCCAGTAGGACATTACTGCTTTGGAACTGACTTTAACAAGCTGTTAAATCAATTTGCTCGGGTTCTACACACAGTTATATACAATCAACAGTGCAATAATGTAATGCACTAACATATTAGAGTATTTTCTTTTCACTTTTTTATATTTTATATGAGTTTTTCTCACATTTGTAAAACACAATGAAGACATATGTCAGCCTAGTGAAGATTGAAAGCAGATAAAACTTTACACCAGCTTATGTCTTTGCATCTCAAATTTACCACTAAAAATGTAAACTTTTTGAGCTGTTTGCTTCTACTGAGTATGCTTGAAATGTATATAAAAGTGACTTTAAACCTCTATGGCCCACATTTAAGAAAGACCAGGTAGACAGGGGCGTACATCTTCGCCCTTGTTCGCCCGGCCTAATGTCTAGTGGGCAGCACTCCGCAGCCCGTGTTTACTATTGCACACTATCACAAGTGTGCAACCCCGAACTTGCTTGCGCTCAGCCAATCGCTAGGGGGAATTGACATAAAACAGTTGGCATAATACATTAAGAAACAGAGGCCACAAATCAGAAGTAAAACATTTACAAACAGCTCCTCCACACTAGAGGCGAGATTACATATGGAGGAAAATATGAACTTCCGCAAGCGACATGCTTGCACTCCATTATGTTGTTTCCGTTTGATGGCAAATAGGATTTTTGCAAACTCGCAGCCTCAATTTAAGACCCCTCTGGGAAATGTTAATGAAGGATCATATTTCCCCATAGACTTTAATGAAGCCTCATTTTCATGCAGACATAACAATCATAGCTCGCGCAGCCCGGAAGAGTGTTTAGATTTATTTGTATAGTTGTATGAATAACAGATATAAATACATAAATATACATAGATTCAGAATATTTTTTTAGGAGAAAAATATTATCACATAGCATAGCTATATGAGGGTACTATGTATAAAGTAGGGGGAAGCAGCACTCAGCAATGGTCTACTCCTTATTGATCTAGTATGTAGATTAAAGGCTGAAACATTGTATCCAAACACAGAAACATCTGACACACATCGGTCTCTTCAAAACACCATGATCTTTATTCCTACAACATCAAACAAAACAATAGAAGCATGTAATTGCTAATAGATAGAATGCCACTGCAGTGGATTGTCTGTCTGAATTAATATATATGTATTATTGCCAATACAGACAGACAATAAATATGAGAGCTCCCAAACATCTAAGTCGTATAAGAAGTAAACTATGATTAATGTCAAAATACCAAATATAATTAATATAACCTGAGGACATAATTATAAAATATGAGGGAAAAATGGAAAAAAAACACACTTTTTCTAACTTTGACCTCCAAAAATAAATAGTTTAGAAATACCCAATGTTTACATGTTCTTTGCTTTTTTTGCAAGTTATAGGGCAATAAATACAAGTAGCACTTTGCTATTTCCAAACCATTTGTTTTCAAAATTAGCGATAGTTACATTGGATCCCGGATATCTATTTTATTTTTAGTAGACAACCCAAAGTATTGATCTAGGCCCATTTTGGTATATTTCATGCTACCATTTAACTGCCAAATGCGATCAAATAAAAAGAAACGTTCACTTTTTCACAAACTTTTTCACAATCTTTAGGTTTCTTACTGAAATTATTTACAAACAGCTTGTGCAATTATGGCACAAATGGTTGTAAATGCTTCTCTGGAATCCCCTTTGTTCAGAAATAGCAGACATATATGGTTTTGGCGTTGCTTTTTGGTATTTAGAAGGCCGTTAAATGCCGCTGCGCACCACATTTGTATTAGGCCCAGCAGTGCAGGGGTTAATTAGTTAGCTTGTAGGGAGCTTGTTGGGTTAATTTTAGTTTTAGGGTGGTGTAGTAGACAACCCAAAGTATTGATCTAGGCCCATTTTGATATATTTCATGCCGCCATTTCACCGCCAAATGAGATCAAATAAAAAAAATTGTTAATAAAAAGAAACGTTCACTTTTTCACAAACTTTTTCACAATCTTTAGGTTTCTTACTGAAATTATTTACAAACTGCTTGTGCAATTATGGCACAAATGGTTGTAAATGCTTCTCTGGGATCACCTTTGTTCAGAAATAGCAGACATATATGGCTTTGGCATTGCTTTTTGGTAATTAGAAGGCCGCTAAATGCCGCTGAGCACCAAACTTGTATTATGCCCAGCAGTGACGGGGTTAATTAGGTAGCTTGTAGGGAGCTTGAAGGGTTAATTTTAGCTTTAGTGTAGAGATCACCTTGACACATCCCCCCCTGATCCCTCCCAAACAGCTCTCTTCCCTCCCCCACCCCACAATTGTCCCGTCATCTTAAGTACTGGCAGAAAGTCTGCCAGTACTAAAATAAAACTTTTTTTGTGGGGGGGTTTATTTTTTTTTGCTATGTAGGATCCCCCCTTAGACCCCAACCTCCCTGACCCCCCCCCCCCAAAGAGCTCTCTAACCCTCCCCCCACTAACTATTAACCCACTTTGCAATAAAATAACTTTTTTTTTTTTTAAACTAACTTTTTCTGTAGTGTAGCTGCCCCCCTCCATACCCTCCCCCTCCCAGATCACTTTTAATAAGTATTGTTCCCCCCTCCTCTGCACCCACCACCCTCTCCCAGCAATCTCTCCAACAATTTTATTTTTGTACTGCCCTAGATCGCGGGTGAGCGCGCACCTGCCCCTCACATCCTGCGCATGCACCCGTGCGCACCCGGCATGAAATTTAGCTGGCTGGAAGGAAGTTCCCCAGCAATGGGCCACCCACCCGCCTCCCTGCAATGGCTCCCACCCAACAACGATCGGCACCATTGCTGGCAGATGCAGAGAGGGCCACAGAGTGGCGCTCTCTGCATCGGTGTGCCTAAAAAGGTATTGCAGTGATGCCTCAATATCGAGGCATCACTGCAATACCTTGAAAGTGGCTGGAAGCGATCAGGATCTCTTCCAGCCGCTTGAAACCCCTGACGATGTACAGGGTACGTCGCTGGTCTTTAAAGACCAGTTTGTGTAAGACGTACCCTGTACGACATGCATTGTTAAGGGGTTTAGAAGGTGATCTACAAACAGCTGGACTCTTAGGCTTACATGCTAAGGGTGTTCAGTGGATAGCGATGGGGGAGAGGAACTGGTATAAAGAAAGGTTAGCATAGGTTGTATGCATTCCTGAACAGTAGAGTCTCTAGGGAGCAATTGAAGCTTTCAAAACTAGTGGAGAGTCTTGCGGAGCGAGGCAGAGAGTTCCACAAGATGGAAGACAGTCTGGAGAAGTCCTGTAAATGGGAGTGTGAGGAGGTAACAAGAGAGGAGGAGAGTAGGAGGTCATGAGCAGAGCGAAGAGGACGGGAGGGAGAGTATCTGGAGACAAGGGCCTCCAGTTATCAAGCTCCATAAGGAGCTTGATGGCCTCTGTTTCTGGCGAGTCTTCAGACTCGCCAGAAACAGCAGTTATGAAGCAGCAGTCACAAAGACCGCTGCTCCATAAACTGTCCGTCTGCTCTGAGCAGGCGGACAGTCATCGCCGGAAATCAACCCGATCGAGTATGATCGGGTTGATTGACACCCCACTGCTGGCGGCCTATTGGCCGCGAGTCTGCCGGGGGCGGAGTTGCACCAGCAGCTCTTGTGAGCTGCTGGTGCAATGCTGAATACGGCGAGCGTATTGCTCGCTGTATTCAGCGAGGTCTGGCGGACCTGATCAGCAGTGTCGGATCAGGTCCGCCAAACCTTAATAACTTGAGGCCATTGTCTGAGATATAGGGGGGAGCAGTGCAGTTGAGGATCTTGTATGTCAAAGTGAGAATTTTGTGTTTGATCCTAGAGGCATGAGGAAGCCAGTGAAGGGATTGGCAGAGAGGTGCAGCAGATGAAGAGCGACGTGTAAGGAAGATGAGCCTGGCAGAAGCATTCATTATGGATTGTAAAGGAGCTCGGTGGCAGCTGGGGAGACCAGAGAGGACAGAATTGCAGTAATTCCTATGTAACATGTAGCATAGGATCTCTATGTAAAAGTACTTTCAGACCATTTTTCTAACAACTAACATCTCCTCATTTATAACTTAACAGTGCAATATTTTTATAAAATAATATTTATTAGACAGTGTTAATATGAGTGTTACTTTATATTATTATGTATTTTTGAGGCATTTTGTGCAACTTTTTTCACTTAACCAGAGGTCTGAGTTTGCTGTGTTTACCAAAGTGCCAAATGCAATCTTGACCCTGAGGCCGCATTTACTGCCCACTTGTAATATGAGTAGTTTTTGGGTGCACTAGAAAAGGCAAATTTTTGCCCCAACACAAGCAAACTGAGTGGGCGGAGCAGTTGATCAGTAGGTCATCAATACTTTGGTACTTTGTTCTGCTAAAAAAGGGTCCCTGGAAATTGTTTTGAAAAGTTTGCAACTATGTTATATTGCTGTGTGTTTATGTGCTTCTGTTGCTCTTCCCATGTTCCATTGTTTTGAATTTCCCCTTTAAAGGGACACTAAACCCAAAAAAATGATTTCATGATTCAGGTAGAGAATACAATTTTAAATAACTTTCAAAATTACTTCTTTTATCTAATTTGCTTAATTCTTTAGATATCTTTGCTGAAGAAATAGCAATGCACATGGGTGAGCCAATCACACAAAGCATCTATGTGCATCTACCAATCAGCAGCTGCTGAACATATCTAGATATGCTTTTCAGCAAAAATATCAAGAGAATGAAGCAAATTAGATAATAGAAGTAAATTAAAAAGTTGTTTATAATTGCATGCTCTTTCTAAATCATAAAAGAAAAAAAATTGTGTTTCATGTCCCTTTAAGTTTTATATCAAAATCACACACAAATGAAAACCTGTGCCTATACTAATTTAGAAGGCGAGCATCTGTTGTTTCTTGTATTCACTTAATTTTTGAAAGTGAGATCTTATTTGTGCTTTGCAGTAACATTAATGGATTCTTTTAATGTTTGTTCAAGTGTGCTTATCACCAGTGCTTTTTCCTGTTGCTGTCTTATTTACTCTTGTATACTGGATACATCTGTGTTCCAGTCCATCTGAAAACCATTAACAGAGATTTTTCTTTATCTCTGTAAACTGTCACATTTTATCAACCTCTTGAAAACTGCTTTCTCCTTTTATTGGTTATCTCAAAGTAGTTTATCAGACATCTGCAGCCATCCTAAAATGCTTAGGTAAACACTCACTAATTATATTGTCAATGAAGACTTTTCAATATGTCCTATCTCCCTTACACCCATCACATTAAAAGCATCCACCATTCATGTATTGGTACACTTAGATGCTGCTCCTATCCTCCATGAACCTTAGAGGAAATTATTAACTTGTAGATGTCATCTTCACTGCCATCTTCTCTGCAGCAAGGTATACCCTTTGTTTAAAAAATAATGGTGGCTTACCTTGTTTAACTAATGCAGCAGTTTTCAACCTGTTTTACCTGCTACTGCTTGGGACAACACAATAGTGACTAATGATGTCAAAATTATAGTAATTGAAACTAATACATATGTTTAATTTGACCTCAGAATCTTTATCTTCCTTGCAATTTATGATTGTGCACATTTTGAACTGATAGTTGCATTCTAGTGAAGTATACAAAGTATTTAATTGTTACGATTCTGTAATGTTGCTCTGTTATTTAATTATATTTCAATGAATAATCATGTTGTGTTTTGTGGATAGGGACATTATAGTATTAAATAGCAATAATCATATGTGAATACTAAGATTTACATTGTCATTTATATGTGCATCAAACCAGACAGCTGTTTCTTACACACTCAGCCCCTTTGAGGTGGTGTATTGAAATCACCCCCGAACATGCTCTCTTGGGGTGATTGACAGGCCTTTCTCTCACGTGATTTATATAACGATACATACAGGCAGCAGACATACAGGGTCTGCTACCCGTTCAATGAAATGTCATGTGGACGGGCTCTCAAGTTTAGAACCTCGTCCATGTGGCTGTTAGTACATAGGATCCCTTTGGGTGCAAGCACATCCTGTAAAAGACTGCATCTTCTTATCAACTTCATTATTTCACAAGCAAAGTTTACATATGTGTCATATAGGTAACATTGTGCTCACTCCTGTGGAGTTATTGAAGAGTCTAAAATGCATGTTTGTAAAAAGACCTGAGGTAAGGGGACAGTCTGCAGAGGCTTAGATACAAATGGCTAGATTACGAGTTTTGCGTTATGAGGGGTGCGGTACTAACTTGCACATTATTGTCACCGCTCATTTACCTACAGGTATTACAGGTTTTTATAAAAGGGCAAAATTGAGCTCCATACCACACTCCAATACCAGCGCTGCTTAAGTCAGCGGTGAGCTGGTTGTACGTGCTTGTGCACGATTTCCCCATAGACATCAATGGGGAGAGCCGGCTGGAAAAAAGTCAAACACCTGCAATAAAGCAGCATAAAGCTCAGTAACGCAGCCCCATTGATTCCCAATGTTGCCTCAACCTACCTACATTTATTAACCCCTAATTTGCCACCCCTAATGTCGCCGCCACTATTCTAAATTTATTAACCCCTAAACCTAAGTCTAACCCTAACTCTAACCCCCCCTAACTTAAATATAATTTAAATAAATCTATATAAAATTACTATCATTAACTAAATAATTCATATTTAAAACTAAATACTTACCTATAAAATAAACCCTAAGCTAGCTACAATATAACTAATAGTTACATTGTAGCTAGCTTAGGGTTTATCATTATTTTACAGGCAAGTTTGTATTTATTTTAACTAGGTAGAATAGTTACTACAGGGAGTGCAGAATTATTAGGCAAGTTGTATTTTTGAGGATTAATTTTATTACTGAACAACAACCATGTTCTCAATGAACCCAAAAAACTCATTAATATCAAAGCTGAATAGTTTTGGAAGTAGTTTTTAGTTTGTTTTTAGTTATAGCTATTTTAGGGGGATATTTGTGTGTGCAGGTGACTATTACTGTGCATAATTATTAGGCAACTTAACAAAAAACAAATATATACCCATTTCAATTATTTATTTTTACCAGTGAAAACAATATAACATCTCAACATTCACAAATATACATTTCTGACATTCAAAAACAAAACAAAAACAAATCAGTGACCAATATAGCCACCTTTCTTTGCAAGGACACTCAAAAGCCTGCCATCCATGGATTCTGTCAGTGTTTTGATCTGTTCACCATCAACATTGCGTGCAGCAGCAACCATAGCCTCCCAGACACTGTTCAGAGAGGTGTACTGTTTTCCCTCCTTGTAAATCTCACATTTGATGATGGACCACAGGTTCTCAATGGGGTTCAGATCAGGTGAACAAGGAGGCCATGTCATTAGATTTTCTTCTTTTATACCCTTTCTTGCCAGCCACGCTGTGGAGTACTTGGACGCGTGTGATGGAGCATTGTCCTGCATGAAAATCATGTTTTTCTTGAAGGATGCAGACTTCTTCCTGTACCACTGTTTGAAGAAGGTGTCTTCCAGAAACTGGCAGTAGGATTGGGAGTTGAGCTTGACTCCATCCTCAACCCAAAAAGGCCCCACAAGCTCATCTTTGATGATACCAGCCCAAACCAGTACTCCACCTCCACCTTGCTGGCGTCTAAGTTGGACTGGAGCTCTCTGCCCTTTACCAATCCAGCCACAGCCCATCCATCTGGCCCATCAAGACTCACTCTCATTTCATCAGTCCATAAAGAAAAATCAGTCTTGAGATATTTCTTGGCCCAGTCTTGATGTTTCAGCTTGTGTGTCTTGTTCAGTGGTGGTCGTCTTTCAGCCTTTCTTACCTTGGCCATGTCTCTGAGTATTGCACACCTTGTGCTTTTGGGCACTCCAGTGATGTTGCAGCTCTGAAATATGGCCAAACTGGTGGCAAGTGGCATCTTGGCAGCTGCACGCTTGACTTTTCTCAGTTCATGGGCAGTTATTTTGCGCCTTGGTTTTTCCACACGCTTCTTGCGACCCTGTTGACTATTTTGAATGAAACGCTTGATTGTTCGATGATCACGCTTCAAAAGCTTTGCAATTTTAAGAGTGCTGCATCCCTCTGCAAGATATCTCACTATTTTTTACTTTTCTGAGCCTGTCAAGTCCTTCTTTTGACCCATTTTGCCAAAGGAAAGGAAGTTGCCTAATAATTATGCACACCTGATATAGGGTGTTGATGTCATTAGACCACACCCCTTCTCATTACAGAGATGCACATCACCTAATATGCTTAATTGGTAGTAGGCTTTCGAGCCTATACAGCTTGGAGTAAGACAACATGCATAAAGAGGATGATGTGGTCTGCACTCCCTGTAAATAGTTATTAACTGTTTAATAAATACCTAGCTAAAATAAATACAAATTTACTTGTAAAATAAAACCTAACCTAAGTTACACCTAACACTACACTACAATTAAATAACTTACCTAAATTAAATACAATTAAATAAATTAAATACAATTAGCTAAATTACAAAAAAAACCCACTAAATTACAGAAAATAAAAACAAATTACAGATCTTTAAACTAATTACACCTAATCTAATAGCCCTATCAAAATAAAATAAACCCCCCAAAATAAAAAAACCCTAGCCTAAACTAAACTATCAATAGCCATTAGAAGGGCCTTTTGCTGGTCATTGCCCCAAAGAAATCAGCTTTTTTATCTGTAAATAAAAAATACAAATACCCCCCCCAACAGTAAAACCCACCACCAACACAACCAACCCCCCAAATAAAACCCTAACTAAAAAAACCTAAGCTTCCCATTGTCCTGAATGGGGTTGGGCATTCCCCTTAAAAGGGAATTTAGCTCTATTGTGGCACAAAGCCCTAACCTAAAAATAAAGCCACCCAATACACCCTTAAAAAATCCTAACACTAACCCCCAAAGATCCACTTACCGGGAGAAGTCTTCTTCCAAGCAGCATGTCCTCAACGAAGCCGGCAGAAGTGGTCCTCCAGACGGGCAGAAGTCTTCATCCAGACAGCATCTTCTATCTTCATCCTTTCCGACGCGGAGCGGCTCAATCTTCAAGACATCCGGCACGGAGCATCCTCTTCAATCGACGGCTTCTTCGGAATGAATGTTTCTTTAAGTGACATCATCCAAGATGGCGTCCTTTAGAATCTGATTGGCTGATAGAATTCTATCAGCAAATCGGACTTAAGGCAGAAAAAATCCTAATGGCTGATGCAATCAGTCAATAGGATTGAACTTCAATCCTATTGGCTGATCCAATCAGCCAATAGGATTGAGCTCGTATTCTATTGGCTGATTGGAACAGCTAATATAATGCCAGCTCAATCCTATTGGCTGATTTCATCAGCCAATAGGATTTTTTCTACCTTAATTCCGATTGGCTGATAGAATTCTATCAGCCAATTGGAATCTAAGGGACGCCATCTTGGGTGATGTCACTTAAATAAACATTTATTCTGAAGAAGCCGTCGATTGAAGAGGATGCTCCGTGCAGGAAGTCTTGAAGACGGAGCCGCTCTGCGTCGGAAGGATGAAAATAGAAGATGCCGTCTGGATAAAGACTTCTGCCCGTCTGGAGGACCACTTCTGCCGGCTTCGTTGAGGACATCTTGCCGTTTGAATGAAGACTTCTCCCGGTAAGTGAATCTTTGGGGGTTAGTGTTAGGATTTTTTATTTTTTAGGTTAGGGCTTTGGGGTGAAATAGAGCTAAATGCCCTTTTAAGGGCAATGCCCATCCAAATGCCCTTCTCAGGGCATTGGGGAGCTTAGGTTTTTTTTAGTTAGGGTTTTATTTGGGGGGGTTGGTTGTGTGGGTGGTGGGTTTTACTGTTGGGGGTTGTTTGTATTTATTTTTCAGGTAAAAGAGCTGATTTCTTTGGGGCAATGCCCCGCAAAAGGCCCTTTTAAGGGCTATTGATAGTGTAGTTTAGGCTAGGGTTTTTTTTTATTTGGGGGGGCATTTTATTTTGATAGGGCTCTTAGATTAGGTGTAATTAGTTTAAATATCTTCTAATTTGTTTTTTATTTTCTGTAATTTAGTGGTTTTTTTTGTAATTTAGCTAATTTTATTGAATTGTATTTAATGTAGAGAATGTATTTAATTGTAGGGTAGTGTAGTGTTAGGTGTTATTGTAACTTTAGGTTTTATTTTACAGGTAAATTTGTATTATTTTAGCTAGGTAGTTATTAAATAGTTAATAACTATGTAGTAACTATTCTACCTAGTTAAAATAAATACAAACTTGCATGTAAAATATATATATATATATATATATATATATATATATATATATATATATATATATATATATATACAAAACATGGAAGGGAACTGCACTCTCATACCGGACCGGGTACACATCCCATGACCCTGCAACATGCTCAGCCCTGGGTGCCACTGGCACTCACAGGAAGCTGTGCTGTCCCCAGAGCCACAAGCAGTTAACCCCAGACAGGTCTGGGTGCAAGAACCATAGGGAAAATTACAAAACAAATTAATACAACACACAGAGAAAACCCAGAACTCACTTACAAGCTCTCAGCTAAGATTTAAAAGCAAAAAATGGAAAGGTTAGTCACCGCATCTGGCCAAATGGGACAAGCTCAGGTACCACGTCAAGGTCCTCTCCAATACCTGAGACCCTAAAACAGCCACACAATGCAAGCTTTCAAATCCAAACAAACTGAAAACAAGGGAAGGGTGCACAGGAATATGTAACCACCCTAGACATATACAAAACACGGAAGGGAACTGAACTCTCATACTGGACCGGGTACACATCCCATGACCCTGCAACATGCTCAGCCCTGGGTGCCACTGGCACTCACAGGAAGCTGTGCTGTCCCCAGAGCCACAAGCAGTTAACCCCAGACAGGTCTGGGTGCAAGAACCATAGGGAAAATTACAAAACAAATTAATACAACACACAGAGAAAACCCAGCACTCACTTACAAGCTCTCAGCTAAGATTTAAAAGCAAAAAATGGAAAGGTTAGTCACCGCATCTGGCCAAATGGGACAAGCTCAGGTACCACGTCAAGGTCCTCTCCAATACCTGAGACCCTAAAACAGCCACACAATGCAAGCTTTCAAATCCAAACAAACTGAAAACAAGGGAAGGGTGCACAGGAATATGTAACCACCCTAGACATATACAAAACACGGAAGGGAACTGCACTCTCATACCGGACCGGGTACACATCCAATGACCCTGCAACATGCTCAGCCCTGGGTGCCACTGGCACTCACAGGAAGCTGTGCTGTCCCCAGAGCCACAAGCAGTTAACCTCAGACAGGTCTGGGTGCAAGAACCATAGGGAAAATTACAAAACAAATTAATACAACACACAGAGAAAACCCAGCACTCACTTACAAGCTCTCAGCTAAGATTTAAAAGCAAAAAATGGAAAGGTTAGTCACCACATCTGGCCAAATGGGACAAGCTCAGGTACCACGTCAAGGTCCTCTCCAATACCTGAGACCCTAAAACAGCCACACAATGCAAGCTTTCAAATCCAAACAAACTGAAAACAAGGGAAGGGTGCACAGGAATATGTAACCACCCTAGACATATACAAAACACGGAAGGGAACTGCACTCTCATACCGGAGGGGTACACATCCCATGACCCTGCAACATGCTCAGCCCTGGGTGCCACTGGCACTCACAGGAAGCTGTGCTGTCCCCAGAGCCACAAGCAGTTAACCCCAGACAGGTCTGGGTGCAAGAACCATAGGGAAAATTACAAAACAAATTAATACAACACACAGAGAAAACCCAGCACTCACTTACAAGCTCTCAGCTAAGATTTAAAAGCAAAAAATGGAAAGGTTAGTCACCGCATCTGGCCAAATGGGACAAGCTCAGGTACCAAGTCAAGGTCCTCTCCAATACCTGAGACCCTAAAACAGCCACACAATGCAAGCTTTCAAATCCAAACAAACTGAAAACAAGGGAAGGGTGCACAGGAATATGTAACCACCCTAGACATATACAAAACACGGAAGGGAACTGCACTCTCATACCGGACCGGGTACACATCCCATGACCCTGCAACATGCTCAGCCCTGGGTGCCACTGGCACTCACAGGAAGCTGTGCTGTCCCCAGAGCCACAAGCAGTTAACCCCAGACAGGTCTGGGTGCAAGAACCATAGGGAAAATTACAAAACAAATTAATACAACACACAGAGAAAACCCAGCACTCACTTACAAGCTCTCAGCTAAGATTTAAAAGCAAAAAATGGAAAGGTTAGTCACCGCATCTGGCCAAATGGGACAAGCTCAGGTGCCACGTCAAGGTCCTCTCCAATACCTGAGACCCTAAAACAGCCACACAATGCTGTGCTGTCCCCAGAGCCACAAGCAGTTAACCCCAGACAGGTCTGGGTGCAAGAACCATAGGGAAAATTACAAAACAAATTAATACAACACACAGAGAAAACCCAGCACTCACTTACAAGCTCTCAGCTAAGATTTAAAAGCAAAAAATGGAAAGGTTAGTCACCGCATCTGGCCAAATGGGACAAGCTCAGGTACCACGTCAAGGTCCTCTCCAATACCTGAGACCCTAAAACAGCCACACAATGCAAGCTTTCAAATCCAAACAAACTGAAAACAAGGGAAGGGTGCACAGGAATATGTAACCACCCTAGACATATACAAAACACGGAAGGGAACTGCACTCTCATACCGGACCGGGTACACATCCAATGACCCTGCAACATGCTCAGCCCTGGGTGCCACTGGCACTCACAGGAAGCTGTGCTGTCCCCAGAGCCACAAGCAGTTAACCTCAGACAGGTCTGGGTGCAAGAACCATAGGGAAAATTACAAAACAAATTAATACAACACACAGAGAAAACCCAGCACTCACTTACAAGCTCTCAGCTAAGATTTAAAAGCAAAAAATGGAAAGGTTAGTCACCACATCTGGCCAAATGGGACAAGCTCAGGTACCACGTCAAGGTCCTCTCCAATACCTGAGACCCTAAAACAGCCACACAATGCAAGCTTTCAAATCCAAACAAACTGAAAACAAGGGAAGGGTGCACAGGAATATGTAACCACCCTAGACATATACAAAACACGGAAGGGAACTGCACTCTCATACCGGAGGGGTACACATCCCATGACCCTGCAACATGCTCAGCCCTGGGTGCCACTGGCACTCACAGGAAGCTGTGCTGTCCCCAGAGCCACAAGCAGTTAACCCCAGACAGGTCTGGGTGCAAGAACCATAGGGAAAATTACAAAACAAATTAATACAACACACAGAGAAAACCCAGCACTCACTTACAAGCTCTCAGCTAAGATTTAAAAGCAAAAAATGGAAAGGTTAGTCACCGCATCTGGCCAAATGGGACAAGCTCAGGTACCAAGTCAAGGTCCTCTCCAATACCTGAGACCCTAAAACAGCCACACAATGCAAGCTTTCAAATCCAAACAAACTGAAAACAAGGGAAGGGTGCACAGGAATATGTAACCACCCTAGACATATACAAAACACGGAAGGGAACTGCACTCTCATACCGGACCGGGTACACATCCCATGACCCTGCAACATGCTCAGCCCTGGGTGCCACTGGCACTCACAGGAAGCTGTGCTGTCCCCAGAGCCACAAGCAGTTAACCCCAGACAGGTCTGGGTGCAAGAACCATAGGGGAAATTACAAAACAAATTAATACAACACACAGAGAAAACCCAGCACTCACTTACAAGCTCTCAGCTAAGATTTAAAAGCGATCATCTACACAGCTCAGAATGCTTCCGGTGGGGGGCGGAGCTAGCAGAGGCACGCTAGCACGATGCTCTGAGGGAAAGAGCTAACTTCCACACATCCCACAGCGCACAGCTTCCTTGGCCCTATTCGACTAGGGGCCTGGAAGGCCTAGACAGCGCTAGGAAGCCCCATACAGACGCCGCCGGCCCTGTCGGCTAGGGCTCAGCGAAGGTGTCCAAAAATTTTCACTGTTTTTTCAAGCAGGCGCTGAAGTGGTAGACGCGGTAAGCTGCAAGAGGGTAATACTGGCAACTCTCTGTTACCGGCCCCACGGAAAGTCAAGGCAACCTGCGGACCCAGCTGCTTTGCTTATGAACGGGTGGTACACCAGAGGAAGAAGTAGCAGCTTCAATATACACAGGAGCATAAAGGCAGCTGCTTACGGAATGTAGCCGGGTCCTCCTAACATAGAGCTGCATAATAACGGAAGAGAGGGGAGGAAGCCAGACGTTGTCTCCCGGCGGCCAGAAAGCTGGAGTGGCTGGGGAAGGCGGTAGCACAAGAGGAGAAACGGCAAACAGCGCCAATCCCCACAGCTATCAGGTCCGGCCCTCGCTTCAATCCTAAGGTATAGGCGAGATACTCCTGCAGATATGTGAGTAACTTTATTATTATTACTATATGTGCTTAAGCGCTATTTTCTGCTGATATAAGTGGGCTGACAGGCTGCAAGAGGGTTAATGGAAGTGTGGGGACTGTGTCAGCAATCGCATTTAACACGCTGCCTGCCTGCATTTAACAAGCTTTGCATGTGGCCTTACTACTAACACAATAATCCTTCAGACTGGGCTGTATCCTAACGCACTAAAGAGCTCTCTGACTTGCTCATTGAGATCCTAACTACAAAGATAGAACTGAGATCTGCTGGGCTACAAGTTCTCTTCACCACTTCACCACTGTGTATAATTACATTTAAAAACCCTCCTGCTGTTTCTGGGCTATACAGTGTGCAAAGCACCCCTTAAAAGACTGGCGGAAGCTATAGGGCCTCTGGACATACTGCAAGTGGGCAATTAGCCCGTTCAGGACAAGAAGGATCCTTTTTCAGTCAGGCAGCCCTATCATAAGCCCTACACAGCCCACTCTGTTTCCACAGTAGCGCCAAGGCACCAGCCAGAAAAATTTAGCTGTAAAGATTATCCCATACCTGGAAGTGTCAGTCGGGCATTTTGGTTTTGGAGGCTCACAAGAGATAAAGAGAATGTGAAAGCCACTATTAAAGAACTGTTATATATCGATGGCTTCTGTTGGACTCTAATCTATATAAGGAACACAGACTCTGATATACAAAGGAAACCCTACAATTGACTGAGACAGTTTTTTGGCCCTAAGGGACACGGGGGGACTTGGCTGATTATTTAATCTGTGTCTCTTGTTCTCTTATTTTTTGTTTTTTTTTCTCTCTCGTTCTCTCCTTTCGCATTTTTCTTTCTTCCTCTTTTTTTCGTTATCTTTTTCTGTTAGCTAACATTATAGCAATGAAACTACAAATGTGATTGGGACACCCTAACTTTGTTGGTTTCAATTGTCTTTTCTCCTTCTTCTTTTTTTCTTTCTCTCTTGCTTCTTCTGGTTGGCCTGTGTCATTTGCTTGCTCGCTCTCACTCTTTTTCCTATTCTTAAAAATCCAAAAATATCTCCCGTATCTGCAACCTCTATCAAACCAGGGAATAGTCATTGTGAGGGTCTGATTACAATAGGGTAAACTTCTGTGTTGGAAAAAAATTCTTTTTCTTTTTTTTTTTTTTTTTTCTAGTTTTTTTCTTCTTCCCTATTTTTTTTTTTTTTTTTTTTTTTATATGTATTGCATAGAAGTATACTGACTTGTATTTCCTTTCAAGTTTCGTTGTTTACCTGTTTGATTGCTCTCTCAACCGAAGGTGTATAGTTTGCGTAACCTCCTCAGCTAGGAGCAGGGAGGAAAAGGGGCAGGGTAGCTATTGGCTGTATCTTAAGGCTCTTCTCCAGGATTACCTAAGTTATAGAAAGCTGGTTATTAGACTCCTGGACCTATTGTGTGCAAGAGTATGCAGTTGCTGAATTTGTGAATTAAGCTGGGTACTTGGTTATATCTTAAAGCAATAACTGTCTAGGGGTACAATTCTAGGAAAAACAAATTCCCACACCTCTCAATTTAACCAGTTGTGCAAAGTAATTGCTTGTTGAGTTTATTAGCCTAGAATATAGATATAATAACTCTTAGGTGATATTGTGTACAACACCCCCTTAAACTCTCACTCACACTAACAGATCACTGTCCAGTCGGCTATTTTCTGATTGGTTTATTTTTTTTTCTTCTTTCACTATTAATCCCTCACTTCACACACCCACTACCTCTCACTTTTTTTTTTTGGCCCATCAGGGCGTTAGTATCTAGTCCTTTTCTTTTCCTTTTTTTTGCCACCAATCACGTGCACCTCACTATTGGGACAGAGATTTTTCTGCCCTACTTTCTCATGGACAAATATATGTCACAATCTAAACCCAATTCTCCAGCGATGCCACCTAGGCAGAAAGACAAAAAGGCTAAATCCACGGAACAGGAGGGCCATAATGACTCCAACATAAGTAACATTGACACAGCAGCACTCCTACATCAAATATCTCTACTCTTTACACCGCAGTTTGAAGGGCTGAAACAAGAAATTTCTAATTTATCAACAGAGGTTAAACAGATTGCACCTAGACTTTTAGAATTAGAAACCAGAGTTTCAGATGCTGAAGACAAAATACACACGATAGAACAGACTACTACCGCGCAAGAAAAAACCTTGCACATACTACAGGCAAGATTAGAAGATCTAGAAGATAGATCACGCCGCAATAACCTAAGAGTTATTGGGCTACCTGAAACTGTAGAATTTTCAGACCTCTTGAAATTTGCCTCCTCGACACTCCCACAGTTAGTTGGTAGCTGTATAGAGAATTTGGTAATCCCAGTGGAAAGGGCCCATAGAATAGGAGCACTACGTAAACAACTAGATGGGTCCCTAAAACCCAGACCTGTAATTATAAAGTTTTTAAACTTTCAGGATAAGTTTCATTTGCTCAGGCTTTATCGTAAAAACAATGGAATCATGTTGGGCCAAACAAGGCTTCTCTTGTTTCAAGACTTTTCAATGGAAACACAGGCTAAACGGAAGGTGATGGCACCATACTGCTCCAGACTTATTAAAGCCAATATTAAGGCGAGGCTTGTGTACCCAGCCAAGATCTTGCTGGAGAAGGATGGTGCCACACTCGCGTTTACCAAACCACAGGAAATCCAAGCTTTTTGTTCAGACAGTGGGATCCTATAAAGTTATAAGGTTTTTGTTATGGCGAGGTTCTGCGGTTGGAGGGAAGGTTACTCCGCCGCAGCCAGGGGGTGTCCCTTTTTTTTTTTTTTTTTTTTTTTTTTTTTTTTTCCTCTCCTCCCCCTTCCCCTTCTCCCTTTTTTCCCGTATCTTTCCCTTCCCCTCACTTCATTACCAGCTAAGTAATAAAGATGCATAAATTAAAGTTGTTATCTTGGAATATCGGGGGAATCTCCTCACCAATCAAACGGAAATTAATGATAAAACACCTCGGGGTCTATAAACCCGATATAGCTTTTATTCAAGAGACCCATCTCCCCCCGGTAGAAGTATTGAAACTTAAAAGCAAATGGGTTGGTGAGGTGTTATTTACACCTTATACCCAAAAGAAAAGAGGTTTGGCCATCTTGTTAAATAAACAGCTAGAGTACCAGGTAGTTTCAGCAGAAAATGACCTAGAAGGAAGATATCAAATCGTTAAAATTCAGATTAATCAAAACCCATATGTATTCTGCAACTTATACGGACCCAACAAAACAGAGAGAGGATTTTGGGAACTTTTAGGTAATAAGCTACATAATTTTATTGGGGAGAATATAGTTATGGTTGGTGACTATAATATGACATTCTCACACACTTTAGATAGATTTAATAGTAAATCCACTGACAAAAAGGTTAGGGAAGCAAAGCTACTTGCTAAACTCTGCCAGAAGCTGTCCCTAAAGGATATTTGGCGAATCCAACACCCAGATCAGAGGGAATATACATGCGAATCTAAATCCTTTAGATCCTTCTCGAGAATAGATTTCTTTCTAATCTCTAGTCAAATGTTGCGGTCAGATATTAAATCGGACATTAAAGAAATTAAATTATCTGACCACGCAATAATCTCACTAGAAATCCAGAATAGAATATCACTTCGGGCTAGTAACGCGCGCTTGTTCTTCCCTCAATATCTTTCTCATAATATTAAATTTTCCACGTGGCTGCAACAGAGGTGGAAAGAGTTCTTTGATTTCAATAAGAACTATTTGAGTAAGCCTGAAATCCTTTGGGAAACGGCAAAGGCTGTTATGAGGGGCGAAATAAAAGCATATTTGATCAGGGAGAAGGCCAAAAGAAAACAGCGAGAGGAACAGCTAGCTAACACGCTCAGGAATAAATACGCTCAATATATTCGGAACCCTTCTGTAGGAAATTGGAACAAATACAAAAAGGCTAAATTGGAACGAGACCTCTTCTTTAAACAATTAATGACTGTAGATGACTTGAAGCAAAAAGCTTTTTTTGCAGGTAGCCAAGGGATATCGGCTAAAACACTAGCTAGAATGGTAAAGGCCAGACAACAAAAAAACTATATTCCAGCTATTAAATACCAAGGTAAAAGACTGATCAAGAGCTCAGAGATAAGAGAAGCCTTCCTAGACTACTTTCAAAAAGTATACTCCCCCACATCAATAGATGTAGCCAACAAAGATTATTTTTGGGGACAGATTAAGTTACCACAGGCTTCATCTCAGGATATTCAAATACTTAATGAACCTATTACGATCCAAGAGATTTCAGATGCGATAAATAACTCAAAATCAGGCAAAGCCCCTGGTCCGGACGATCTCCCGGCCGAATATTATAAACTCCTACGCGAGCAAATTCTTCCTCTTCTCCAGTCTCTATTTAATGAGTATTTTATTAATAACAAAGTCCAGTCTCCCCTATTTTCTGCTTCACATGTGGTTCTGATCCTGAAAAAAGGAAAAGACCCTGAAGCACCAGCATCCTACAGACCTATCTCACTCCTTAATCAGGATTACAAACTGCTGACAGCTATTATCGCGAATAGGCTTAAAAGTTGTCTAGATTATATAATACATCCTGATCAAATGGGGTTTATGCGAGGTCGTAATCCTGTCAAAAATATTCGGAAAGCACAACTGGTATTAGACTTTTTTGCAAATAAAACATTTCAGAAATCCCATACTAGACCTGATTTAGCAATCTTAACAGTCGATGCCGAAAAGGCATTCGACTCAATCGGATGGGACCACCTTTTCAGGTCATTGGAAGGGTTTGGTCTGTCGGGCTGTTTCCACAAGTTTATACAGAGGCTCTATAGTAACCCGTTGTCAGCAATTATTATCAATGGAGAAACATCGAATAGATTTCCATTGGGGAGAGGGACGCGGCAGGGTTGCCCGTTATCCCCTCTATTATTTAATCTATCCTTAGAGCCCCTGGCAATATATTTGCGACAGGAAGTAAAAGGAATTAGAATAGGTACCCAAAAAATCGTACTCTCGCTCTTTGCAGACGATCTGCTCCTGTTTCTTAGTAATACTACGCAGGCTATACCTCAAGTTCTCAAGATATTTAGTTTGTTTGGATCCTTTTCTGGCTACAGGATCAATAACGAAAAATCAGAACTTTTATGGATATACAAACCAAGTGTAGAAGTGATTCATCCCTTTCAGGAAACTACATGTATACGTTACCTAGGAGTATTCCTGAGCAATAACCCTAGGTCGTGGTATGAAATGAATATTTCTAAATGTATTATTGACATACAAGATAAACTACAAAATTGGTCCAATTTATTATTAAGTATTTCGGCCAGAATCATGCTTATCAAAACTATTATGTTTCCCAAGCTTTTTTATTTTCTACAGAATTTTCCACTCTTACTATACAATAAAGATATCGCTCGAATTCAGAGGATTTTTAACAATTTTATCTGGCGCGGGAAGAAACCACGCATAGCTTTCTCGACATTAACTCTTCCTAAAGAGCACGGGGGCCTGGCGTGCCCAAATATTAGACTATATAACTATGTATCTGTGGGTAAGTTTGCACTTGATTGGATTACCCAAAGAGAACAAGTTACTTGGTACGACTTGGAGTCATGCCTAATAGCTCCTTTTGACTTAAAAGCGATACTTCACATTCCAATGCCAAAACTCCCATCTAACATTTCTCAATTCTTTATTCTGAAAGACGTTGTGATCGCTTGGCAGAAGATTAGCAAATTACTCGAGAGCAATTTTCGCAAATCACAATTCCTCCCTATAATGGGTAACCCCACCTTCTTACCAGGTCTGAAGCCATCTGTATTTCTAGAATGGGCCCTAAAAGGTCTGAAGTCACTTGGTCAATTATGTCTAGATAATAAGTTGGTAATAAGGTCCTTTGAGGAGCTGAAAACTAAATACAATCTAACAAACTCATCCTTTTTTGCCTATCTACAGATAAATCACTGGATAGGGAATTTGAGAATGGAAACAGGACCAGACCTGGAGGCTGGAGAATTAGGGAGAATAATAAAGTTATATCAGGAAGGGAATAATAGAACCACCCACTTATACAAAACGCTGATTAGCGCACAAGGGGATCAACATATTGATAGAATAACAGTGAAATGGAAGAAAGCATTCCCTCGGGTGGAAAGGGAGTGGGTCACGACTAGTCTGAGGTTAATATCCAAGGCCACAGTTACAGTTAACTGGCAAGAATCGCATCTCAAGCTGATGAATATGGCATACTTGTCACCTGCTAGAATATCAAAGTGGTCTGGCTCTACAGAACGAGGAGAATGCTATAAATGCAGACAGGCAATGGCAGACTTAATACACTGTATCTGCAATTGCCCTAAGGTAGTTCAATTTTGGAACAAAGTGAATTTTTGGTGCAACAAACTCTTAGATATCCAGATGCAGATTACACAAAAGGAGATACTTTTCCTCTTTAATTCTGATTCACCAACAATCAATTATAGATTCTTAAATACAGTAATATTGACAGCTAGAAATGTAATATTTTCGAATTGGAAAAGCAAGGGAAGTTTAAGATTCTCGGAATTCTTGAGTAAAGTACAGCATCAAATAATAATGGAACAATATAACATGAAAAGTCTTAGCAATAAACAACTATATCGATTTTTTGCCAAATGGAATCCTCTGATTCTGGCGCTACCCATAGACTCCCAATTACAATTAATAGCCGCTTTTAGGAAATCTGAGTGGTTTATACAACAGATTGACGCTGGAATATTCCCAAGGTTATGGCTATCAGAAATAACCAACTAGCGAGAGAGAAGGGCGCTACTTGCTTTCAGAGGGAGCTTTTCCCCTCCCCCTTCTATACCTTCTACTTTTCCCTCCCCCTTTTTTTTTTTTTTTTTTTTTCTTTCTTTTCCCCTTCCTTATAAGCCGATCCCAGGTTTCATATAAACTGGAATTGGCTATACATTTAGGTTTAGAAATTTTTACTTTTATCTATCCTAATAGAGCTAGATGTTGTTTGTAGACCCCGTCTTAAGCTCAGTGGTTATTATAAGTTAGAACGTCCAACATATCTTAGATATAGAAGAAAAGGGATAGGAGTAAATGATTGTTCAATAACCTACTTTCAATTCTGTTAAGGAACAATTGAGATGTGAGTGTTCCTGTTTGTCCTTTTGATGTAATGAAAACAGAAAAAACCCAGCTCGGTGTACAAATATTGTCCTCACTGAGATGATTAACCAATTGTTAGAAAAGTACATAGGGTTTGTTATTATGTTACGCATATGCTCTGTATCATGCTTTACCTTGCCCTGTGAGGCACAAAAGGTTTGTGTTATTTGATTGTACACTGTGCTGGACTAAAATAAATAAAAAAAAAAAAAAAAAAAAAAAAAAAAAAAAAATTTAAAAGCAAAAAATGGAAAGGTTAGTCACCGCATCTGGCCAAATGGGACAAGCTCAGGTGCCACGTCAAGGTCCTCTCCAATACCTGAGACCCTAAAACAGCCACACAATGCTGTGCTGTCCCCAGAGCCACAAGCAGTTAACCCCAGACAGGTCTGGGTGCAAGAACCATAGGGAAAATTACAAAACAAATTAATACAACACACAGAGAAAACCCAGCACTCACTTACAAGCTCTCAGCTAAGATTTAAAAGCAAAAAATGGAAAGGTTAGTCACCGCATCTGGCCAAATGGGACAAGCTCAGGTACCACGTCAAGGTCCTCTCCAATACCTGAGACCCTAAAACAGCCACACAATGCAAGCTTTCAAATCCAAACAAACTGAAAACAAGGGAAGGGTGCACAGGAATATGTAACCACCCTAGACATATACAAAACACGGAAGGGAACTGCACTCTCATACCGGACCGGGTACACATCCCATGACCCTGCAACATGCTCAGCCCTGGGTGCCACTGGCACTCACAGGAAGCTGTGCTGTCCCCAGAGCCACAAGCAGTTAACCGCAGACAGGTCTGGGTGCAAGAACCATAGGGAAAATTACAAAACAAATTAATACAACACACAGAGAAAAACCCAGCACTCACTTACAAGCTCTCAGCTATGGTTCTTGCACCCAGACCTGTCTGGGGTTAACTGCTTGTGGCTCTGGGGACAGCACAGCTTCCTGTGAGTGCCAGTGGCACCCAGGGCTGAGCATGTTGCAGGGTCATGGGATGTGTACCCGGTCCGGTATGAGAGTGCAGTTCCCTTCCGTGTTTTGTATATGTCTAGGGTGGTTACATATTCCTGTGCACCCTTCCCTTGTTTTCAGTTTGTTTGGATTTGAAAGCTTGCATTGTGTGGCTGTTTTAGGGTCTCAGGTATTGGAGAGGACCTTGACGTGGTACCTGAGCTTGTCCCATTTGGCCAGATGCGGTGACTAACCTTTCCATTTTTTGCTTTTAAATCTTAGCTGAGAGCTTGTAAGTGAGTGCTGGGTTTTCTCTGTGTGTTTTATATATATATATATATTTTTATATATATATATATATATATATATATATACCCTAAGCTAGCTACAATGTAATTATTAGTTATATTGTTGCTAGCTTAGGGTTTATTTTATAGGTAAGTATTTAGTTTTAAATAAGAATTATTTAGGTAATGATAGGAATTTTATTTAGATTTATTTAAATGTCCTTTAAGTTAGGGGGTGTTAGGGCTAGACTTAGGTTTAGGGGTTAATAATTTTAGTATAGTGGCGGCGACATTGGGGGCAGCAGATTAGGGGTTTATATATGTAGGTAGGTGGCAACTATGTAAGCGACAGCAGATTAGGGGTTAATAATATTTAACTAGTGTTTGCGAGGCGGGAGTGTGGCGGTTTAGGGGTTAATATGTTTATTATAGTGGCAGTGATGTCCGGAGCGGCAGATTAGGGGTTAAACATTTTATTATAGTGTTTGTGATGTGGGAGGGCCTCGGTTTAGGGGTTAATAGGTAGTTTATGGGTGTTAGTGTACTTTTTAGCACTTTAGTTATGAGTTTTATGCTACAGCTTTGTAGTGTAAAACTCATAACTATTGACTTTAAAATGCATTACGAATCTTGGCGGTAGAGGCTGTACCACTCACTTTTTGGCCTCCCAGGACAAACTCGTAATACCGGCACTATGCGGTAAGGCCAAAAAAGTGTGCGGTACACCTATACCGGCAAGACTCGTAATAGAAGCGGGCGTAAAAAAGCAGCGTTAGGACCTGTTAATGCTGCTTTTTTACCTTAACGCACAACTCGTAATCTAGCCGAAAGTAATCACAGAGGTAAAAAGTGTATTAATATAACAGTGTTGGTTATGCAAAGCTAGGGAATAGGTTATAAAGGGATTAACTATCTTTTTAAACAATTTATGTTTACACCTAACACCCTAACATGAACCCCGAGTCTAAACACCCCTAATCTTACATTTATTAACACCTAATCTGCCGCCCCTGACATCGCTGACACCTACATTATACTTATTAACCCCTAATCTGCGGCCCCTAACATCCCCGCCACCTACCTACATTTATTAACGCCTAATCTGCCACCCCCAATGTCGCCGCCACTATACTAAATTTATTAACCCCTAAAGTCTAAGTCTAACCCTAACACCCTCTAAATTAAATATAATTTAAATAAATCTAAATAAAACCTACTATCATTACCTAAATTATTGCTATTTAAAACTAAATACTTACCTATAAAATAAACCCTAAGCTAGCTACAATATAACTAATAGTTACATCTAGCTTAGGGTTTATTTTTATTTTACAGGCAAGTTTGTATTTATTTTAGTTAGGTAGACTAGTTACTAAATAGTTATTAACTATTAACTACCTACCTAGCTAAAATAAATACAAACTTACCTGTAAAATAAAACCTAACCTGTCTTACAATAACACCTAACCTTACACTACAATTAAATAAATTACATAAACTAAATACAATTACCTAAATTGCAAAAAAAAAAAAAACAATAAATTACACAAAATAAAAAAAAGAAATTATCAGATATTTAAACTAATTACACCTAATCTAATAGCCCTATCAAAATAAAAAAAAACCTAGCATAAACTAAACTGCCAATAGCCCTTAAAAGGGCCTTTTGTGGGGCATTGCCCCAAAGAAATCAGCTCTTTTACCTATAAAAATAATCCAAACACCCCCTAACAGTATAAACCCCCACCCACACAACCAACCCCCCAAATAAAAACTTATCTAAAAAACCTAAGCTCCCCATTGCCCTGAAAAGGGCATTTGGATGGGCATTGCTCTTAAGAGGGCATTTAGCTCTTTTTTAAGTGCCAAACCCTAATCTAAAAATAAAACCCACCCAATAAACCCTTAAAAAAACCTAACACTAACCCCCGAAGATCCACTTACAGTTTTGAAGACCGGACAAAGCCGGGAGAAGCCGGGAGAAGTCTTCATCCAAGCGGCAAGAAGTCCTCAATGAAGTCGAGAGAAGTCTTCATCCAAGCCGACAGAAGTGGTCATCCAGACGGCATCTTCTATCTTCATCCATCAGGCGCGGAGCGGCTTCATCTTCAAGACATCCGGTGCGGAGCATCCTCTTCAAGACATCCGGTGCAGAATGAATGTTCTTTAAATGATGTCATCCAAGATGGCGTCCCTTGAATTTTGATTGGCTAATAGAATTCTATCAGCCAATCGGAATAAAAGGTGAAAAAATCCATTTGGCTGATGCAATTAGCTCAATCCTTTTGGCTGATTTAATCAGCCAATAGGATTGAGCTTGCATTCTATTGGCTGATTGGAGCAGGTTTTTATTTGGGGGGTTGGTTGTGTGGATGATGGGTTTTACTGTTGGGGGGGTGTTTGTATTTTTTTTTACAGGTTAAAGAGCTGATTTCTTTGGGGCAATGCCCCGCAAAAGGCCCTTTTAAGGGCTATTGGCAGTTTAGTTTAGACTAGGATTTTTTTTTTTTATTTTGGGGGGCTTTTTTTATTTTGATAGGGCTATTAGATTAGGTGTAATTCGTTTAAATATCTGAATTTCTTTTTTATTTTGTGTAATTTAGTGTTTGTTTGTTTTTGTAATTTAGGTAATTTTATTTAATTTATGTAATTTATTTAATTGTAGTTTAAGGTTAGGTGTTTGTGTAAGACAGGTTAGGTTTTATTTTACAGGTAAAGTTGTATTTATTTTAGCTAGGTAGTTAGTAAATAGTTAATAACTATTTAGTAACTATTCTACCTAGTTAAAATAAATACAAACTTGCCTGTAAAATAAAAATAAACCCTAAGCTAGATACAATGTAACTATTAGTTATATTGTAGCTAGCTTAGGGTTTATTTTATAGGTATGTATTTAGTTTTAAATAGGAATAATTTAGGTAATGATAGTAGGTTTTATTTAGATTTATTTTAATTATATTTAAGTTAGGGGTGTTAGGGTTAGGGTTAAACTTAGGTTTAGGGATTAATAAATTTAGTATATTGGCGGAGACGTTGGGGATGGCAGATTAGGGGTTAATAAATGTAGGTAGGTGGCGGCGATGTTAGGGGCGGAAGATTAGGGGTTAATAATATTTAACTAGTGTTTGTGATGCGGGAGTGCAGCGGTTTAGGGGTTAATATGTTTATTATAGTGGTGGCAATGTCCGGAGCGACAGATTAGTGGTTAATATTTTTTATTTTAGTGATTGCGATGTGGGAGGGCCTTAGTTTAGGGGTCAAAAGGGAGTTTATGGGTGTTAGTGTACTTTTTAGCACTTTAGTTATGACTTTTATGCTACAGCTTTGTAACGTAAAACTCATAACTACTGTTATCAATCTTGGCGGTATAGGGTGTACCGCTCACTTTTTGCCCTACCTGGCAGACTCGTAATACCAGCGCTATGGAAGTCCCATTGAAAAAGGACTTTTTAAAATCTGCGGTAATTATGTTGCGTTATGGCCAAAAAAGTGTTTGGTGCCCCTAAACCTGCAAGTCTCGTAATACCAGCGGTAGGGAAAAAGCAGCGTTATGAGCCTTAACGCTGCTTTTTCACCCATACCGCAAAACTCGTAATCTAACCGATAGTAAATTAGTCTATAGGTTTATATTATATAATGCGTTTATAGGTATATATTTTGTAAAAAAAAAAATGATTTTAAGATTTTCTACTTTCTAATAGCTCTCTACTAATAAAGAAAAAGTTACATTTCCACCTTTTAAAAAAATGGGCAAAATTCACTTAACACCCTATCCAGTTTTCCCAAATTTTACAACTTTGGGTTTATCACATTTTATCAGACAATTTGTTTTTCGTGGGCACAATAGCATGTTGTTGGATGTTTCTCGTAGCAGTATGGGTGTTTTTGGCTTGTTGATAAAAAACATATTTTTAACATGGAGCCAACATTTTTTAATTGATCACAAGCCATTTTCTTGATGCTTTTCAACAGATTTTCGAAACTTTCAAACACCTAAAGGCATTCAATTAAGTCCCGAACTGTCCGTTTTTTTACTTTTTCAGGTATTCTAAAACATTTTGGAATAATTCTATTATGTTGCACATGAGCAAGACACTCTAAAATAGCCACAGGATCTAGATGCACAAATGCTCAATTCATTGCTATTGTATAATGCATCCGCTGTGGGCGGGGCATCATTTACATATGTAGAGGTATTGAATATGTGATATCCTGTAAAGCTAAGGGTTTCTTTAGGGAAAGTAAAATCAGGACCCTAACATCTAGAAATGGTGTATAGCAATTGGTTTCTTTACATGTTTGCTTATAATTCGCACTCGCATTGTTGTGATTGTAACCAGGCTTTCACATGGCATTTGTGACTGAGCTCTGAAACAGGGTTGCGCCTTCATGAGAGTAAAGTCAAAACATGTTCACAACCGTGTGATTTCCAGTTTTTGCAGCTATATTATTGAACTCCTAGTCACAAAGGCATAATCCAGTTTGAAAGCCTGTCACAAAAGCATGCAATTCCTTTTGAAAACCCATTCATGAAAGCTTTTTTAAGACATGGTGCTATCTCCTTTGTGGCTACAATATTGCAATGGAGCAGATTCATGGTTTACAGTAAGAGAACTGTTAATATCCAATTTTAGAAGAGGAGATAACTTTCTTTTAATAGTGTAGTTTTTATTTATTATTATTATTTCACCAAACTGGAAAAATGCTTTAAAAGCAAGCAATTGGACATATTGACCAAAAAAAAAAAAATACTTAAAATATAATATAACTAGTCCTAAAGCTGTTGTGTTATCTCTCTCTCTCTCTCTCTCTCTCTCTCTCCTTTGTTTCACCTCTGCGCGTGTGATCAGCTGTGCTGCCGGGTCCTCGCGCTGCTGTCGGGTGGGTGCGCGTGCGATCAGCTGCAAGAGTTTGTCTGAACTGCGCATGACGGCTTCAGACAAACTCTTGTCTTTTATAATATAGGATGAAATACTAAAAGTGTCAATATAATCATTGAGCAAATATGCCAGTATACCCAAAATGCCTATATACAAATATCATTCATATCATTAAGCTGTGATCAGGATGCATTACAATTATAATAGGTTAAGCTCACACATATAAATGAGCATTTTCCTTACCTAAACAAAGGAGTTAGTTCAAAAGAACTGTATTATCACCCTAAGAGGTGTAAAAGGGGCATTGTATATGTCAGTTTTTGGTTGGATTTCCAGTTTTGATTCCAATATCAAGTGCCTAACAGGCGAAAATACAATTTCGGGAAACTTGCTTGATTTTTGTGTAGTAATGTGATGATCTTCACCCAGCTCACAGGTAAGAAAGAAAAACACAAAATAATATCATAGGTAATTGCATAGCATACAAGAAATCGATCTCAAGTCTAGAGGTCATTCTGGTACAAAGCAGACCTACTAAAACAACGAATACATGGTGTGCCAGAAAAACCTGAGAGTGTATATTTTTCAAGTCCGTTAAAGTCCTTTAATATCCAAAGTTTCCTGAGTCTCTAGGAGAGCCATGGGGCTTTATACCAATCTGTCTATCAACTAAGAGCTTAGTCATAGGTCAGAAAAATGTGAGTACTATTCCTCTGTGGTGAGACCACATTCCCTAATTGGCTTCACTATTTTCCTTCTTTCCTGTGAGGTGGGTGAAATAGTGACTTTACTACACTACAATCAAGCAAGTTTTTGAGACACCATTCCGGTCCTTTCTCTTTGGACTCTGTGACATTCCTTATCTTATTTTTTTATCACTGTGTTTTTCAATTGAAAACTAGCACATGGCTGTGGACTTCAAATGTAATCCAAAACTGCAATAGAGTTATCGGGAATTTTGGAAAGATTGTGATTGATCATTTATCAAGTTCATTGTTTCCTTTGTGTAGCTGATTCATTAAACCTCTCTCATCTCTATTTTTAGTGAATCAGCTGCTTAGAGCAATACACAAACTAGTGAAACACTAAGGAGTGTGGAAAGACTGAAGAAACAGGAGAGGGCTTTTAGTACACAAGTTGTTATGAGTAGGGTCCATATTTGTAGGTTTGAATCTATTTTTCCTATCGATTTACTATTTTTTATTTTTTTTATGGCTAAGGGAAATAAATATTTGATGGGTCTTACAATGGTCAACATATAAAAAATCAGAATCTTGTGTTTTTAACCTAGAAAAGTAAAACTATATATATATTTTTTTAAATGTTTGTAATAAGTGTAAGAAGGTATCTAGTTGTATCATCTATGCAGTAAACCTGCTTGCAGTACTAGATGGATAGATCACTGTACCTGGATATAACCTCTGCCTCTTCCATATCGTCACAGATACAAATCTTCACTATCTACAGCTATAGTCATGTCATACTGGATATATCTCACTGTATACAACCACAATCAGCTCTCACTGGAAACACCCATAGTCATATTTAACTGATTACAGTTCATTGGATGTAGCTTACTGTCTAGTTCATGGGCTCTGCCGGGTAGATGAAGAAATTTGTGTAAGCTGAAATCATGTTGTCGGTAAAGAAGATCTTCCTGAAAGCTCCCAGTTGAGTAGTTACTTTCAAGGAGATTTTTCAGATGAGACCTCTCCCTCCACAACCTGTAGAGATGGTGTGGGGTATCTGGCTTCCAGCATTAATGTATTATGCAGTTTATGAGGATATCATGGAACTCATTGATTTCCTAGAGGAACATTACTGCCTCATAAAAGTTAGATGTTAGAAGGAGCATCTCTCCTAATGACAGAAGCATTTCAGGTTGTACTGGATGCTAGAGACATTGTGGCTCCTGAAAAATTTGGGGCATCTGTCACCAGGATGTTAGAGGCTCTTTTGGTACACAGTCCAGATTTCCAGCAGATAATATATCTCTGCAGGGAGGAGGTCCAAGAAAGTCTGTCTTAGAACCCTAAGGAAATTCATAAACATAAAGTTCACACTCTTCCTTTGTGAAATGTGAAGCAGTTTTTCTAGTTTCAAGCAGATTTAACTGAAAACAAAATAGGATTTACACTTGAAAAGTTATAAGTATCTAATTATTCAGGTTTATACAAAGCATGTTTAATGGTTGATTTGAAGGTTCAATACAGGCACAGGACTAGATTATGAGTGGAGTGCAAATGTTTGCACCAGAGTGATGAGGGGTTTATCATGAGGGTTTGCATTCATTGGGCTAACCACTGGTATTACAAGTTGAAAGTAAACACGATCTCTTGAGCGCAATCACGATTTACGCTGGAATGATTAGCGCGACTTCAGAGCTCTGGTTAACTGTTTCGTGAAACATTAAAGTGTCACAAAACACATAAAAAATACATTACAAAGTATAATTACGCTCATAATAACACTTTCTAAATAAAAATAAAATAAAATATTGCACACAAAAGTTATAAAGATATGAGACAGGCAAAGGGCTTTAACACTGAGATACATACACTGTGTGCAGAATTATTAGGCAAATGAGTATTTTGACCACATCATCCTCTTTATGCATGTTGCCTTACTCCAAGCTGTATAGGCTCGAAAGCCTACTACCAATTAAGCATATTAGGTGATGTGCATCTCTGTAATGAGAAGGGGTGTGGCCTAATGACATCAACACCCTATATCAGGTGTGCATAATTATTAGGGAACTTCCTTTCCTTTGGCAAAATGGGTCAAAAGAAGGACTTGACAGGCTCAGAAAAGTCATAAATAGTGAGATATCTTGCAGAGGGATGCAGCACTCTTAAAATTGCAAAGCTTCTGAAGTGTGGTCATCGAACAATCAAGCGTTTCATTCAAAATAGTCAACAGGGTCACCAGAAGCGTGTGGAAAAACCAAGGCGCAAAATAACTGCCCATGAACTGAGAAAAGTCAAGCGTGCAGCTGCCAAGATGCCACTTGCCACCAGTTTGGCCATATTTCAGAGCTGCAACATCACTGGAGTGCCCAAAAGCACAAGGTGTGCAATACTCAGAGACATGGCCAAGGTAAGAAAGGCTGAAAGACGACCACCACTGAACAAGACACACAAGCTGAAACGTCAAGACTGGGCCAAGAAATATCTCAAGACTGATTTTTCTAAGGTTTTATGGACTGATGAAATGAGAGTGAGTCTTGATGGGCCAGATGGATGGGCCCGTGGCTGGATTGGTAAAGGGCAGAGAGCTCCAGTCCGACTCAGACGCCAGCAAGGTGGAGGTGGAGTACTGGTTTGGGCTGGTATCATCAAAGATGAGCTTGTGGGGCCTTTTCGGGTTGAGGATGGAGTCAAGCTCAACTCCCAGTCCTACTGCCAGTTTCTGGAAGACACCTTCTTCAAGCAGTGGTACAGGAAGAAGTCTGCATCCTTCAAGAAAAACATGATTTTCATGCAGGACAATGCTCCATCACACGCGTCCAAGTACTCCACAGCGTGGCTGGCAAGAAAGGGTATAAAAGAAGAAAATCTAATGACATGGCCTCCTTGTTCACCTGATCTGAACCCCATTGAGAACCTGTGGTCCATCATCAAATGTGAGATTTACAAGGAGGGAAAACAGTACACCTCTCTGAACAGTGTCTGGGAGGCTGTGGTTGCTGCTGCACGCAATGTTGATGGTGATCAAAACACTGACAGAATCCATGGATGGCAAGCTTTTGAGTGTCCTTCTAAAGAAAGGTGGCTATATTGGCCACTGATTTGTTTTTGTTTTGTTTTTGAATGTCAGAAATGTATATTTGTGAATGTTGAGATGTTATATTGGTTTCACTGGTAAAAATAAATAATTGAAATGGGTATATATTTGTTTTTGTTAAGTTGCCTAATAATTATGCACAGTAATAGTCACCTGCACACACAGATATCCCCCTAAAATAGCTATAACTAAAAACAAACTAAAAACTACTTCCATAACTATTCAGCTTTGATATTAATGAGTTTTTTGGGTTCATTGAGAACATGGTTGTTGTTCAATAATAAAATTAATCCTCAAAAATACAACTTGCCTAATAATTCTGCACTCCCTGTACATATACATGTCTAAAGATGTATATGTATGTACAGTTGTAATAAAAATTATTATGTAGTACAGTTGTAATCAAAATTATTCAACCCCCATTGCAAATCAGGTTTATTGTCAAAATTTACAGTCTTTCAGCTGTTTGCAATGAACAAATCAAACAAAAGCAATTGAAATATCTCAACACAATGAATGTTTCAATTGGTTTCCCCAGATCCAACTGAAAATGCAACTTTGAATCAATTCTGCAGTCTAAAAGTTATTTATCTTCTTCATGACAAGCATCTTTAGTCCTTAGTAGAGCACCCTGTTGTTTTTATGACCTGCTGCAAAGGAGATGATGGAATCTTAGCACATTCCTCCAGTTCAGTAATATTCTTGATTTTGTGTGCTGCAACCGCCTTCTTCGAATCCCACCAGATATTTTTTATGGTGTTCAAGTCAGGTGACTCTGATGGAAACTGTAGAATCTTCCAGGACTTCTTCTGCAACCAAGCCTTGGTGGAATTTGAGGTATGCTTCGGATCATTGTCCTGTTGGAAAGTACAATGCTGTCCAAGCTTCAGCTTCCTCAAAGATGGCATAACATTTTCTCCAAGGATTTCCTTATATTTCAATAATGAATCCATCATGCCTTCCACACACTGAAGATTTCCAGTGCCAGAGGATGCAAATCAACCCCAGAGCATCACTGAGCCACAACCATGCTTAACTGTATGCAGAGTGTTCTTTTCAATGTATGCTTCATTCTTCTTTCTTCAGACATACTGCTGACCAATGCTCCCTCTCTGTGTAGCGCAGGCATCATGTCAGGCCACATGACACCGGAAGGATGTAGAAAGTTGTTTTGTTTTATTTTCTAAAACAGAGTGCTGGCCACTGGGAAAATGAGGAACAAGATGACATGAAAGTGTGCTGTCACACTAAACCCCTCGCCTATATGAGTAAAAGGCGCTTTGTAGTGACAGGCCCTCCCGCAGGGGTTTTCACTAAGGGGTTGATTTCTGAACATTGTTGATTGGGAGCAGAACTTTATTTCCCAGAACTCCATTGAACCCAAGTATAGGAAACTAGACTTGGAGTTAAAGTAAGCAAACATAAATGTTTTTTTTAGAATATGATTACTAGTAACTGAATTGGCTTGGTTCAGATTAAACCTGGGAGCTCCCATATTATTAAACTGAACTGTGAGTGACAAATATATATATAAGTATACTGGCACCCTCTTCAATAGTTTTAAACACAAACTGGTAGCCTTAATCATAGACGTGCCTGAATGAGGTGAACAATCCGAATTTAAAAAACATTGTTGTAAGCCTACCGGTAAATAGAAATATACATGTGACCTAAATTAACTGATCATAGGTAAAAACCGTTCCCACTTAACCCCATACATACATATTCACAAAGGTGCTGCACATAAAAAAATAGAAAAATGTATACAAATAAAGCAATCATTATAATACATGAGTAAAATGAGCTAAAAAACACATGATATGTATATCTTAGCAAAAATATTAAAAAGGTGAATATAGGTATTAGAATTTGGATTCATATTGGCATAGGTCATTAGGGCATATTGGGCAAATCCCACAACCTCTGAAAAAAAACAAAAAAACAAAGGTGAATAAGCTGCCATGTGTCCCTGAAAATGTGAGAAAGACTAAAGTGGCATGCATAAACTCTATGTGATTGACTCTGAATTAACCCATGCCCTCATGAATAGTACATTAAACTAACAATTATTCTAATTAAATAAAGTCACTACATAATGTAATAAAGTCAAAAGAGGTGTGCATAAACTACATGCAATCAGCTCAGAATTAACTAATACACCATAAATAATATCCCAAAATGGTATACATTCAGTTTAATATATGTTGCAGCCTACAATCTCTAATTGTCTCATTTTTGAAAACTAAGCCTATCAAAAAGGGCCTATGAGTTAAAGGGACAGTCTAGGCCAAAATAAACTTTCATGATTCAGATAGAGCATGTAATTTGAAACAATTTTCCAGTTTACTTTTATCACCAATTTTGCTTTGTTCTCTTGGTATTCTTAGTTGAAAGCTTAACCTAGGAAGTTCATATGCTAATTTCTTAGACCTTGAAACCCACCTCTTTCAGATTGCATTTTAACAGTTTTTCACCACTAGAGGGTGTTAGTTAACGTATTTCATATAGATAACACTGTGCTTGTGCACGAGAAGTTATCTGGGAGCAGGCACTAATTGGCTAGACTGCAAGTCTGTCAAAAGAGCTGAAAAAAGGGGCAGTTTGCAGAGGCGTAGATACAAGATAATCACAGAGGTTAAAAGTATATTAATATAACTGTGTTGGTTATGCAAAACTGGGAAATGGGTAATAAAGGGATTATCTATATTTTAAAACAATACAAATTCTGGTGTAGACTGTCCCTTTAAACATGTTAAATAAAGACTGCTAAATCTGAAGTGACAAAGACAGGATGATGATACCTTACTCGCCCTATCAATATGGGCCTATGGGGTAAAGGGTATTAACTATTAAATATTAAACTAGTATATGGTTGGCTGTCAGCAGCGTTAAGGATGTTTAACCTTTGAAAGAATTGGTAATAGTATTCAAATGTGTGTATATTAGATAGCATTTTAATCTGTTAAGCAATACACAACAAGAAAGCAGGCACTGCAACGAGTGATCCAGATAAAAACAGGTACTTTAATCTTGAAAAATTTAAAAAGTGAAAACAGCAACAAACGCTGTGGACATGCACAAAAAACAATGACAGGAGGACAAAAGACACAAAAAATGTCTGACTAGTTTCGCATCCCCTGTAGATGCTTATTCATAGACATATGGAACATGTTTAGAGGCTTCTATTTGAAGGGGTAACTTGAATTTGATTTGCTGTTGTAAGCATGACATGTTAATCAAGAACAGCTGTTAGCTTTTTTTAACCCCTAGTGTATTAAGACAAACTATACATGTATACCAATAACATTAAAAACAAGGAAATGAACTCCCATTATACAACATTACAATACTAGTTACATTACCACTTATAGCAACGAACATTTTAAATCTAAGAAAAAAATTTGAATTAAGACATACAGACAGAGGTTAATTTGTATAGATATTGAAGATGTTTAGTAAATGCAATAGACTTGGCAATAGACTCAATCATCTTCTTATTTAATGATGTAAACTCTGTGTGATTGTTATATGGAGCCAACTCTTCCTTTTGGGCAAAAATGGTTTCTCCCATTTTATTTATTTTTTTATTTTTTACTTTGATAAGGATATTTAGCAGTGTAAAAGAACATTTATTTAAAGCCTCATTCCATTCCTCCATATCTTCTAAGTCATCAAATTGGAAAGAGGGATATTTTTTTATACGCAACCCTCTTGGTATTCTGTTGGTTTCAATGTATTTTTTGAAACCAAGGAAATGAACTCCCATTATACAACATTACAATACTAGTTACATTACCACCTATAGCAACGAACATTTTAAATCTAAGAAAAAATGTTGAATGAAGACATACAGACAGAGGTTAATTTGCTAAGATGGAACATAAACACAAGAATATCTGAGACCTGATAGGATAAGTTGCAAATAAAGAATAAATGGAACATGAGAATATGGGATGATATTGGATACACATAAAATTAAATAAATTACATTACAGTAACAGTGGGAACAGTAAGAACAGTTTCAGTTGTCCATAAAGAAATTTATGTCACACTCTCGGTTCATCCCTAAAGGAGAGCGAGTTTGTAACTTTAGCATCCAAAATAATTCCTTTTTCTCCAGTATTTTACATTTATTACCACCTCTGATAGACGTTATAGCCCTATCTATGACTTTTATGTTCATGTTCACCACATTAGTGAAATGGTAACCATTGAAATGGTTTGCCACTGCAAAGTCTTTGCTATAGTTTTTAGTATCCCTTCTTGATTAACATGTCATGCTTACAACAGCGAATCAAATTCAAGTTACCCCTTCAAATAGAAGCCTCTAAACATGTTCCATATGTCTATGAATAAGCATCTACAGGGGATGCAAAACTAGTCAGACATTTTTTGTGTCTTTTGTCCTCCAGTCATTGTTTTTTGTGCATGTCCACAGCATTTGTTGCTGTTTTCACTTTTTAAATTTTTCAAGATTAAAGTACCTGTTTTTATCTGGATCACTCGTTGCAGTGCCTGCTTTCCTGTTGTGTATTGCTTGTCTATTGTGGCTTGGTTCGCCACTGCTACGGCACTCCGTCTACATGAGCAGGTCAGATCCCTTTACCGGTACCACTTCCGGTTCAGAAGTCGTAGCCACGGATGTTGCTTAGAGCGTCAACACTCGTTTGCCTGCATCAACTTATTTTAATCTGTTGTTTAACCAAAATAATCATCAAGAGGAGGAAATCACAGATATCTCTAAATATTGAATTTAATATAAACCATTCAACTATGGGGATGAGAATTTACTCCCAATAATTAATTACTTAATAAACACTATTATACCCTTGCGAGATCCTAGTCCCCAGAGTGAAGATCCAATAAGCCTCACGTTTGTGTACTAACTTAGTTATATCCCCACCTCTTCTGGGGATTTTAACATTCTCTATGACCATCCAATTGAGTGTTGAACTATCATTGTGGTGGTCAATGATAAAAGTTTTTGCTAAGTCAGAACTTTGCTTGGATCTCTTAATGTCTGACAGATGCTGACAGATCCTCTCTCTTCACGGGTAGTACATCCTACATACTGCTTGTTGTTGCAGCTACACCAAATAAGGTCAACTAAATTTTTACACCTGCAGTTTACACAGGTTGCCACTGAATATTCATTGCCCGTTGTAGAGCTCACAAAGTTGGCCTTTCTTTCTATGTAGTTGCAAGGAATACAAGGTCCATATCCGCATCTGTACATATCCCTATTTTCGAGCCCCGCACTCCCTTTGTTTTTTGTGTGTAATTCGCTGGGTGATAGAATATTCCCTATGGTTGCTCCTCTCCGATAGGAGAACCGGCAACCCCGTTCAACTACGATGCATAGCTGCTCATCAGCAGTTAACATTGGTAAGTGCTTGTGTATGACTTTGCACACCTGTTCATAGTCAGTGGAATACTGAGTAACAAAGGTAATGGGCTGTGTGGTCCTCACTGTTCTCCGATTCCTCTCAGATGATATGGATAGAACTGTCCTGTTAAAAGATACTACCTCGGTTTTAGCTCTCAAAATAGTCTCCCTTTTGTAACCTCTAGCTAACAACTACATCCTGGCTTTGTTTTTCACAGTCAGTCTCATTGGAACAGTTTCACTTAGTGCAAATTAACTGACCCTTTGCTATTGCGTAGGGTACCCTCTTGGGGTGGCAACTTCTGCCATGCAGCAGAGTGTTGCCAGATATAGACTTCCTGTAAATGATTTAATCAACCAAGTGGGTGGTAGTATCTACAATCAATGCCACATCTAGATAATTAATTTTGGTCTCATCAAATTCAAAAGTAAATGTTAACCCCCATGGGTTCATATTCAAAAATTCAACAAAGTCAACTGCTCGTTCTCTTCCTCCCATCCACACCAAGATAAAATCATCAATAAACCGATGATATATTTTGATATCCTTGTAAAAGGGATTGCTCTCTCCATAAATGTGGGTAGCCTCCCACCAACCCATTACCAAATTTGTGTAAGAGGGGGGCAAATTTAGCCCCCATGGCTGTGCCACAAATCTTGAGGTAACAAGTACCATCAAAAGAAAAATAATTGTGTGTCAGGAGAAAACGTGTTACTGATAGCAAATAGTCAGTGAACTCTGTTGAATAATTGGTCATGGTGGTAAGAAAGTGCCCGATTGCTTTTATTCCCATATCATGTGGTATGGACGAATAGAGAGATACCACATCTATAGTGAGCCAACCAAAGCCTATATTCAAATCCAAGTTCTCTATTTTCTGCAGTAGATGCTTGGTTTCCCTTAGGTAACTAAATAACTTCAACACTAGAGGTTGAAAGAATACTGTCGAGCCACTCCGAGAGTGGCTCAGAAATAGATCCTATACCGGATACAAATGGTCTCCCCTTCACTGATTCAAGGGACTTGTGTACCTTAGGGAGTACATGAAAAATGGGGGTTACTGGGTTATTGACCATCAAAAAATTGAACGTGTCACAATCAATGTGGCCTAAATAGAGCCCATTGTCAAGCAAGGATGCTAGTTCTGTTTGGAATCTGTGAGTGGGATTGCCCGGTAATACTCTGTAATACTCACTATTACTTATTTCCCTTAAAATTTCACCTCGGTAGGAGTTGACATCCCAAACCACCATGCTTCCCCCTTTGTCAGCTGCCTTAATCACTAGATCCTCATTCTTTTTAGAGAGTCTAGTGCAACCGTCTCCTCTTTGGACAAGTTACGAAAACCTTTTTGTTGTTGAGTGACAATTTGATTAAATCTGCTTCAATTCTCCTTTGAAAATGAACTAAAATGTCCCCTCTACTCTGAACGGGATAGAAGACTGATTTTGGTCTGAAACAAGTATGAGAATTAATCATACCCTGCTCAAAAGTACTCTCCTGTTCCAATAGACCCAATGTATGCATGCCTCTCTCCTCTGAAAAATCCAAGTAAGCATCATTAGTACTAACTTTCATAGTATCCAAACTACCTTCAGTAGAATAGTGTTTTCTTAGGGTAAACTGTCTGATGAGTTTGTTCACGTCAACAAGTGTTTCAAAGAAGTTGAACCTTGTAGATGGAACAAAACCCAAACCAAAGCTTAGGAGCCTCCTTTCAATGTCACTCAAAACATTCTTGGTCAAGTTTATAACATTATTACCCAATTCTACTGGTGATATTTGCTCTGCATATGGTTCCTTACTTGTCTCTGGGAGTATCTCGACTGATTCTTTTTGGGATGGTTCCGCTTTCTGCCCCCCCTTCTCCTCCCTTTATGGGGTTTCCTGAGGGGAGCTGTTCTATCTCCACTGAATCCCTATCTACCTATCTAATGGCTAGATTACGAGTTTTGCGTTATGTGCGGCACGGTGCTAACTTGCAAGTTATTGTCACCGCTCACTTACCTACAGCGCTGGTATTACAGGTTTTCATAAACCCGGGGTTAGCAGGCAATATTGCAGCGTAAAGCAAAATTGAGCTCCATACCACACCCCAATACCAGCGCTGCAGTGAGCTGGTTTTATGTGCTCGTGCACGATTTCCCCATAGACATCAATGGGGAGAGCCGGCTGAAAAAAAGCCTAAAACCTGCAATAAAGGAGCGTAAAGCTCCGTAATGCAGCCCCATTGATTCCTATGGGAAACTAAATTTATGTTTACACCTAACACCCTAACATAAACCCTGAGTCTAAACACCCCTAATCTGCCGCCCCCGACATCGTTGCCACCTACATTACACTTATTAACCCCTAATCTGCCGCCCCCAACATCGGCGACACCTACATTACACTTATTAACCCCTAATCTGCTGCCCCCGACATCGCCAACACCTACATTATACTTATTAACCCCTAATCTGCCAACCCCAATGTCACCGACACCCACCTACACTTATTAACCCCTTATCTGCTGCCCCTAACATTGCTGTCACCTACCTACATTTATTAACCCCTAATCTTCCGCCCTCAACATCGTCGCCACTATACTAAAGTTATTAACCCCTAACCCTAACACCCCCTAACTTTAATGTAATTAAAATAAATCTAAATAAAACCTACTATTAATAACTAAATAATTCCTATTTAAAACTAAATACTTACCTATAAAATAAACCCTATGCTAGCTACAATATAACTGACATTGTAGCTAGCTTAGGTTTTATTTTTATTTCACAGCTAAGTTTGTATTTATTTTAACTAGGTAGAATAGTTACTAAATAGTTATTAACTATTTACTAACTACCTAGCTAAAATAAATACAAATTTACCTGTAAAATAAAACCTAACCTGAGTTACACTAACACCTAACCTTACACTACAATTAAATCAATTACATAAATTAAATACAATTAACTAAATTACAAAAAAACAAACAAACACTAAATTACACAAAATAAAAAATAAATTATCAGATATTTAAACTAATTACACCTAATCTAATAGCCCTATCAAAATAAAAAAAAAAACAAAATAAAAAAAACCCTAGCCTAAACTAAACTGCCAATAGCCCTTAAAAGGGCCTTTTGCGGGGCATTGCCCCAAAGAAATCACCTCTTTTACCTGTAAAAAAAAAATACAAACAACCCCCCAACAGTAAAACCCACCACCCACACAACCAACCCCCCAAATAAAATCCTAATTAATAAATCTAAGCCAATAGGATTTTTTCACCTTTAATTCCGATTGGCTGATAGAATTTTAGCAGCCAATCGGAATTCAAGGGACAACATCTTGGATGACATCATTTAAAGGAGAATTCATTGTTCAAGAAGACGTCGATTGAAGAGGATGCTCCGCACTGGATGTCTTGAAGATGGAGCTGCTCCGCGCCAGATGGATGAAGATAGAAGATGCCGTCTGGATGAAGACTTCTGCCGGCTTGGATGAAGACTTCAGGCCACTTGGATGAAGACTTCTGCCGGCTTCGATGAGGACGTCTGCTGCTTTATTGAGGATGGATGTCGGGTCTTCAAAAACTGTAAGTGGATCTTCGGGGGTTAGTGTTAGGTTTTTTTTAAGGGTTTATTGGGTGGGTTTTATTTTTAGATTAGGGTTTGGGCAGAAAAAGAGCTAAATGCCCTTTTAAGTGCAATGACCATACAAATGCCCATTTCAGGGCAATGGGGAGCTTAGGTTTTTTAGTTAGGGTTTTATTTGGGGGGTTGGTTGTGTGGGTGGTGGGTTTTACTGTTGGGGGGGTTGTTTGTATTTTTTTTTTACAGATAAAAGAGCTGATTTCTTTGGGGCAATGCCCTGCAAAAGGCCCTGTTAAGGGCTATTGGTAGTTTAGTTTAGGCTAGGGTTTTTTTTTTTGGGGGGGGGGGCTTTTTTATTTTGATAGGGCTATTAGATTAGGTGTAATTAGTTTAAATATCTGATAATTTATTTTTTATTTTGTGTAATTTAGTGTGGGGGGTGTAATTTATTTAATTGTATTTAATTTATGTAATTTATTTAATTGTTGTATAATGTTAGGTGTTAGTGTAAGACAGGTTAGGTTTTATTTTACAGGTAATTTAGCTAGGTAGTTATTAAATAGTTAATAACTATTTACTAACTATTCTACCTAGTTAAAATAAATACAAACTTGCCTGTGAAATAAAAATAAAACCTAAGATTGCTACAATGTAACTATTAGTTAGATTGTAGCTAGCTTAGGGTTTATTTTATAGGTATTTAGTTTTAAATAGGAATTATTTAGTTAATGATAGGAATTTTTAATTAGATGTATTTTAATTATATTAAAGTAGGGGGTGTTAGGGTTAGATTTAGGGTTAGGTTTAGGGGTTAATAACTTTAGTATAGTGGCGGTGAAGTTGGGGGCGGCATATTAGGGGTTAATAACAGTAATGTAGGTTTCAGCGATGTTAGGGACAGCAGATTAGGGTTTAATAATATTTAACTAGTGTTTGCGATGCTGGAGTACGGCGGTTTAGGGGTTAATATGTTTATTATAGTGGTGGAGATGTCCGGAGCAGCAGATTAGGGGTTAATAATTTTATTTTAGTGTTTGCGATGCGGGAGGACCTCGGTTTAGGGGTTTATAGGTAGTTTATGGGTGTTAGTGTACTTTTTAACACTTTAGTTATGAGTTTTATGTTACAGCTTTGTAACGTAAAACCCATAACTACTGACTTTCAGTTTATGGTAAACTCGTAATACAGGCGCTGTGGAAGTCCCATTGAAAAATTACTTTTTGAAAGCTGTGGTAGTTACACTGCATTACGGCCAAAAAAGTGTGCGGTTCAGATATTCCTGCAAGACTCGTAATACCAGCGGTAGTGAAAAAGCAGCTCTATGAGGCTTTTTCAGCCATAACGCAAAACTCGTAATCTAGCCATAAGTTAGCAGAAGTAGCGTTGTGTGTAGTTATACCTGAGTATTTAGTACCTGTGTTCTGATTGGAAACTATTGTATCAGGTCTCCTATGAAATGCAACTGTTTTCTTTGGTTAACGTTCTATTGACCAGTAGGCTTACAGCAATGTTTTTTAAATACCAGGTGTTCACCTCACTCAGGCATGTCCATGATTAAGGCTACCAAGCCGAAACATGTCAGACGTGTTCTTGCTGTTGCACATGTGGAATTTTTAATGTGACCAATAAAGAAGTTTGTGTTTTAAACTGTTGAAGATGGTGCTGGTATACTTCTTTATATTCTACCTATCTTCTCCTCATAACCGGGCACCTCTTAAGGACATTTAACATTGGATCAAAAATAATTATCTCAGATTGGCTCACAGAGGTCATGTGTGGGTAACCAACCTATGGGAGCCCAGTAACGCAGCAACTGAGAGCTGTGTTGTGGACTAGATCATGCGATGGAGCAGAAAGAAGAGCTTTACGCAATGAGAGCACATTTTTGAGTTGACGGCTGTACAGACCCCAAAGGCGAAAGGACAAGGGAGCGAGGCTTGGCTGATGGACCCGGACGATCGGTGAGGAACTGGTTGCCCTGGCAGTGTGCTTTAGGAACTGCTTCCTAACAAGTCCGTAAGTGCCGATAACTGGGGAGTCTGTCTGTGCATTATTGAATACACTGCTTCTCTATACATGCCACGCTTTGCATGAACTTTTGCTGATCTCCACCACAGCGTGTGTTTACTATCATCATGTTTGCCTTCTGCTAAATGCTCTGTTTACTGCTATCACTCCTAAGATCCATTGGAGTTGAGGGCTTATACCTCCAAATTGAAGGATGTATCAGGATCAGGCTTTAGCTTAGTTCACCGGTTTATGTTTCGTTTTGATTACTATATGTGTATATATATATATATATATATATATATATATATATATATATATATATATATATATATATATATATATATATATATATATATATATATACATACATACATACATACATACAGTGAGGAAAAAAATATTTGATCCCCTGCTGAATTTGTATGCTGCCCACTGACAAAGAAATGATCAGTCTATGATTGTAATGGTAGGTTTATTTGAACAGTGAGAGACAGAATAACAACAACAAAAATCCAGGAAAATGCCTTCAAAAAAGTTATACGTTTATTTGCATTTTAATAAGTGTAATAAGTATTTGACCCCTTTGCAAAACATGACTTAGTATTTGGTGACAAAACCCTTGTTGGCAATCACAGAGGTCAGATGTTTCTTGTAGTTGGCCACTAGGTTTGCACACATCTCAGGAGGTATTTTGTCCCACTCCTTTTTGCAGATCCTCTCCAAGTCACTAAGGTTTCGAGGCTGACATTTGGCAACTCAAATCTTCAGCTCCCTCCACAGATTTTCTATGGGATTTAGGTCTGGAGACTGGCTAGGCCACTCCAGGACCTTAATGCACTTCTTCTTGAGCCACTCCTTTATTGCCTTGGCCTTGTGTTTTGGGTCATTGTCATGCAGGAATACCCATCCACAACCCATTTTCAATGCCCTTGCTAAGGGAAGGAGGTTCTCACCCAAGATTTGATGGTACATGGCCCCGTCCATCATCCCTTTAAAGCAGTGAAGTTGTCCTGTCCCCTTAACAGAAACCCCCCCCCCCCAAGCATAATGTTTCCACCTCCATGTTTCTTGGTGGGGATGGTGTTCTTGGTGTCATAGGCAGCATTCCTCCTCCTTCAAACATGGCAAGTTGAGCTTATGCCATAGAGCTCGATTTTGGTCTCATCTGATCACAACAGTTTCACCCAGCTCTCCTCTGAATCATTCAGATGTTCATTGGCAAACTTCAGACGAGCCTGTACATGTGCTTTCTTGAGCAGGGTGACCTTGTGGGTGCTGCAGGATTTCAGTCCTTCATGGCGTAGTGTTTTACCCATTGTTTTCTTGGTGACTATGGTCCCAGCTGCCTTAAGATCATTGACAAGATCCTTTTGTGTAGTTTGGGCTGATTCCTTAATGTTCTCATGATCATTGAAACTCCACAAGGTGAGATCTTGCATGGAGCCCCAGGTATATTAACGGTGATTTTGTGTTTCTTCCATTTGCGAATAATTGCACCAACTGTTGTCACCTTCTCACCAAGATGCTTGGCGATGGTCTTGTCCATGACATCCTTGGACAGATCTTTGGTCTTGGCCATGGTGGAGAGTTTGGAATCTGATTGGTTGCTTCTGTAGACAGGTGTCTTTTATACAGGTAACAAGCTGGGATTAGGAGCACTCCATTTAAGAGAGTGCTCCTAATCTCAGCTCGCTACCTGTATAAAAGACACCTGGGAGCCAGAAATCTTGCTGATTGATAGGGGATCAAATACTTATTTCACTCATTAAAATGCAAATCAATTTATAACTTTTTTGAAATGTGTTTTTCTGGATTTTTGTTGTTGTTATCCTGTCTCTCACTGTTCAAATAAACCTACCATTAAAATTATAGACTGATCATTTCTTTGTCAGTGGACAAATGTACAAAATCAGCAGGGGATCAAATAATGTTTTCCATCACTGTATATATATAAATAAATATAATGACTGCTGTATTTCTATTATAGAAGAATTGTGATTTATGATATATTAAATATATATAATACATTGGTCAATTAATTCTTATGCTTCTTATGAAATAGGACCAAACCATTAATGGTTTGTGATGCCGTTCTGGTAAAGGTATTTGATCTTTTCAGAAAAAGTGTTAAGTATATCTGACCTTCAAATTATTATATGTTTGAAGTATTAATACAGTTTCCCACACCTCCTTGTTACACACTCGCATGGTGTATTGGATTGTCTTTTGATGTCTTTCTCCCTTCATTTTTATAATTTTATGTTAATATACAGTATATATATATATATATATATATATATATATATGTATGTATGCATGTTTCTATGTGTGTATATATATATATATATATATATATAATCTACCCTATATTTGCTCAGTGCCGCAAATAATTGCACACAAGATCATTGCCGCTGACCCACCAGGCCAAAAAATTCCAGTTTTGTTTCATCGTTCTACAGTACAGAATCCCAAAACTTCTGTGGCTTATTTATATGATTTTGAGCATATTGAAGCTCACTTTTTTTGTGGATTTGGTCAGTAGTGGTGTACGTCTTAGAGTTCTGGCATGGAACACTGCTGCATTTAGTACCTGCCTTACTGTGCAAACTGAAACCTCAGTGCCTGTTGTCAGTTTTGCTGCAGCTCTTTTGCAGTCACTCAAGGGTTTTTCTTAACCTGCCTTCTCAGAAATCTTGAAGCAGTTGTTGATAGCTTCCTTTTTTTGCCCCGTCCAGGTAGTTTAACCACTGTTCCTTTAACTTTGAACCTGCAAGCTATGCTTTCAACTGTGTCTCTAGGGCTATTCAGTGACTTTGCTTTCTATTTGTATCCTGTTCCTTGTTTGTGAAGGGCAACAATCTCTTCTCTTTTGCTCCTGGACCATTCTTTTGACTTAGCCATATATCTAACATGCAGTCAAAAGTGACACTCAGCACACCCCTAGCGGTTCAGGTATTTTATATGTTCTAGCTCAAGCACACCTGGTGCAACTAATGAAGCCCTTGATTAGTTGCATCTGGTGTGCTTGCGACAATACCTGTTTTGCATATTAGTGCTGTTGTGAGGGATTCTATTCAGGGGTTTGAATAATTTTGAGATAGCAGAATTCATTAAAAGTTGCATTTTCTGTTGAATTTGGGAAAACCACTTGAAGCATTTGTTGTGTTGAGCTATTTCAGTTGATTTTGTTTGATTTGTTCATTGCAAACAGCTGAAAGTCTGTACATTTTGACAATAAACCTGATTTGCAATGGGGGTTGAATAATTTTGATTACAACTGTATGTGTTGATGAATAAATAGAACATATTCTGCTATGTGAAGAACATTGGAATGTGAAATATTCATATTTTTATGTCGGGTTAGTGCACTTGAGAATATGTGATCAGCTTTGCGTGTGAGTAGGGTGTTAAGGGAATACATTAACGAGATATCCTAACTTCAGCTTTTTGCATACATTGAGTTACTTTCAACTTGTAATACGAGCGCTACCCAACGAGCGCAGAAAGCTTACTTCTAGTGGAGTTAGTACATGAGCGGGAGCATTACATTTTGCTCCCTTTGTACTCTAACCCTAAATTAGAAGAACTCTAAAAAGCAACAAAAGCCCAGAGATCATTTAAAGCAAATATCAATATTTATGTAAGTTTACAATATGTGATGAAAAGTAGGTAATCTAAAATATCTATCATCTATCTATCATCTATCTATCTATCTATCTATCTATCTATCTATCTATCTATACATACATACATGTGGAAAACTCATATCTGATTTGTATTAAATGATATAAGATTTAAAAATATATAGAATAAAATAAGTTATATATTTCACTCTTGTTCTATGCATATAGGTGTTGCACACTCTCTTTTGTTTCCTGTTAATATTTGGCTGTAACTGTCCTCAGCAGTAGAGATAGATAATGAGAAAACCTCATTTTAACATGGAAGGAGTCTATGGAAACTAAACCTTTAGGGTCAAATTACGAGTGTAGCGTAATTTGCCCAATTTTTTTTGCTGTTGTATTGAGAGAGAACTCTGTATAAGGTGCTTGTGATTAACCTGCATAACAACTACGGTCTATGTGGAAGCTGAAACTAGATCACAGATCAGGAGTTTTGTGCTGTATATTTACCTCATAATATTGAGGTGGAATATTGTAAGTGTGTTACTTGCTTTTAATTTGCTTCTGAATAATAAAAACGTTATAACACTTTTAGCCCCCTTTTGTGGTTTGTGCTTCCCTTTCATGTCCAATTAATTGCTAACCAATTGAATACTGAGGGAAACAACTTTGGAGAGTGTTTGGAAGTACCTGGAAGTTTCTGACACCAATAGAATATGTTCTATGTATTTACTATGTATTTTACTATTACTATGTATTTACTGTGTGTATATATATATATATATATATATATATATATGTGGGTCGAAAGAGAATATTCTCAAAAGTAAATAGGCGCACTGCTATACAATTATAAATAATGTAGTATTAATATACTGTGTGGTGTATACATAAACAAAGTTCAAAACCAATCAGTTGGTACAGGTTAGTTCTTTCCCAGTAAAGTTCTGGTATAGGGTAAGTGATAGCGCTTACCAGAGCCAACCTCAATCCTATGAGGTAAGTGATCAGCAATGGAGTATAGATGATCCCTTTGGAACTGTGTGCTCTCGTGGAAATCTTTTGGTATCTGTTGCTCCTTGCCAATGGAGATCCTGGACTCTCTTATGAAAGCAAGAATGATTCTTTGGTTCTCTCTATGGTATTTGCTGAAGTACTGCAGGTTTTTAGAGGAACTTGTTGGTGAAATGGCAATCTTGGACTCTCAATGGATTCCTTCTTCTTTCAGAAGCTTGGATGTCCAATATTCTCATAGATGAATAGAAAAAGAGAAAAACAACATAGAGTAGTACTGCAAAATGATTAAAGCAGAAACTAAATGTATGTCCTGGTGTAAAGTAAGTATATTGCGCTTACTAGAGCAAACCTCAATCCTATGAGGTAAGTGATCAGCAAGGTGTTAAAGATGGTGTTTTGGATGTTCCAAGAAATTCCTGGTCTTTTTTCATCAGAGGGAATGGCAATCCTGTACTCTCTTATTAGAGTAGGGATGGTCTTTTGGTTCACTCTTTGTAGGTATTATACAAAAGTGTCTTGAGTGACTTATATCGGAATGAAATCCTGGGCTCTCTGTGTATTTATTCTCTCTTTTGGTATTGGGATGTCACTTGTCCTCATGAGAGATTAGTTATAAAATACAAGAAGCAGAGACAGAGACATAGCGTGATACCGTAAAATATGAGGAGCTATTTATTACAGATCAATAATAAATAATAAAAAAGTGCTTGCATTAAAAACCTTTTAAACTTGGTATGAGGTTAAAAAACAGAACACTTTTTTCCTCTGAAGAAGAAGTATAGTTATTACTTCGAAACGCGTAAGGATTATTTACCACACAGTGGGCTGACAGGTCCTGCTAGAATCGGCATCCACATTTACCTACTATTACTTCGAAACGCGTAAGGATTATTTACCACACAGTGGGCTGACAGGTCCTGCTAGAATCGGCATCCACATTTATCTATTCCTCATTTCTTTTACCTACTACCGGTACTGTATTAGAAATTACATGGTATCCCTGTACTTCATTTTTGTGGACTACACATTTATGTTAATCACGGGATAATCTAAAACTTATTACCGGCTGCCATTGTTGAATTTTACAGATTTACCTATAGCTGCTAAACTCTGTCACTTTTTTAGCACCATGCTATTACAGCTTAACAACCATTTTTTGCTGTTCTAAAACATATTCATTTGCAGCACATCCCTGATCATAAAGTGATTTTCAGGGTATTTCTATGCTATTTTTTAACCTCATACCAAGTTTAAAAGGTTTTTAATGCAAGCACTTTTTTATTATTTATTATTGATCTGTAATAAATAGCTCCTCATATTTTACGGTATCACGCTATGTCTCTGTCTCTGCTTCTTGTATTTTATAACTAATCTCTCATGAGGACAAGTGACATCCCAATACCAAAAGAGAGAATAAATACACAGAGAGCCCAGGATTTCATTCCGATATAAGTCACTCAAGACACTTTTGTATAATACCTACAAAGAGTGAACCAAAGGACCATCCCTACTCTAATAAGAGAGTCCAGGATTGCCATTCCCTCTGATGAAAAAAGACCAGGAATTTCTTGGAACATCCAAAACACCATCTTTAACACCTTGCTGATCACTTACCTCATAGGATTGAGGTTTGCTCTGGTAAGCGCAATATACTTACTTTACACCAGGACATACATTTAGTTTCTGCTTTAATCATTTTGCAGTACTACTCTATGTTGTTTTTCTCTTTTTCTATTCATCTATGAGAATATTGGACATCCAAGCTTCTGAAAGAAGAATGAATCCATTGAGAGTCCAAGATTGCCATTTCACCAACAAGTTCCTCTAAAAACCTGCAGTACTTCAGCAAATACCATAGAGAGAACCAAAGAATCATTCTTGCTTTCATAAGAGAGTCCAGGATCTCCATTGGCAAGGAGCAACAGATACCAAAAGATTTCCACGAGAGCACACAGTTCCAAAGGGATCATCTATACTCCATTGCTGATCACTTACCTCATAGGATTGAGGTTGGCTCTGGTAAGCGCTATCACTTACCCTATACCAGAACTTTACTGGGAAAGAACTAACCTGTACCAACTGATTGGTTTTGAACTTTGTTTATGTATACACCACACAGTATATTAATACTACATTATTTATAATTGTATAGCAGTGCGCCTATTTACTTTTGAGAATATTCTCTTTCGACCCACATTTCATTCAGTGACACGGGTACACTGACTCACACTTTAGGCTGCACGCTCAGTTCTTATACTTATCTATATATATAAGTTTTGTTGCACTTCCGACCAACCAAGTGAGTGCAGTCTAACAAAATCATCACATCTTTAATCACTGAAAGATCTTTTTTACACAATCTATAACTTACTAGCTATTTCTCCTATATTAGTTTTAGCGCTGGTGACCCCCCTTTCTTCCTTCCATATATATATATATATATATATATATATATATATATATATATCTACATATAATATATATTGTACCAAAATACCATCAGATATATGTAGAAATATTTATTTAAGAATAAATAAAGCATATTCTTCTATGTGAAGAATGTGAAGAATATGTGATTGGGTTTGCGTGAGAGTGGGGTGTTTTTTTGCACTTTTTTTGATCTGTTGACTTCTATGGGGGAATACGTGCATGTACACTTGGTATTCTATGTGCGGCTTTTTGCGCTCATCGGGTTAGCTCACAAGCAAAAACAGTTTACTTTCAATAATATGAGCGCAACCCGATGAGCACAAAAATCTTACTTCTATGGCAGTTAACGCTTAAGCGGGAGCATTAAATGGCACTCCACTCGTAAAACGGGCCCTTAGACATATCCTCAATATTAAAAAAAAAAGACAAATATTATTAAAAATGCATCTCCATATTATTCTTTGCTTTAAATACATCATTAAAGCTAGCATTTATTTACTGTTTAATATCCCTTTAATTGGGACTTTAAGAAAATGTGAATTGATTTCAATAAGAACTCTGTTAGGGATATACTGAATTTGCTCTATAGTTTGATATTTTTAAATATGTGAATTCAATGATATTACCACATTCTATCTTAGACGTATATTGCATTTAAACATCTAAAGCTCAGCTTCTTTGTTCTTTTACGCTAGCAGAAAGATAAGAACATAAGGGAATGAGAAGGATAGACAATAAATAGGGGGAAGGGGAAAACCCTAGAAAACAATTGAAGATTAGTTCTTTCTTTGGAAAGCATGATCAAAAAGTAGAAACATTTCATGTGTGTTCTACTTGTTCTATTTTAAAAAAAAGAAATCTAAATAAAGAAATATATTTAACACATTTCTTTATTTCATTTATTTTATTAAAGGAACAGTAAATTCAAAATTAAACTTTTAGGATTTAGACAAAGAATCCAATTTTAAACCAATTACCAATATAATTTTGTTATTTAAAGGGACTGTCAAGTCCAAAATAGGGCATTACATTTTACTTTTATCACCAATTTTGCTTTGTTCTCTTGGTATTCTTAGTTGAAAGCTAAACCTAGGAGGTTCATATGCTAATTTCTTAGACCTTGAAGGCCGCCTCTACTCTGAAATAATTGTGACAGTTTTTTACCACTAGAGGGCATAAGTTCATGTGTTTCTCATAGATAACATTGAGCTCATGCATGAGAATTTACAGAGGAGTGAGCACTGATTGGCTAAAATGCAAGTCTGAAAATGAACTGAAATAAGGGGGCAGTCTGCAGAGGTAAAATGTATTATTATAACTGTGTTGGTTATGCAAGACTGGGGAATGGGTAATAAAGGGAGTATCTATCTTTTTAAACAACAAAAATTCTGGTGTTGACTGCCCTTTTATTTGCTTCTTTCTCTTGGTATGCTTGTTGTAAAGTATACCTAGGTAGACTCAGGAGCAGCAGTGCACTACAAGGAGCCAGTTGCTGATTGGTGGCTGTATATATATATATATATATATATATATATATATATATATATATATATATATATATACCTCTTGTTAACAGCAGTTATAAAGCAGCAGTCTAAAGACATCAGCGGAATTTAACCGGATCGAGTACGATCGGGTTGATTGACACCCCCCTGCTGGCAGCCAATTGGCCGTGAGTCTGCAGGGGGCGGCTTTGAACCAGCAGCTCACAAGAACTGCTGGTGCAATGCTGAATACGGAGAGCGTATTGCTCTCTGCATTTAGCAAAGTCTGGTGGACCCGATCCGCACTGTCAGATCAGGTTCACCAGACCTTTGATAAATAGGCCTCAATGTGTACAGCTTGCTCCCAGTAGTGTATTGCTGCTCCTTCAACAAAGGATACCTAGTGAATGAAGCAAATTAGATAATATAAGTAAACTGGAAAGTATGTTACAATTGTATGCTCTGTCTAAATCATAATATTATTTTTTTTGTTTCATGTTCCTTAACCCCTTTGTTACTGGGGATAAAAACTTGCCCAAAGTACCAGAAAAAGAAACAGACCTTTTGATTTTTTGATTTACCTATGAAAACTATATATATATATATTATATATTTTTTTTAAAGTAGACAACCCAAGGTATTGATCTAGGCCCATTTTAATATATTTTATACCATTATTTGACTGCCAGATTTGATCATATAATAAAAAAAAAACTTTTTTGCAAACTTTGGGTTTCTCACTGAAATCATTTACAAACACTTACTGCAGTCATATGACAAATGGTTATAAAAGCTTCTCTGGGATCCCCTTTGTTTCAGAAATAGCAGCTATGGATGGCTGTGCTATTGCTTTTTGGTAATTAGAATGACGCTAATTTCAGCTTCGCACCTTATTTGAAATTCCTGGCAGTAAATGGAATAATCAATTAGCTTGTAAGGTTAATTTTTGATGCAGAGTAGAGATTATCTTCCCACCTGATACCTCCCAATCCCTGATCCCAGGGCCGGCTCTAGCCATTGCGGGGCCCAAGGAAGGATGACAAAGCGGGGCCCCCTTTCACACCGCCCCCAACCCCACCCAATATCCACCCCAACCCCGCCCAATATCCGCCCAACCCCGCCCAATCTCTGCCCCCAACCTGCCCAATCTCCACCCCAACCCTGCCCAATCTCCGCCCACAGCTTTTAAAATGGAAAAAAAATCATTTAAGGTAATGCACAACATTTTATATATAAAAAAAACATAAATTCACAAATGTGGATCACTACAACATTGTATATATTGTAATATACCATTTGTACTATTGGAATAACTGTTTATGTATATAATGAAGAATAATGCTGACAATTAGGAACGGTTGAGTTGAACTGGGCCTTATTTTTATGTGTTTTTCTTATGATAACAAGAACATTACAGATACGCCTTGCATGTGCAGGTCCCTAGGCAGATTTACAGCCCAGGGCCTCTACCCAGAACAAAAATACTTAAAAGAAATGGGGCAATGCACTGTACCACACAAACACACAGATATAATACACACAGAGATACTTATATACACATACATCCACACACTGTGTCAGACACATACACAGGTGTACACACAACACACACACACACACACACACATAACACAGCCCACACACACACACACACACACATCACAGCCCACACACCACAGCCCACACACACACACAACACAGCCCCCTCCCCCACACACACACACAGCCCACACACACACACACAGCCCACACACACACCACAGCCCACACACACACACTACAGCCCACACCTACAGCCCACACATACACACACACAGCCCACACACACACACAGCACACACACCACAGCCCACACATACATACACACCACAGCCCACACACACACCACAGCCCACACACACAACAGCCCACACACACACCACAGCCCACACACACACTACAGCCCACACCTACAGCCCACACATACACACACACAGCCCACACACACACACAGCACACACACCACAGCCCACACACACACACCACAGCCCACACACAGCCCACACACACACAGCCCACACACACACAGCCCACACACACACAGCCCCCCCCACACACACACAGCCCACACACACACAGCCCACACACACACAGCCCACACACACACAAAGTCCACACACACACACAGCCCCCACACACACAGCCCACACACACACACACACACAGCCCACACACACACACAGCCCACACACACACACACACACAGCCCACACACACACACAGCCCACACACACACACACACACACACACACACACACAGCCCACACACACACAGCCCACACACACACGCAATAAATAAATAAAATAAGTGGTGCCCCCAGCAATAAAATGATGCACCATCTCCCCTGCTATAAAATGCTGCCCCCCTGAAATAAAATGATGCCCCCAACAAAAATATGATGTCCTCAGCCCCCCAGCAATAGAATGAATCCCCCTGCAATAAAATGATGCCCCAGCCCCCTGCAATAAGATGAAGCCCCTCTGCAATAAAACAAAGCACAGTCCCCCTGCAATAAAATGATGCCCCCAAAAAAATATGATGCTCCCAGCAATAAATGATGCCCCCAGAAATAAAATGAAGCCCCCAGCCCCATATATAAGAGATACTTATATACACATACATCCACACACTGTGTCAGACACATACACAGGTGTACACACAACACACACACACACACACATTACACAGCCCACACACACACACACACACACACACACATCACAGCCCACACACACACCACAGCCCACACACCACAGCCCACACACACACACAACACAGCCCCCTCCCCCCCACACACACACAGCCCACACACACACACAGCCCACACACCACCGCTCACAAACACACCACAGCCCACACATACATACACACCACAGCCCACACACACACCACAGCCCACACACACACCACAGCCCACACACACACAACAGCCCACACACACACCACAGCCCACACACACACACACTACAGCCCACACCTACAGCCCACACATACACACACACAGCCCACACACACACACAGCACACACACCACAGCCCACACACACACACCACAGCCCACACACACACACCACAGCCCACACACACACACAGCCCACACACACACAGCCCACACACACACAGCCCCCCCCCCACACAGCCCACACACACACACACACACAGCCCACACACACACAGCCCACACACACACAGCCCACACACACACAAAGTCCACACACACACACAGCCCCCACACACACAGCCCACACACACACACACAGCCCACACACACACACAGCCCACACACACACACACACACACACACACACAGCCCACACACACACACACAGCCCCCACACACACGCAATAAATAAATAAAATAAGTGGTGCCCCCAGCAATAAAATGATGCACCATCTCCCCTGCTATAAAATGATGCCCCCCTGAAATAAAATGATGCCCCCAACAAAAATATGATGTCCTCAGCCCCCCAGCAATAGAATGAATCCCCCTGCAATAAAATGATGCCCCAGCCCCCTGCAATAAGATGAAGCCCCTCTGCAATAAAACAAAGCACAGTCCCCCTGCAATAAAATGATGCCCCAACAAAAATATGATGCTCCCAGCAATAAATGATGCCCCCAGAAATAAAATGAAGCCCCCAGCCCCACTGCAATAAAATGATGCCCCCAGCCCCCAGCAATAAAATTATGCCCCAGCTCCCCTGCAATAAAATGATGCCCCCAGCCCCTGCAATAAATTGATGCCTTTAACAAAAATATGATGCTCCCAGCACTCCTGCAATAAATGATGCATCCAGCAATAAAATGAAGCCCTCAGTCCCCCTGCAATAAATGATGCCCCATCCCCACTGCAATAAAATCATGCCCCCCAGCAATACAATGAAGCCCCCCTGCAATAAGATGATGCCCCTGTAATAAAATGATGCCCCTAGCCCCCTGCAATAAATGATTACCCTAGCCCCACTGCAATGATGCCCCCAGCAATAAAATGATGCCCAGCCCCCCTGCAATAAAATTATGCCCCATCCCCACTGCAATAAAATGATGCCCCCAGCAATAAAATGATGCCCCCAGCAATAAAATGATGCCCAGCCCACCTGCAATAAAATGATGCCCCATCCCCACTGCAATAAAATGATGCCCCCAGCAATAAAATGAAGCCCCAGCAATAAAATGAAACCCCCTGCAATAAAATAATGCCCAGCCCCCCTGCAATATAATGATGCCCCCAGCCCCCCTGCAAAAATAATGATGCCCCTGCAATAAAATGATGCCCCCAGCCCCTGCAATAAATTGATGCCCCCAGCAATAAAATGAAGTCCCCATCAATAAAATGAAACCCCCTGCAATAAAATAATGCACAGTCCCCCTCCAATAAAATGATGCCCCCAGCCCCCCTGCAAAAATAATGATGCCCCAGCAATAAAATGATGCCCCAGCAACCCTGCAATAAAAGGATGCCCCAGCCCCTGCAAAAAAATTGATGCCCCAGCAATAAAATGAAGCCCCCAGCCCCACTGCAATAAAATGATGCCCCCAGCCCCACTGCAATAAAATGATGCCCCAGGCCCCAGCCCCCCTGCAATAAATGATTACCCCAGCCCCACTGCATTGATGCCCCCAGCAATAAAATGATGCCCAGTCCCCCTGTAATAAAATTATGCCCCATCCCCACTGCAATAAAATGATGTCCCCAGCAATAAAATGAAGCCCCATCAATAAAATGAAACCCCCTGCAATAAAATAATGTCCACCCCCCTGCAATAAAATGATACCCCCAGCGCCCCTGCAAAAACAATTATGCCCCATCAATAAAATTATACCCCAGCTCCCCTGCAATAAAATGATGCCCCCAGCCCCTGCAATAAATTGATGCCCACAACAAGAATATGATGGCCCCAGCAATAAAATAAAGCCCCCAGCCCCACTGCAATAAAATGATGCCCCCAGCCCCACTGCAATAAAATGAAGCCTCCCTGCAATAAAATAATGCCCAGCCCCCCTGCAATAAAATGATGCCCCCAGCCCCCCTGCAATAAATGATTACCCCATCCCCACTGCAATGATGCCCCCAGCAATAAAATGATGCCCAGTCCCCCTGCAATAAAATGATGCCCCATCCCCACTGCAATAAAATGATGCCCCCAGCAATAAAATGGAGCTCCAAGCAATAAAATATTGCCCAGCCCCCCCTGCAATAAAATGATGCCCCATCCCCACTGCAATAAATGATGCCCCTAGCAATAAAATAATTTCCAGTCCACCTGCAATAAAATGATGCCCCCAGCCCCCCTGCAAACAAAATTATGCCTCAGCAATAAAAGTATGCCCCAGCTCCCCTGCAAAAAAATGATGCCCCAACAAAAATATGATGCCCCCAGCACCCCTGCAATAAAATGATGCCCCCAACAAAAATATGATGCCCCCAGCACCCCTGCAATAAATGTTGCACCAAGCAATAAAATTAAGCCCCCAGCCCCCCTGCAATAAAATTATGCCCCAGCCCCACTTCAATAAAATAGTGCCCCCAGCCCCACTGCAATAAAAGGATGCCCCCTGCAATAAAAATATGCCCCCAGGCCCTCCTGCAAAAAAGTATGCCCCAGCACAATAATGATGCCCCAGCAATAAAATTATGTCCCATTTCCCTGCAATAAAATTATAAACCCAACAAAAATATGATGCCCCCAGCAATAAAATGATTTCCCTCCCCAGCCCCCGAACAATAAAATCAATACCCCCTGCAATAAAATTATGCCCCAGCCCCCCTTCAATTGCCCCCAGTAATAAAATAAAGCCCCCCTGCAATAAAAATGAAGCCCAGTCCCCGCCCCTGCAATAGAATTATACCCCAGTCCGGAGCCCCATGCAATAAAATTATGCCCAGGGCCCAGGCCACCTGCCAGAGTGCCTTTGATTAATTAAAATGTGACACTAGTCAGTCACACTCACTGTGTCTGACTGACAGTCTGGGGGCCTTGGCAAAAGCAGGGCTCCTACCTGGCTATGAGTGGTCTATGACTCCGGAGTGCTGCTCACTCTGTCTGCTGCCTGCTGCTCACTGAAGTCCCTCGTGAGCGTGACAGGCAGCAGGCAGCTATGCTTCGCCTCCACCCTCCGCTCCGGTGCCAAAGTAAAAAATTATTGCGACAAAAAAGGCGCTAAAAAAATACATTTTCAAAAAAATACAATAAAAAAAAATCTTTCAAAAAATATTTTCTTATTAAATTTGCGGGGGCCCCCTGACCGCGGGGCCCGAGGCAGTCGAAAGGCCGGCCCTGTCTGATCCCTGCCTGATCTCTCATAAACAGCTATATTTCCTCCCTAGCCCCTCACTTTGTCACCACCATCATAGGCACTGGCAGAAGGTCAGCATCTTTATTTTTGTAAATATTAACTGCATAAAGCAATTATAAGGGGGTAAAGAAAGCGGGTGTGGGATTCTAGAAAAAACGGCACTGAAAAGTGCCTTTACATTGGGGTCTATGGGGAACTGTACGGTATGTTCCCTGTGAATATATATATGTATATGCTTATATACATATATATTTATGTGCTAATACGTATATACACATATAAACACATAAATATACAGTATATGTATATATTACAAAACATATATATTTAACAAGTTCTGCACATCCATGATTAACGTTATGAGAACGAGGCTCCCATTGGAGCCTATGAAAGCGCGCTCTTGTAAGCCTAATGCTTCATCACATTGCGAACACGAGGCCACGTTTGCATTGCACCTAAGTGGAGCGCAAATATCGCTTTTCAAAGTAATGCAGCCCTAAATGTCCCATTCTTCTTTATGCTTCGAGAATGTTTTTTTTCTAAGGGAAATGTATAATACGCTATGTACAACCCTAGCATATTGGTTATTGCCTGAGAACTACATATATAATGTATCTCTTTATGCACAAGATGGTCATGTATTTTCCCTCTTCCATTGCTGGCTCTATGCAATGTTACATAAGATGCTAGTTCAAAATTCATAAGTAGTTTCTTCCCTGGAAGTGTGCCTGATAAGAACCAATCTTTCACCTCTTAGATTTGTGGTCCCAGAATGCTTTATTATAACAGTATTTCACAAAACAAGCTTTATGGTGTGTTAGTACTCTTATTGCATATCTCCCTTCTTGTTCTGCATGTTATATGCAGATCTTAAACTATTTGTAAGCAGAGCTTTCACTGTGTCTGTGTAATAAATGATGTATGCATAGGTATATCTACGTGTCTGTGTTCTGCCAGAATATGTTTAATTTTTTCCATAAAACTAAATAAAAAGAATTGTAAATAGATTTAAAAATTCTCATGAAAATTATAGTTCCATTTGTTGTATTAAACCATTAAAAAGGTGTATCCATGTGTCTCTTTTAATACATTTAAGATCCATAAATTATTTTTAGGGAGAGCTTGAAACTTTAAAAACTATGGGAGAGTCTTGTGGCGTGAGGCAGAGAGATCCAAAAAATAGGGGCCAGTCTGTAGAAGTCCTGTAGATGGGAATGTGAGGAGGTAACAAGAGAGGATAAAAGGAGGAGGTTGTGAGCAGAGCGAAGGGGACATGAGGGAGAGTATCTAGAGAAAAGGTCTGAGATACAGGGAGAGCAATGCAGTTGTGGGCCTTGTATATCAGAATCAGAATTATGTGCTTAATTCTGTGGACTAGAGGAAGCCAGAAAATGGATTGGCAGAGGGGTGCAGTAGATAAAGATTGACGTGTAAGGAAGATGAGCCTTGTAGATGCATTCATTAAGGATTGTAAAGGAGCTAGATGGCAGCTAGGGAAACCAGAGTGGATGAGAAAATAGATTACAATCTTAGTTGTTTATTGCTTAAGGAAATGTCAAATTTTAGAAAAGGTTTTAAGGTATAAGCAGCAGGAATTAGCCAAAGACTAAGGCCTCTAGTTATCAATGTGTCTACCTCAAATACGCTGGAATTCCGCAGCATATTTGAGGCAAGGCTGATTCGCCTTAGTTATCAAGCCCTAGATACCGGCAAAAGTAGAATTTTGTGACATAAGCTTCGATCCGCCGGACTCAGATTCAATCAGCCAATCAGATTTTTCCTACCTTAATTCCGATTGGCTGATAGAATCCTATCAGCCAATCGGAATTGAAGGGACACCATCTTGGATGACGTCCCTTAAAGGAATATCCATTCGTCGTTAGTCGTCAGGAAGAAGAGGATGGCTCCGCGTCGGCTCGTCTGAAGATGGCTCCGCTCCGCTCCGGATGGATGAAGATTGAAGACGCCACCTGGAAGAAGACTTCTATCGGATGGAAGACTTCTTCAGCGCCGCCTGGATGATGACTTCATCAGATGGAAGACTTCTTCAGCCCCACCTGGATGATGACTTCTGCCACTCCGGATCTCCTCTTCGGCTCCATCGATGGTCGGCTGGCTAAAGACGACTCAAGGTAGGATGATCTTCAGGGGGGTAGTGTTAGGTTTATTTAAGGGGGGTTTGGGTTAGATTAGGGGTATGTGGGTGGTGGGTTTTAATGTTGGGGGGGTTGTATTTTTCTTTTACAGGCAAAAGAGCAGAATTCTTTGGGGCATGCCCCGCAAAAGGCCCCTTTAAGGGCTGGTAAGATAAAAGAGCTTTGAACTTTTTTAATTTAGAATAGGGTAGGACATTTTTTTATTTTGGGGGACTTTGTTATTTTATTATTGGGCTTAGATTAGGTGTAAGTAGCTTAAAATTGTTGTAATATTTTTTAAATGTTTGTAACTTATTTTTTTTATATTTTGTTATTTAGCTTTTTTTATTTTTTGTACATTAGTTAGTTTATTTAATTGTATTTAATTGTAGTTATTTGTAGGTAAGTTATTTAATTAATTTAATGATAGTGTAGTGTTAGGTTTAATTGTAACTTAGGTTAGGATTTATTTTACAGGTAATTTTGTATTTCTTTTAGCTAGGTAGTTATTAACTATTCTAACTAGCTAAAATAAATACAAAGTTACCTGTAAAATAAATATAAATCCTAAAATAGCTACAATGTAATTATTAATTATATTGTAGCTATCTTAGGGTTTATTTTACAGGTAAGTATTTAGTTTTAAATAGGAATAATTTATTTAAGTATAGTGTAGTGTTAGGGGTAATTGTAACTTAGGTTAGTTTTTATTTTACAGGTTAATTTCTCTTTATTTTAGCTAGGAAGCTATTAAATAGTTAATAACTATTTAATAGCTATTGTACCTAGTTAAAATAAATTGAAATTTGCCTGTAAAATAAAAATAAATCCTAAAATAGCTACAATATAATTATTAGTTATATTGTAGCTATATTAGGGTTTATTTTAAAGGTAAGTATTTAGTTTTAAATAGGATTAACTTAGTTAATAAGAGAAATATTATTTAGATTTATTTAATTAATATTTAAGTTAGGGGGGTGTTAGGGGTTAATAATTTTATAACAGTGGCGGCGGTGTAGGGGGGGCAGGATAGGGGTTAATAAATTTATTATAGGTGGCGACGGTGTGGGGGGGCAGGATAGGGGTTAATAAACCTTTTATAGGTGGCGACGGTGTAGGGGGGGCAGATTAGGGGTTAATAAGTTTAATATAGGTTGCGGCGGGGTCCGGGTGCGGCGGTTTAGGGGTTAACATATTTAGTATAGCTTGCGGTGGGCTCCAGGAGCGGCGATTTAGGGGTTAATGAGTTTATTATAGTGCCGGTGGGCTCCGGGAGAGGCGGTTTATGGGTTAATACATTTATTTAGTTGCGGTGGGGTAGGGGGGACAGATTAGAGGTGTTTAGACTCGGGGTACATGTTAGGGTGTTAGGTGCAGACATCTCCCATAGGAATCAATGGGATGTCGGGCAGGAGCGAACATGAACTTTCGCTATGGTCAGACTCCCATTGATTCCTATGGGATCCGCCGCCTCCAGGGCGGCGGTTTGAAAACCAGGTACGCTGGGCCGGAAAAGTGCCGAGCGTACCTGCTAGTTTTTTTATAACTAGCAAAAGTAGTCAGATTGTGCCGCACTTGCGGAACATCTGCAGTGACGTAAGAATCAATCTGTGTCGGACTGAGTCCGGCGGATCGAAGCTTACGTCACAAAATGTTGCCGGTATCTAGGGCTTGATAACTAAGGCGAATCAGCCTTGCATCAAATACGCTGCGGAATTCCAGCGTATTTGAGGTAGACACGTTGATAACTAGAGGCCATATTGTTTTCTTCATTTACATTTATTTTAGCTTTATTGTATGTAGGTGATACTCTAGGCTACATTTATCAACTATGTATGCAGCTTTGGAGGCATGAGTGAACCCGCAGCTGATAGTTAAGAAGCAGTGGTTATCAAACCTTTATGTCAGTTCTTAGCTGGCGAATTATTATCATCCTGGACATGTTTGTATAAGCGGATTGACAGTCGCTACTCATGCACCATTGGGCTAGTGTGAGCAGGAGGCAGCATTGTAAATGAACCCTGTCTGGGGCCCTTTGTAGGTATTTGTTTTTTACCGCAGTAATTCTAAATGTTAATTGACCTCAATAAAAATATTATTAAAAAATTAAAAACATGCCATTTGTAGATGTTGGTGGCTTGATGTGACTGTTGAAGTATTCTCATCAAGAAAAGATGTGTATGGCATTCATCTGTTTTTTTCAGTGTTAAGGGTGAATTTGGATTTTTATAGGTTAATGTCACACATGACATGTAAATAAGTATTTGCCTTCTACAGGAGAAAATGAAAAAAGGGGTTGCTTGAATAAGCCTTTACTGTAAACTTAAGAGGTGTGAATTTACTACTGTATCAGTCAGTTTTCGGGAATTGTCCAGTTTCTATTATGAGAACAGTTGCTTAACACACATAAAGGCTTTTTTAAGACCTTTTAACAAACAAATCAAAACTCAACAAACAATACGGGCGTAAAGCAAAGATCCATTTTGTGAGCAAATTGCCAATAAATTGAGATCGACCCCTTTGAGATAGAAAACAATGGACCAATGGAATGTGGTTGAATGACCTTGTTAGATGGTGACAACAGCTGGGCAGCCTGAGGAGCTTTTTTCATCTTGAGAAGCTGATTCTCAATACTAATATATAACTAACTTAACTGACATAACTTAAGTATAAATAAAACAATGACAAAAGAGGTGGATAGACCCATAGGTCGCGTTTATTAAAGAACAAAGTGAAGACCTGGCAGCAACTTAAATAAATAACTTAACAGGTGGTGGCAAAGCGGCTGACAATAAGCAAAGCTCAGCTGCAAGCAACAAGTTGGGAGTTTTTGGCCTGCTGCATACCAGTAAGAGCACCCAAAGCTTTGAACCTGGGGACATCACCCTTACTGCAATGGCCCTCACTTGACCTCATTAATACCAGCAACAAGGGGCCTGAGCTGAGGTGCAAATCTACCAAGCTCCAAACCAGTGCGTCCCAAATCAACTAGATGCACAGCATGCTGACACCTGGGGAGACATAACTACAGTCCTCTGACTTACCGAGGTAGTTTGGTTAACCATCCTCAAGCCTTGGACAACTGCTGAACCTCTTAAGGAGGATCCAGAAAAAAATCAATTACCAACAACCTAACATAAAACAAAGGGAAGGTAGGGTGGGGAAGCTTCCAGGAGACCACATGAACAAATAGGAAGTGGCTCTCCTATGTAACACTTATAAAGAGAAAGTAAAACCTCCATGCAAATGCGAAAATGTTGCCAAATAAGTAGGCTCAGCATTCACTCCTCAGGTCTTTAACCCTTTGGGCTACATTTGGCCCTACGCTACCTTAAGAAATTAAATGCCCTATCATCTGATATATAACTAACTTAATTTAACTGACAAAACTTAGCTATAAATAAAACATAGACACAAGAGGTGGATATAAGACCCATGGGTTGTGTTTATTAAAAAACAATGTGAAGAACCGGCAGCAACTTAAATAAATAACTCAACAGGTGGTGGCAATCAGGGCCTAAGTATAGAAACCCCTGCCAAGAGATGTTCATGGGCCCAAAGCTGCTGACAACAAGCAGAGCTCAGCTGCATGCAACAAGTTAAGACTTAGGGAATTTTTGGCCTGCAGCAAACCAGTAAGAGCACCCCAAAGCTTCAAGCCTGGGGACATCAACCTTACAGTGGTCATCACTCAACCTCATTACCACCAGCAACAATGGCCCTGACCACCGCCACAAGAGGACAGACCCGCTTAATAGAGCCAGACTCTTTCTGCCACACACAACTAAAATTACCCTAGCACAGATGCAAGAAGGAGCATGCTTACACTCAATCGTAATGTTTGTCCTGGACCTTCCATCACACTGGAGGCTCGCCATTGAAAATTAGAGTGCTAACATGCAACCATACTGCTCGACCCAGAGACCGGCAAAGGCATCCTCTCAGGACCTAGATGCACCCAAAGGTGCATGTCTATAGCCCAAAAATCCAATAAGGAATTGCCCACCATCTTGCGGAAGTCCATGTCATATTCTCTCCATACACCTTTGTGATACTTCTGCTGGACACTGTCAATGGTGTCTATATACTTTAGGATGGACAGGGCTGGATCAGCCTTCTTCTCCAGATAGCTGGACACAAAGAACCTGAAGCACAACTGCCACTTCTCAAACATGTCTGGCCTCTTCACCTTCTTTGGTGTAGTGCAATCCTTTACCTTTTTTTTGTAGATAAGCTTCCACTGAGAGGTCAAAGCTAATGACAATATCGCCATGTATCTTTTTAATTGTCTTTGACTTCAGATGAGTGTGTAGGTTGTAAACCACACACAGGCAGGTGTCACAGTGTACCACCTTATACACCATAGGCTAAGCAGCAGCACCTGCAGCTACCTGAGGTTGAAATGCAACTGTTTGTTTTATATATATATATATATATATATATATATATATATATATAGTTTTAGTAGGTAAATAAAAAAGGCTATATTCCTGTTTAAATGGAGTGATACAAAAATGCTAACAATTCTAGGTTATTTTGGGCAAGATTTTCTCTGAAAGGGCCTTTTATAAGTTATTTCCCGAAAGTGATTTAGCTCTTTTTCAAATAAAAAAACCCATGAACACTAATCTACAAGTACCACCCCCACCACCCAAAAAAAAGCTATCATCTTCTTATCTTAATCCTGGCAGCGTTCTTGTGTCTTCATCCATCTTCTTATCTTCTGTCCCTTACAGATTCTTCATGCAGTCAGACAGGGTTCTTTATGTGGTCACCAGCCTCCTTTATATAGGGAGACTAAATACACACAGAGAGAAGCACACTCACAGGAACAAACAACCGGCTCAATATCATTGTTAGCCTGTCCTATGGCGATTTACCACCTGGGTGCAGCTTCTTTTTGCCCAGTAATGCTTTTCACAGAGTAGAACTTTCCTGTAGTATATCAATTTGATCCTGCCTATTACGGTCAGTCCAGTGCCAAAATACCAGGCACTTCCTCTCTGAACAAGGAACACAGCGATCCCAGACAATCATTTCAGCCTTCATTAGGCCTTGTCAGTGAGGTGTAGCCATATTCCTCTAAGCCCACTGAGCAAGGAGTCCACGTCTGTTTGCCCCTTTTTCACATAGGGAGACTAAATACACTCAGAGAGAAGCACACTCACAGGAATGAACATCCGGCTCAATACCATTGTTAGCCTGTTCTATGGCAATTTACCACTTGGGTGCAACTTCTTTTAGCCCAGTAATGCTTTTCACAGAGTAGAACTTTCCTGTAGTATATTAGTCTAATCCCGTCTATTACGGTCAGTCCAGTGCCGAAATACCAGGCAATTCCTCTCTGAACAAGGAACACAGCAACCCCAGATGATCACTTCAGCCTTCATTGGGCCTCGCCAGTGAGGTGTAGCCATATTCCTCTAAGCACAATGAGCAAGGAGTCCATGTCTGGTTGCCCCTTTTTCTCATAGGTAGACTAAATACACACAGAGAGAAGCACACTCACAGGAATGAACAACAAGCTCAATACCATTGTTAGCCTATTCTATTGCAATTTACCACCTGGGTGCAGCTTCTTTATATAGAGGTACCCTTGCATTCCCATTAGCTGATTTTCAATTTCAATTACAAATCAGTCAGTAGAATGAAAGCTTTTTTTTCTAATCAGCCAATATGAATGCAAGGGTACCCCTATATAAAGGGGGTACCTCATATTCAAAATACAGTGTATAGCTAGTGACTGACCACATGAAGAGGACTTCGGGGAGGGAAGATAAGAAGATGGATGAAGATAAAAAGACCACCGCCAAGACAAAGATAAAAAAAAAGCCACAGGGATGAAGATAAGAAGACCGCCGCCGGGATGAACATAAGAATACCCCGCCGGGATGAAGATGGACCACTGTCAGGATGAAAATGGAGCACTTCCCTGATTCATCAGGAGATAAATAGCCTTTTTTGGGGGGGTTGGTGAGGGTTACTTGTAAATTGGCGTAGTGTTTATTTGTATTTGAAAAAAGCTAAACCACTTTAGGGTAATGCCCTTCAAAGGGGCCTCTTAAGGGCTATTGATGTATTTCAGTGTTAGTATGTTTTTTATTTTATTTTGGGCTGGTTTTTTAAGTGGGGTTTTAGAATAGGCATTATTATTATTATCAATTTTATTATTATTATTAGGTTTTTTTTGTAATTATAGTTGTTTTTCTCTCTGTAATGGTAGTTTTATTTTTCAGTAATGTTAGGCTATTTTATTTTTAAGATTAGCCTTTTTTTTTTTTTTAAGGTAATGTTAGGTTTTTTATTTTTCCAGGTATTTTTTTTTTATAAAGGTACTGTGATTTCTAATTTTTGTACAGGTACAATTTGTATTTTTTGGGGGTAACTTAGGAGGTGTTAGGTTATGGGGGTTAGCTGGTTAGGGGGTTTAGATAATAGTGGGTTACTTTACTGTGGGGGTTGCAGCGGTTTAGGGATTAATAGTGTAGTGGGTTACTTTGAGATGTGCTATGCAGTGGTTTAGTGGATAATAGTGTAGTGGTTACTTTATAGTGGGCTATGTGGCAGTTTTTGGGTAGATAATGTAATGGGCAACTTTTTCAGTGTGCTATGCACTGGGTTCAAGGGTTAATAGTGCAGTGGATTACTTTGCAGTGAGCTATGAGGCAGTTTAGGGGTTAACAGTGTAGTTGGTTACTTTGCATTTGGATATGCAGCGGTTTAGGAGTTAATAGTGTAGAGGGGTAGTTTGCGATGGGTTATGCAGTGGTTTAGGGTTTATTAGAGTAGGGGGCTTAAGGCGATTTAAGTTAACGCGTGAGTATAGGTGTTTTTTTCCACTTTTCTCTATTAATTGAAGTCTATCAAAGAGTACGTTAACGCATTTGCGATATTGGAACTTCTGCTCTTTGAGCACATTGGATTAGCGTGCAAACGAAAAAGATTTACATTCAACTTGTAATACTCGTGCCATCTGACGCACTCAAAGAGCAAAAGTAGAGCGGAGTTAGAGGGCAAGCGAAAGTGGTAATTACCGCTCCACTCATAATCTAGTACATTATTAGCTAAGCAACCTGTATCTTTTGACTCATAAAACAAGTGAAATATACCAGCATCACAAAAAACTTATCAATTTACATGTTGGGCCTAAGTGTTGATGTTCTATTCATTGAGTCTTTTTACCGTAACAAAACAGAAATATGAATATTTTACAATTACAAACATTTATACAAACAGTTTTGCAAGTGTATTTCAAAGGTGTTTAGATTGTAATTATTTATTTTCTGCTTTTCTAGCACTTCACGTATTAGAAACCTCATGCAACTATACATATTAATGGCGGTGGCAACCACAAATTAAGCTGGAAAATATGGGTGACGCTATGATCAATGAATTGTGAATATAATCTCATATTTACAGTGAAGCACCTTAGGAACCCAGTAGATGTCTATTAATCAAACCACTGTATGGATTAAAAATATCCATGACTTTTATGGTTTGCTAAAAAAATGTGCATATAATGCATATGCATACATAGAAACATAAAGTTTGAGGGTAGAAAGGAACTAAAAAGCCCATCAAGTCTATCCATATTACATGTTATTGTTTTCTTAGGATAGCCTTATGCATGTCCCATGAATTTTTGAATTATTGTATAGGTCCTGTGTTTACCACCTCCATTGGAAGTGTATTCCATGATCCACCATGATGCTTCGTCACATTTCTCCTGAATCTGCTATCCTCTAACTTAAGATTGTGACCCATTGTCTTGGTATTTTTTTTTTTTTGTGGAAAATGCTTTCAACTTCCACTTTATTAATTCCCTTCATATATTTGAAGGTTTGTATCGTCTTACCTACGTCTCTTCTCTAAACTATACATATTTAGATCAACAAATCTTTATTTATATGTTTTATATTTTAGACCATGTACCATTTTAGTAGCCCTCTTTTGGACAGTTTGTACTTTATTTATTTACTTCTGGATATATGATCTCCAGAACTGTACACAAGATTCCAGATGAAGCCTAACTAGCGATCTTCAAAGTGGCATAAAAATCTTGCAATTTCCTCTACTAATACCTCTCCCAATGCAACCACACAATATTTCATTACTTATGCATGCCATGCAATTAACATGTTTATGTCTGAACTATATTAAATCGAGAGGTTATGCTTTATTAAAGTTATTTTAATGATTGTTTTATATTGTACAATTCTGTTTCTTTTGTTGTTGCTTGAATAATGGTGTAAGAATCTTATCACAAAACTTGTCTCTCTCTCTTATCTTATACAATTTCTATGTGTTAAGGTAAAGTGTATATTTTTAATATAAGTTTTATTTTTTAGAACAAATGGTAATAAAACAGAGAGGTAAAGACTGAGAAATTAAAATAAGAAAATGGAACAGAAAGGTTATGAGTGATCCATTCATTAAAAGTTATTTCTACAAATATAATAAACAAGTTGAATAAAAATGTTATCCTAATTTTTATTTTTTTTAACAGTATTTCTAGTTTAAATTGTAGGATCTCCCTGAGTCAAAGCTATGGATCCTCTAATTTATTCCAGCGTTTGGATGTGTTTGGTAAAGAGGAAGGGCCAGGGATTTATGGCTAACCTTGTACCATCACACCCATCAATAATCAAAATAACTTGCTTTCACAAAAATGTGAGCCTAAGGATTGTCACTGAAGCATGTAAGGTAAAACATTTATATTCAATAGTGGAGTGTCATTTAAAAGCATAAGAACATTTTGAAAGTCATGGTCTACAAGCTCCATAATAATTAACAGTGGGAAATCAACTATCATGTGGCATTACTTGTTTGCTGGCAATTTAGCCTATCCATGACTGCGGCCATGTGGATAAATTAATATCAAATAAAAACATTCATAATAGAAGCTAGGTACCTTGTCTCTGAGCAGTATGTTTCTTAACCATTACAAAAAGTTAAGAAAAATATGTAACTAGTATGCCTGATTGAAATAACTTTGCTATAGGATACTATTTTTTATCCCTGGCTTGTGAAGGGATCATGTGAGGGACATTATGGCCCTTCTATTTCCTTATTTTCTAGATATCCCTTGTTATATTAACATCATATATTGTGTGATTATTTCAGCATTGACTATTGCAGTATTCACAGGAGGAAACATTATATATCGTGTGATTATTTCAGCATTGACTATTGCAGTATTCACAGGAGGAAACATCATATATTGTGTGATTATTTCAGCATTGACTATTGCAGTATTCACAGGAGGAAACATCATATATTGTGTGATTATTTCAGCATTGACTATTGCAGTATTCACAGGAGGAAACATTATATATCGTGTGATTATTTCAGCATTGACTATTGCAGTATTCACAGGAGGAAACATCATATATCGTGTGATTATTTCAGCATTGACTATTGCAGTATTCACAGGAGGAAACATTATATATCGTGTGATTATTTCAGCATTGACTATTGCAGTATTCACAGGAGGAAACATCATATATTGTGTGATTATTTCAGCATTGACTATTGCAGTATTCACAGGAGGAAACATCATATATTGTGTGATTATTTCAGCATTGACTATTGCAGTATTCACAGGAGGAAACATCATATATTGTGTGATTATTTCAGCATTGACTATTGCAGTATTCACAGGAGGAAACATCATATATTGTGTGATTATTTCAGCATTGACTATTGCAGTATTCACAGGAGGAAACATCATATATTGTGTGATTATTTCAGTATTCACTTTTTCACTCTAGGAGGGAGAGTGGGAGGTTTATGGAACCCCTATTTCCCTCTTACTCCAAATAAAGAAGATGATTGTTGTAAAGAGTGAGGCTACTAATGTGCAATGGTTGGTTCTTAAAAGGACAATAACCTTCATCTCAAGGTGCTAGGGGATTTTTGGTGTAGGGATAGCACTGTAGTGGGACTAGATTACACCTAAACAGACACTGTTATCTCAGTTCTTTTGACAGACTTGCATTTTAGCCAATCAGTGGGGACTCATAAATAACCCCTTAGGAGTGAGCACAATGTTATCTATATGACACACTTGACTGTGAAAAACTGTCAAAATCCACTGATATAAGAAGTGGCTTCAATGGCTTAGAAATCAGTTTATGAGCCTGCCTAGGTTTAGCTTTCAACAAAGAATACCAAGAGATCAAAGCAAATTTGATAATAAAAGTAAATTGGAAAGTTGTTTAAAATGGCATGCCCTATCTGAACCATAAAAGTAAAATTTTGGCTTGACTATCCCTTTAATCTTTATGGTATATGAAAACAAGTGATATTTGTAATGAAAGGGTAGAGGACTCTAAAATAACCTCTTCCTCTAACTGTTTTAAAGATCAGGAATGTAAGCTTAGGAGCCGGTCAATTTTTGGCTCAGCACCTGGGTAGCGCTTGCTGAGCCGAAAATTTGCAGACTCCTAAGCTTACAATACTGCTTTTTTAAATAAAGATACAGAGCGAACAAATAAAAATTGATAATAGGAGTAATGTATCAAGTTACTTAAAATTGCATGAAAGAAAAAAACTGAGTTTCATATCCCTTTCGTATACGAACTGAACACTGCATTCGTCCGGACTACAGGGTTACTTCTCTAGACGTAGAGATAGTAATTAGCAGGTATTTTTTAAACATTCTGCCTGACAGCCAACGATTTACACCTATTTGCTTTAAGAGCGGATCTGAGTGACACTTTTTTCATTACGTACTGCTTATTATCCAATTTTTACCAGATTGTATTATTTAGTCCTGGACGTCCGGTGATATCGTTTGCTCTTATATTTATATATCAATATATTTTAAGTGCTTATATTCCTATATTTTTAGTTATTTAGTTATGTGCTTATATGCCTATATTTTTAGTTATCTTGGTTTAAAGCGACACTGAACCCAAATTTGTTCTTTCGTGATTCGGATAGAGCATGCAATTTTAAGCAACTCTCTAATTTACTCCTATTATAAATTTTTATTCGTTCATTTGTTATCTTAATTTAAAAAAGAAGGCATATAAGCTTTTTTTCTTTGTTCAGAACTCTGGACAGCATTTTTTTATTGGTGGATGAATTTATCCACCAATCAGCAAGGGCAACCCAGGTTGTTCACCAAAAATGGGCCGGCATCTAAACTTACATTCTTGCATTTCAAATAAAGATACCAAGAGAATAAAGAAAATTTGATAATAGGAGTAAATTAGAAAGTTGCTTAAAATGTCATGCTCTATCTGAATCACAAAATAAAAAATCTGGGTTCAGTGTCCCTTTAAAGTGTCAGTAAACATTGCTTTTTTGCATCAAATAAATTAACATATTTATATTTTAAATCCATTTTTATACTTAAAATGTATTGTAATAATAAACTAAACTTTTATTTTTTTATAATTTTATTTATTTTTAGTTAACAAAATGCGATGTCAATCATTAACATTAGCCCTCCTCCTTCCCTGTTTCTAAATGTTTTATATTGATGCTGCGCTATACTAAGAGTGCCACGCCCCATTTTTTCTTTCGGTGCGGTTCAATCAGTAGGAAAATAGCTCACAAAATGACCACATGTAAAGAGTGGGAATGTGTTGGCTTTAGACAATGAAATAAGATGTTTCTATGAGGGTTTTGTAGTTGCTAAAATTCATCACAGGGATGTTCCCAACAAGAGCTATTAGTGACCGTCCTTTTGTTCCTATAGTTTTGTAGTTTTTCTAATCTGAGGGAAGGAAGTTGTCTGATTATATCCCTCCGCTCCTAAAAAGATGCATTGCTCTTTTCTTTGTTTTCCAAAAGTTGTCCAGTGTCGCTTATCTTTATATTTCTAAATGAAATATAATTTGCTTTATTTAAAAAAAATGCTAAATTTATAAAAAATCACTGAAGGCATATGGTCAATAAAAAAAAAAAAATCAATAAAATGTGCATTTTTTGTTTTAAAATAAGCACATAAAGAAAAATATATTTAAAAAGATAATAGAAATGTAAAAATAGTTATTATAAATATTAAATATATATTTTTTTTAATCTTTTTCTTCTATGCCTGATGCATCTGCAGTCCGTTTTGATTCTCTGCTGTGCCTGATCTAATTTCAGAAGTTTCTATATTTTGAGAAAAAAGGCGCGCCTACATAATAATCAAATGACTCGACCGAGATTAGTGGAAGAGGTAATGACAGGCAGAAGCAGATTTAGTGAGGGGCAGTCTTAAAAACGTTCTAATGGAAAAAAAAAAAGATAATATTTATACAATTTAAAATTAAAAAGAGTTTGAAATATTGAAATCTAGGAATATTAAAGGTATATTTTTAAATAGATAAGATTTTTTTTAATGTTTACTGTCCCTTTAAGGATACATTTTAAATAACCTTAATATTATATGTGATTTTTTTGTGCTGGAGCTCTAACCGTGTCTCTACACTAGTATTGTATTGATTATATAGGTGTTCAGCATTCAGTATCTTTAGCTGTATGCATCACCCTAATATTGAAGGATATTGGATTGTCATATCATATTGTTTTATTTAACTTGCTTATTGTTTTGCTGTGAATATTAAACATATATCTACTGTAATCTACTTTTTTTGAGCTAATCGTTAGACTATAGGTCTATATTCATAGGATAACACTTCCTAGTTTATACCTTGTATATATTATTTGTCATATGACCCACTATATAGCTTTTTCCTTTTTCCCTAGCTTCTAGCACCAGTACTCCCACTCCGTTTTTTAACTATCATGTAACTGGGGACTGTTTGAGGAAGCCCTCTTTTACTTGGCATCAGGGTGTTCTATAGCGCCAGCTCTTCCTCTGCTAAAATAACCCTTGTGACACCATCCCAAAATAGATTAAAGATTATGAGAGCCGTTTTACAGACAGTGGTCCTGAGTCCATTCAGTTACCTCTCTGTCAAATTAAGTTCTTAGGGCCGATTTATCAAAGCGTCAATCTCTGTGCATTTGAAGGAGTTAATACGTTCACGAGACATCGCCAGACATCGCTGACGCAAATCTACATCTGATGGCCTTATTTATTAAAAAGTTTTTCAAAAACACACGCTTCAAGTACGGCATGATGATGACTGTTGATAAATAATAATCAACAATGTTGCGGATATTTTGTTTTTTTTCAACTATATCTATACCATTTCATTACTGTCCATGAACAAGCACATTTCTCTAAAGCTAATCTTTTATTTTTCATCTCCTAATGTCCAGAAAATAGCTAGATTTATACCACAACAAACAATAATATCTCATAGAAAGTTATTTTTCTATTTATTTGTTATACAAAAAATCTGATATATGATATTTTCACATAAATTAATGTAATTTGTATTTCTATAAATCACGATATGCCTATCTCATGTATTTTTCTTTTTTTTTTAAATGATTATTAATGCTAGAATTTGTGCATATATTTTTGCACATACTTGTATATAAAGTATTTATGTGTCATGTCAGAAATCTTTTGCAAACATAAATTCCTTTTTTTGTTCTAAACAATGCTGTCTTTCATATCTCTGTGTTTATTTATACCAATATATGTATATAGTGTAAATATATAATTATTCTGAGTAAGAATAATTGTGAATATAACACGTAATCAGGGTATCATATGTATTTATTTGCAATCAATGGCTATTTTAAGAGCTGGGCCAGTTTTCTCTCTGCACCTGTGTAACCCTAGTCTAGTTTTAAACACCACCCCTACACAGGTGTTAAAAAATGGGCTGTCATATAAGATGACATTTCTTAATGAAAATGAAATTGAAGAGAAGGAAGAAAAACACTGACATTAAAGAGGTGATTTTAATTTCTGCTATATCTGATTCATGACAGTTTAATGTTAGGTAGACTATCCCATTGAGCTATCAGCTTAAGATTATATTGAATCAAACATCATTTGATTATTAAAATCATTGTCAAAAATATTACTCTGTGAGGCCTAATGTCATCATCAATGTTTATCTTTAATGCTAATTTCACATATAAATACTTTCAAAGTATAAAAAAAATGTAACAAATGACACTTACAAGTTCTGATGAGTGATCAATGACTCAAGTATAGAGCAATTTGATTTGTTAGTGATAGTATAAAATGAATATTTAAATCAGAATGGCTGATTTAATTAATCACGTGATTATGCATTTACCAATAAGAAGTTGTGGAAAATTTTACTAGTTTGTGGGTTGTTTAGGAGTTTAAGTATTGCATCAAATTTGGTGCAAAAAGTGTCGCGTCAAATTTAGTGCAAAGTAGAGAGTGGGACTTGTATTACATGTGTTAAATATGGTGCAAATAGAGTTATCCAAAAAAGTAAGTTAACTATATTATGTAATGTAATTATTTCATTTTTATCCATATATCTACTAGTGCACCAAATTTGAAGCAATAATATTGTCCCCTTGCTTTGTAATAAGAGACAAAGATGTAACATAATCAATAAGTAAGGTAACATCTCCCTACTTGATTTTTTTTAGTAATAAGGGCTAAATAAAATCAACTAAAAATTGACATGAAACCCATATTTTGTCTTGATTTAGAAAGAGTATACAATTGTAATTAAGTTTCTAGTTTACTGTTATTATATAATATGCTTCATTGTCTTTCAGCAATGAACATAAGCTTTCTGTGTTTTCAGACTCACATTTTTTTCTATGGCATTCGCTGCCTCAAGGGGCGGTTTGAATGATAGGTATGCTGCGTTGGAATAGACGCGAGCGTATCTGTTGAATGTTTGATAAATTGGCAAGAGGGTCATACAGAGTCGAATGTGATGGTGCATGATCAGTATTCCACTTGAATAATACAAGCATCGATCTGCATCAGATTGATATCGCGGGAGCGTATATTACATCATATTGATGATCTTGACACTTTGTTAACTATGGTGAATCAACTTTGCATCTAATTTGACGTGGAATTCCAGCATAGTATTAGTTAAAGCATTGATAAATTGTCCCCCTTGTATCTATCCAGCTAGGTAATGACATATTCCTTGTAAACACTTGACAGTAGTCTTCCTGTATCTAACAACTCTAAAGAGACTCTGTCATATGACTCCCCTCACATAGATACTGGTTTCTCAGAGTAAATATACTATTAAAAAAGAAAACATGATATTGTAGGGGAGATCTATTTAGGAATATGCAATATATTGGGACAATAAATGTATTATTGTATCAGTGTATCATTATTGCTATTACTGCTCATTATTGTACATTGTAATCATTGTAATCAATATTCTTTTTTACTACTTCTTTTTATGTTTATTTTTAACCCCAGAGCTACTGTTCCGCCAAAGCCTTTGTTTTCATCAGACAGTAGCGTCCCATTAAATTAAAGCAGAGGGTGCGCCAGTGCCTCTGCAGAAGCTGGAATGTTATTGACTTACTGGGACAGACATTCAATGTTGCACTGCCCAACGTGGCTGTCCAAAATGTACAGTACATAAAAACAAGAATTTTGAAAACTAGGGAAATTATTTAAATGCATTATAATAATACTAGGCGATAAGCCTGCCCAGAGGGCATTCTATATTTTAAAAAATACAACCCCAAGCTACAGTTACAAAAAATAAATAAAATAGTACAAATACAGAAAAAATAAACAAAGCTATTAAAAATAATAAAATTAAACTAATACCCCTATAAAAATAAAAACACCCGGGGGTCTTCCGGGAGGCGGCCATCTTACTGGTCGCACTGAGCTTCAGCTCCTTGAGCCTTCTCCACAATTTAATACTTTTCTCCAAGAGATCTGACAGTATTAAGCCCCAAATAGTGGAGATGCTTGTCTGTTGGCAACCTAACCTAAGAAATAGGGCTCTGGATTTGATCATGGCTAATTTGCCCTCAGTACCGGACTATTCATTTGAGGCTTTCCCCTACCACTGAAGCCTCTACCTCGTCCCCAAACCTAGCTATGCCCTAAGTACACAGTTTTTGCTCAATATCTAAAGTGGGAACCTGCCACTCTCACAATATAGCAGTAAGCAGGGAATTTCTCTTTAAAACAGCACTACTCTGCTACACCGGAGAGATGGAGGCTCTGGACAAGTGGGAGCATACAGTGACCACGGCAATACATGACAGCTACTGGAGCTTAGAGAGGGAGCTCTGCCAGCTCCTCATATCTACATGGCATGCGAAAGGAACCTGCCTCACAACCCCAGACCGGCCAGCAATGGACTATGAGGGTGATCTCAAGTTCGACTCATCTGGTTTGCAAAGCGCAACAAAGGCCTTAAAGAAAGCTTCCCATGCTGTACCATGTGGTAGCGCAGCAACGGAGGAGCAACCACAGGTAGACGCTCCACCCAGCCCCTCTTCGGGTCTCAAAACAGGGGACGTGATGATTTCCCTATCTAAGGAACTTGTCTCCATACCCACTCCGGTGGACTTACTTTCCAGAACAGGTACGCCGAGTCCAACTTCTCAAGGCACTCAGATTTCACTACCCAGAGTTGCGCCAGCCTCGGCCTTGCCTTCGGTTAGTGGAGGTACAGAGGGAGGATTGGATGAGCTCACTGCTCGGGACCTGCAGACCGGGATTGCCCCAACTAGACAAATACGCTGGGCTGCTACTGTGACCGCACGGAGGCTGGCGGTTTTTCATTTCTCGGATCTGCAATATGCGGAGCACACATCAGATGGGCCGGGGAGCTGTGAGGACTGCTCTTCTCAGGGGCGATGGCCCAGTTCTCGGTCGCACCAACGGGGCCAGGACCAGCACTTCCCAGATGGTCTAATTTCAAAAACAGGGGTAGGTTCGGTATTTCCCTTCTTGAACTGATCCTCTAACTTGGGACTCTGGACTCACTGTTTGGATTAAGGTGTCTGATAATATGCACCTAGACCTACCCTGTTAACCGGAACATATTAGACACTCAAACTTAACACAGCAAAAGATCCGGAATTTATTGATATGGTCCACAAGTTTATAAAGGATCACAAGATCTAATGTCTAGATGGCCAGTTACATTTTGCTTTTCCTCTACCCCACAATCCTAGTTTAAAAAAAAAAAATGTCTTAAACCAATCTGTCTACTTTTAGCCTACTTGGGGAGTATTGTTGTATATATAGGATCAATAATTCCTAGCATAGTCCCAGAGCCAATAGTCCATGAGCGCTTCATTGTAAAAGACATATAACAATGTTTCCTTGAGAAATCCAAAACTATATATCTCTATGCTCAGGTGTGGTAGTGTATCTAAACTATATCCTGTTCTGTTCACTAAGTCCCACTGTGTGTTACCGTATCTTACATCACATAACCAATTTTACATTCTGTAAGTTGGATCTCCCAACAAAGATACAAATCATACCTAATTCCACTAAGGCCCAAAAGTGGCCATTTCATATGCTATTCCTCTACTTAGAAGCATAAGTGTTATTAGGCCCAAGAGTGGCCTATATTGTTTTAGAGGATTCTATCACACTATTAAATTGAAAAAAAAAATTAGGTACATATATCTATGCATGGTTAATAGTGCCGAATATGGCTTTCTCCTTTCATGTTTGATTTTTCAATGGTGACTTTTATACAGGTATTTTTTTTCCAGAGATGGTCTATATTTATATACTTATTATGCTATGGTATGATGTAATTTTTGTTCAGGTGTCTGCCGTCATTATGTATAGATGCTTATCTCTTTCTGTTATTACCTTTGCAATCCTCATAAATAAAAATGATATAATATAAAAAAACACCCCCTAATCTAATACTAAACTACCAATAGTCCTTAAAAGGACCTATTATAGGGCATTGCCCTAAGTTAAACAGCTCTTTTACCATTAAGAAATACTAAGTCCCCCCTAACATTAAAAAAACCCCACCCACCAAACCCCCCCCCCAAAAAAAAAACCTAACACTAAAAAAAACTAAACTACCCATTGCTCCTGAAGGGGCATTTGTAAGGGCATTCCACTATTTTACTGCCCTTAAAAAGGGGAATCAGCTATTTTTCAAGCCCCCAAAAAATCCTAATCTTAAAAAAAACACACCCCAAAAATGAAAATAAAAAAGCCTAAATCTAAGCTCCAAATAGGTACTCACTGTTTCTGAAGTCCGGCAGAGAAGGTCTTCTTCCAGATGGATCCATCATCTTCTATCTTCATCTGGAGTGAAGGCGGCCCAGAACAGAGCTGTGTTCCTGATTCCTGGATCCTCAGCGGCAGTCCTCGGATGCGGCGGCAGTCCTCAATGGCATGGAGGCTCCTCTTCCTCCGATGTCTGTCATTGACTTAATATTGAATGCAATGTACCGCAATCAATGTGGGGTACATTGCAATCCTATTGGCTGAAATTTGAAATCAGCAAATAGGATTAGAGCTACTGAAATCCTATTGGCTGTTCAAATTTTTATTTTTATTTTTTTATATTAGGGTTTTTGGGCCATTTTAAAAGAGCTAAATGCCCTTTTAATGGAAGGGAAAAGAGCTGATTGCCCTTTTAAGGGCAATGCCCATACAAATGTCCCTTTAGGGGCAATGGGTAGTTTAGGTTTTTTAGTGTTAGGTTTTTTATTTTTGGGTGGTTTGGTGAGTGGGGGGGTTCTACTGTTAGAGGGGGAACTGTTTAACTTGGGGCAATGTCCTACAAAAAACTATTTTAAGTGCTATTGGTAGTTTATTCTTAGATTAGGGGGTGTTTTTATTTTGGGGGCTATTTTATTTTCATAGGGATTAGGTTTATTTATTTTTTATTTTGGATAATGTGGTTTATTATTTTCTGTAATGTTAGCCTTTTTTTAATCCTTTTTGCGGGCAGTTATTTTTTTGTAATACTTATTGCGGGCGGTTAGATTTTTTTGTAATACTTTTTGCGGGGGGTTCATTTTTTTTTAATACTTATTGCAGGCGGTTAGTTTTTTAAAAAAAAATACTTATTGCAGGAAGTTAGTTTTTTTTGTAATGCTTCGTTTGCCTTCAGTGCATAATGGTGAATTCCGAAAATGGCAGGGGGTGAAAGAATCCACCTGCAGTGGATTCTTTTGCCACCCTGCCATTTTTGGAATCCACCTGAATGCAGCTTTGATGCATCCAGGTGACTTATTTTAGCTGCATGCGCAGCCAACATTCTTTTGGCTGCCTCGCGCTGCCAACATTCCTTTGAGGATGCGAGCGCAACTGGTGAGGGCGACGGTCGCGTTACAAACGCAATTATAGTATAGATGGAGCTGGAAGCATCATAATGAAAACAATAAGTTTAGTGTCCATTTAAGTCACAATTGAAAACCTGGTTAAGTGGTAGACTATCCTTAATATCATATGATAAATTTGTATAAAAATAAATAAAATGGTATCATCTGGATTACAGACTATTTTTTTAAACGAAAAGCATAGATTAAGCATCCTAAGGGGCCGTTTTATCAAGTGTCGGGTGGACATGATAAGCTGTAGTGGATCATGTCCGCCCGACACTGATACATTCTGACCGCATGCGATGTTGGCATTTATCATTGCACAAGCATTTGGTGTGAAATTTTTGTGTAATGCCGGCCCCTGCACATTTGCTGTCAATCGACCACTAGCAGGGGGTGTGAATCCTTCTGATTGTATGATTGCTATTCGCCGCCTCAGAGGTGGTGGATGAGTTAAGGAGCAATCGGCCCCTAAATGTTTTGTAAACTTTAAAGATAAGTGGATGCTAAATGTGGAACCGTAAGGTGTTTTACTGTAAAAGAATGGGACTGATAGATATGCTATACAAATGGAAAAAAACAAAAGAACTTTAAGTGCATTTGTCCTCAAATAAAAATACAATATATTATTTACAACAGTACCAAATAAAAGATTCAAACACTGACATTCACCTAAACAGACCATAAAAGTCTGAAAATAGCTTTAGCAAATAGATGAGAAAGTTTTTCTTAATTTAAAGGGTTAGAAAATTTTAATGACGAGGCTTACCAGCTGGCCATTGGTGTGTTTAATATATCAGATCTCCAAATTCATCTAAGTTAATGAACACATTTCTAAATGTAGCCACCAATCAGCAAGTGTTACCCAGGTGCTGACCAAAAAATGGGCCTGTTCCTGAGATTACATTCCTGCTTTTTCAAATAAAGATACCAAGAGAATGAAGAAAAAATGATAATAGGAGTGCATTAGAAAGTCGCTTAAAATATGATGCTCTATTTGAATCATTAAAGAAAAAAAAAGGGTTTCATATCCCTTTAAATACAACAGTTTACCCAGAAAAAAAAAATCTTTACTGTGCACCCTACAGAACTATTTTAGGACAATTAAAGCAAGATTGACTTCCCCAAATTACCTTCAATAAATGTAATTACTATGCATGCATGAAAAAATGTAACATTCCCCTTATTATATACTATTAGAAAAAAAATTAAATATAGAAATTACAACTCAGTGTTCATATCTCAGGAACTAAAACTAGGTCAACTTTCTGCAAAAAAAAAAAAAAAAAGTAGCCACCTAGCAATATATGCTACTAAAATGTAAAGGCAATTCATTGACTGGCTTTAGCTGCAGTTGTGTCAAATCATTTGCCATCTTTTGCTATTTTAAGATTTGATTTTAATAGCAAACAACTCAAAATCTACTAAACTATTTTTTCTTGTAATCCAAAGTGAGTAAAAATAAATTGTAATCAACTTTTTATATTCAAAGTTATAAACATTAGTAAAAACACATTCACAATAAAAGAAAGCTATGACATCACTATTGACACCCTGAGTATTTAATTTTTTTATTGCATTAGACATTCACATCCAGCTTCTGTTATAGCCAGATGTTTGCCTTTTGAGGGAATTCATAATACTGGTGAGACTTCTGAGATAATCTACCCAGAGAGGAGAGCTTTAAATCATCAGGCCCTTTATGAGATCTGCATTGTGGGCTAAGGTTTCTCTAGAGTCCTCATGATCAGCCCCTGTAGACAACCTTTGTTCCATGCCCAGGAGAATACATTAACATAACAAAACAGACATGCAAATAATTGACATTCACAAATATTTACTTAATCTGTTTTGCAAGTGTTCTGGAGGTAATCATTGTTCTTCTGCATTGCTAGTGGTTCTTGTTTGGTGTGCAAGATATCATGCATTGGGCACCTAATGCAACTCTAAGGGGTAGATTTATTAAAAGTCGAGCGGATATGATTCACTTGTATAATGCTGCCCCCAGCTCATTAGCAGCCAATTGGCTGTTAGCAAGGGCTGTCAATCAACCCGATAGTATCGGATCAGGATGATTTCAATCTGCCACCTAAAGGGTTGTGGACAAGTTAAGGAGCAGCGGTCTTGTGATCACTGCTTCTTAACTTCCATTTCAAACAAGCCTGAAAAGATGGGGCTCCAAAGCAGCATTCACTGCTTAATAAATGGGGCCCTAAATGTGAATTACAGGAATGCCTAAAAATTAAATGCTGGAAAAGATAAGTCATATGATGGTCGGATTTTTAATAGGATCTCAGCTTTAAAACAAGGCCCCTCACCAATCGCCTACGTGTCTATAATTCTAGGCTATTAATTTCCTTTGTAAAGGAATTGGATTCTTTATCTCCCTAGAGTTCTAGTGAAAATTAAAATTAAATGCTGTTGGCTTCTTATATATTTCACAAGCATGGCTATTTTCAACCTATCAGAAAAAGAGGAGGACCTTGGTTTTGATTAGTTAATTCATCCTTGTTAAGTATTAATAATTTCTTAATTAGCCCTAGTTATGCTTCCACCGGGGTTTCATGAGATCTTTCAGTACAGAGCTTTCCACATACTATAGGCTCCATGTACTCAACAGTATAAACAGCTTGAGAGCCCAGGTGTCATACTAGAGAATATCTGGCTGTTTTCAGGATACCAAAGAACAGATATATATATATATATGGTCTAATGAAGGGTTTGCCCCAAAACTTCACTGTTATTAAACAAAGTATGTGATTGATAAAGCCGGAGAGTGCCTGTCTGCACCCTGGATGTTGAGAAAATAGAGTGAGTGCTAGTTCCCTTATAGGACATATGTATATATATATATATATATATATATATATATATATATATATAAGACACAAAAAACCCAGCACTCACTAGCAGGTTCACAGCAAAGTTTAAAAGCAAAACTGGGGGAAGTCAGTTACATTTGGCGCCAAAGGATCAAGCCCAGGACCACGACAAGGTCTCCCCCTTCCTGGGACCCTAACCAGCACCCACACAATGCATACTTCCAAACAAACCAACTGGGAACCTCCCAGGGTGACACAGGCTTTTGTAACCTCCCCTATGTAAATACAAAACACAGGAATGGACCGCACTCACAGACTGGACTGGGTACACATCCTAAGCCACTGTTAACTCCACAGCCCTGAACCCTGACAGACAGCTGCAAAGTTCCCAGCAACCCAGGCAGTTAACCCCCGAGCAACCTGGGTGTCAGGTCCGCAGGGGAGCATTACAAACATTAACACAAGACACAAAAAACCCAGCACTCACTAGCAGGTTCACAGCAAAGTTTAAAAGCAAAACTGGGGGAAGTCAGTTACATTTGGCGCCAAAGGATCAAGCCCAGGACCACGACAAGGTCTCCCCCTTCCTGGGACCCTAACCAGCACCCACACAATGCATACTTCCAAACAAACCAACTGGGAACCTCCCAGGGTGACACAGGCTTTTGTAACCTCCCCTATGTAAATACAAAACACAGGAATGGACCGCACTCACAGACTGGACTGGGTACACATCCTAAGCCACTGTTAACTCCACAGCCCTGAACCCTGACAGACAGCTGCAAAGTTCCCAGCAACCCAGGCAGTTAACCCCCGAGCAACCTGGGTGTCAGGTCCGCAGGGGAGCATTACAAACATTAAAACAAGACACAAAAAACCCAGCACTCACTAGCAGATTCACAGCAAAGTTTAAAAGCAAAACTGGGGGAAGTCAGTTACATTTGGCGCCAAAGGATCAAGCCCAGGACCACGACAAGGTCTCCCCCTTCCTGGGACCCTAACCAGCACCCACACAATGCATACTTCCAAACAAACCAACTGGGAACCTCCCAGGGTGACACAGGCTTTTGTAACCTCCCCTATGTAAATACAAAACACAGGAATGGATTGCACTCACAGACTGGACTGGGTACACATCCTAAGCCACTGTTAACTCCACAGCCCTGAACCCTGACAGACAGCTGCAAAGTTCCCAGCAACCCAGGCAGTTAACCCCCGAGCAACCTGGGTGTCAGGTCCGCAGGGGAGCATTACAAACATTAACACAAGACACAAAAAACCCAGCACTCACTAGCAGATTCACAGCAAAGTTTAAAAGCAAAACTGGGGGAAGTCAGTTACATTTGGCGCCAAAGGATCAAGCCCAGGACCACGACAAGGTCTCCCCCTTCCTGGGACCCTAACCAGCACCCACACAATGCATACTTCCAAACAAACCAACTGGGAACCTCCCAGGGTGACACAGGCTTTTGTAACCTCCCCTATGTAAATACAAAACACAGGAATGGATTGCACTCACAGACTGGACTGGGTACACATCCTAAGCCACTGTTAACTCCACAGCCCTGAACCCTGACAGACAGCTGCAAAGTTCCCAGCAACCCAGGCAGTTAACCCCCGAGCAACCTGGGTTTACATACCCTGGCAGAATTTATGATTTCTTGGCCATTTTTCAGAGAATATGAATGATAACACAAAAACGTTTCTTCCACTCATGGTTAGTGTTTGTCTGAAGCCATTTATTATCAATCAACTGTGTTTACTCTTTTTAAATCATAATGACAACAGAAACTACCCAAATGACCCTGATCAAAAGTTTACATACCCTGGTGATTTTGCCCTGATAACATGCATACAAGTTGACACAAAGTGGTTTGAATGGCTATTAAAGGTAACCATACTCACCTGTGATCTGTTTGCTTGTAATTAGTGTGTGTATATAAAAGGTCAATGAGTTTCTGGACTCCTGACAGACCCTTGCATCTTTCATCCCGTGCTGCACTGACGTTTCTGTATTCTGAGTCATAGGGAAAGCAAAGGAATTATCAAGGGATCTGTGGGAAAAGGTAGTTGAACTGTATAAACAGGAAAGGGATATAAAAAGATATGCAAGGAATTGAGAATGCAAATTAGCAGTGTTCAAACTCTAATAAAGAACTGGAAAATGAGGGGTTGTGTTGAAACCAAACCACGGTCGACCAACTAAAATTTCAGCCACAACTGCCAGGAAAATTGTTCAGGATGCAAAGACAAACCCACAAATAACTTCAGGTGAAATACAGGACTCTCTGAAAACATGTGGTATAGCTGTTTCAAGATGCACAATAAGGAGGCACTTGAAGAAAGATGGGCTGCATGGTCAAGTCGACAGAAGAAAACCATTACTATGCAAATGCCACAAACTATTCCGCTTACAATACGCCAAGCAGCCCAGAGACAAGTTTGGCACATAGTTATTTGGAGTGATGAGACCAAAATTGAGCTTTTTGGTCACAACCATAAATGCTACATTTGGAGAGGAGTCAACAAGGCCTATGATGAAAGGTAAACTATTCCTACTATGAAACACAGAGGTGGATCGCTGCTGATTTGGGGATGTGTGAGCTACAAAGGCACAGGAAATTTGGTCAGAATTAATGGCAAGATGAATGCAGTATGTTATCAAACAGAACCCCTCATTTTCCAGTTCTTGATTAGAGTTTGGACACTGCTGATTTGCATTCTCAATTCCTTGGATATCTTTTTATATCCCTTTCCAGTTATATACAGTTCAACTACCTTTTCACACAGATCCTTTGACAATTCTTTCCTCATGACTAAGAATCCAGAAACATCAGTGCAGCACTGGATAAAAAATGCAAGGGTCTGTCAGGAGTCAAGAAACGCATTGACCTTTTATACACACAATAATTACAAGCAAACAGATCACAGGTGAGGATGGTTACCTTTAATAGTCATTTAAACCCCTTTGTGTCAACTTGTGTGCATTTTATCAGGCTAAAATCACCAGGGTATGTAAACTTTTGATCAGGGTCATTTGGGTAGTTTCTGTTGTCATTATGATTTAAAAAGAGTAAACACTGTTGATTGATAATAAATGGCTTCAGCCAAACACTAACCATGAGTGAAAGAAATGTTTTTGTGTCATCATTCATATTCTCTGAAAAATGGCCAAGAAATCATAAATTCTGCCAGGGTATGTAAACTTATGAGCACAACTGTATGTATATATATATATATATATATATATATATATACAGTCCCCTTCCGTGTTTTGTATATGTCTGGGGGGATTACATAAGTCTGTCTACCCTTAACTTGTTCCCAGTTTGTCTGATTAGAGCTTGCATTGTATGGCTTCATAAGGGACTCAGGTTTTGGGAGACACCTTGACGTGGTACCTGGGCTTGTCCCATTTGGCCAGATGCGGTAACCAACTCTACGAGTTTTGCTTTTAATCTTAGCTGAGTGCTTGTGAGTGCTTGATTTTCTCTGTGTGTTGCATTAATTTGTTTTGTAATTTTCCTTATGGGCCTTGCACCCAGACTTGTCTGGGTTTAACTGCCTGTCTGGGGACAGTACAGCTACTTGTGAGTGCTATTGAGCACCCAGGGCTGTGCATGTTGCAGGGTCACAGTATGTGTACCCAGTCTAGTCTGAGAATGCAGTCCCCTTCCATTTTTGTGTATATACAGTATATATATGATTTTCCTCCTGAGGGTTCTGCACTCATTTTTTTAAATTACAACTGCCCAGGGTGTATTTAAAACAAACATGCAGTGACACAAGGTAGAAAGCACTCATGGTCTTCAAAATAAATGTTCAGTTTATTAGCTCATAACAGTGACATTTCGGGAATATTATCCCCATCTTCAGACCATACAAAAAACAATACACATACCTAACTACCATCACCAGATCACCCAGCTGCAAAATACTTTTCTAGATATTGATCAGGAAACAGCATTGACGACTTCCCAACAACGTCATCAAGAAGAAAGTATTATCCTTACAACAGCCTACACCGTGGATAAACGGGAGTTACCTCAGCTAGTGAAACAGGACTGGCACATTGTAGAGTCCAATCAGAATTTTCCATTCAAGCGGATGCAACACCCTAAAGTGGGGTACAGAAGATCACAGTCTATTAGGGATATCCTGGTAAAGTTGGATCCAGTACACAGTTACAAGACAGCAACTTGGCTCCAGCAAGTAAAAGCTGGCTGCTACAGATGTGCTGGATGCACTACCTGCAATGGACTACTAACCACCAAATTCTTTACCCATCCAGGTACTAATAGCAAATTCAAAATCCAGCATAGAGTAACCTGCTCAACCACTTTCATTGCATATTTATTGCACTGTCCGTGTGGGTTATTCTATGTTGGAAAAACAGTGGCTGACCTCCAGACGCGTATGGCAAATCATCACACTTCAATTAGAGCTGCAATACACAAACGTGAGTCCGAAAAACCTGTGGCTCAGCATTTTGCTTTGAGTGGCCATACGGTCTCTGATTTGAGGTACGTGATCATTAATCACATTCCCCCTCCAGTTAGAGGGGGTGATAGAAGTAGGATGTTGTTGTGAGTCAAGGTGGATATTCAATCTGGGTATGTTGGTGCCCAGGGGTTTGAATACTCACCTTGACTGGCACTGTTTCCTATAAATATAGTATCCCCTAGTAAATGACAGGGTAAATGACAGGGTAGTTTATCCTCCCTCTATAGATGTTCTGCCCTAGCTAGGATATTAGGATGTTTAGCTCTTAGGTTTATTACATAGCTTAGATGATTTACTGTGCTTAACTAATCAGTTGTGTCCTTTTATATATTTATTGCCCCTTGTATATAGGATTTCTGTTATAGCATATATAAGTTTATTGATTATAGTGCTTGAAGCTGAGTAGATATGTGATCTTATAGTTTATTTCCCTAGCAAGCTTTAGGATAGGATTGTTATTAGGACCTATGTTTTAGCATGTAACATATGTTTTGATACATTCGTTTTGTTTATTTTGATAGGTTGCTACTATGCTGGATCACGGCTATGCGCAAGTACCTACATTGCTGCCGTAGTACCGTATTGTTTGACTATATGTATTGTAATTGTTTTTAGACACGCCACTTCCGGTTGCTATGGCAATGAGCTGCGCCTGTGCAGTAGTGTGGCTAAGACGCCGGTGCACTTCCGGTTTTGCGGCTGGGTGATCTGGTGATGGTATAAAGGGGTTAGGTATGTGTATTGTTTTTTGTATGGTCTGAAGACGGGGATAATATCCCTGAAACGTCACTATTATGCGCTAATAAATTGAACATTTATTTTGAAGACCTGGAGAGTGCTTTCTACTTTGCTTTGATATATATATATATATATATATATATATATATATATATGTATATATATGTATGAAATTAAAGAAATATTAATGTACATAATTGCAAATAATTGCATTTAAACATGTGGAAGACATGGAATTGTCAAATGAATGCAATCTTTGGCTGTAAAATATAAATATCACGAGATTTAAAATAAAAGACAAAACTTTATATTCAATTGCAATACAATACAGTGTTGCAAATCAAAAGAAGAAGAAAAATGTATGCATGAGAACCTGATCGTTATAAAGCACAAAATTTGCTTTCAATTACCCTTGAACTGAATCATAAAGGACTGTGTTGAATAAAGCAGAGTTTATCACAAGATAAAAAAGAAGAAAAAAATTCATTTTATTAAACAAATATTGAAGCTACATATTGTAATATTCATGAGTGCGATCATGCCTATTTAACATTTTGTATATCACTGAGGAAATTGTAATTCAAATCTAAAGAAATATATTTGCTGTAGAGATTTTCCAAAAATATTTACAATGGTATTCAAGAGTAGCGATGAATAAACTAAATCATATGGTTGATAGTAATTCATAATGACACTTTATATAGTTCTTTTTTTTTGACAGATTTGCATGGGAGTATAGAATCAATTGGTTGAACTTAACCTATACTAGAAAGGAAGTTTTAAATTTCTTTTTAAATAAAAGCAGAAGAAGCATGTGAATACTATTTCAATTGCATTTTTATATTTAGAAACTCAAGGTTATAACTACAGTCAATAAGGTTTGCAGTGTGAAAACATATTCAATTTGGTTGCAAGTTTGACACCTTTTTATAGCTTTCATTAGGAGGGGTGCTATTTGATTTGGTTAATTCAGTTAATATACAAATCATATACCATTATATAACATAAAAATCTTCAACTCACTAAATTCTGGACTAAATGTGGACTCTGGGTTCTTAACACATTATCAATTTTTTTGTAATGTGCTATCATATAGTCTATTACATTGTATATTCCACACTCTATATACATAGGTACACAGGTAAGCCTATGTCCATACTTTTGCCATTCTTCTTTCTCTTGTTTTTTTTTTCAATTCTTCTTTCCTTTCTTCTTTTTTGACTATTTTATATTCCCCCTGTATAAATAAGTTCACATCTATCTATCATCTATCTATCTATCTATCTATCTATCTATCTATCTATCTATCTATCTATCTATCTATCTAGTATATAAATTCCATGTTGAAATATAACTTCATGTCAGTATATGCTCTATGTAAAACTATATATCTCCCCTGTCTTTTCTCCTACACAGGACACTGTCTGATTTTTATGACACCCCCTCCTTTCCCTGCACTCAGAACTCTGTAACACTTTTTGTCCTTTTCTAGCCATTCTGCATTTTAAGATATTGGCCTCTATTTATCAACCTGTCAAGTTACCTGCATTCAACGGCACCAATATGCTCGCCTAAGTTCGCCTAACATCGCTGCCGCGGACCTGAATATGTTCTCCAAAGTTACCAAAAAAGCTGTCAAAAAGCACGGTCAGTGGAGGCTCCTCCTCCTACATATGTGTGTGGACAGAGCACACACATATGTATAGACTAAGATACATATATCTAATGTGTTGAGCACTTGAGCACATGAACCCCCCAAACAATGAACCCCAAAAAAGAGTGAGAAATAAAAAAAAAATTATTAGAAATAAAAAACACTAATTATATTTTTAAACTTTATTTGCTAACTAAATACAAAAATCCTCCAGGCTCCACTGCAGTTTTGACATAAAACCCATTAAAAGTTCAGTTTTTAATTCTTTAGGCTGAAGTGGAATGGGCTTTTGCCTAATACTTCTATCTATCGCACATGCTGTGCAGTGCAATAGATAGAAGTATAGGCAAAAGCTCTTTCCACTTTAAAACTGCATTGACTGCAGCGCCACCTACAGGCCAGCCCATAGCTTTCCTAATCGCACAGCTCTTAGTGTGTGTGAGAGCCAGCTGTCACGTGACATTCGCACACTAAGAGCTGTGTGTGTGTGGGAGCCGGAGGAGGAGCATCGTGGGCTTCAGGGTGGAAGTGGAACTAACTAACTGTGAGGTAATGCAAAGGTCGCCATTGCGACCGGGCCCAACTCCTCGAGTGGCAGCCACAAAGAAGATACTGAGTCTGACTGAGTCTGTGAACAGTGTGAAGGCACGCACAATGGTGAGCTCAGGGTGGCTGAGGGAGGCTGAGGGAGGCCGGGGGGCAGCAGCCGTGTGACCATGTCGGCTGAGGCTCTGGCTGGACTACTCGAGACGGAGTCAGTGTAGCACTGCAGCTGCTCGAATCATGCTGTCAGTGTCAGAACTACCCGGCCGTAAGGAACACTACTTGACAGACTATTAGGTATTGGAATCGCTTTAACAAATTAACTGATAATTCTATTTATAAGTCATCTGTGGCTTTTTTCCTGGCATTAGATACAGTGAAAATGAATGTTCTTGTAGAGAAAGGGAACCCAGAACTAGCTAGTAAAGCCTTACAAGCTCAGTGCATTAAATATTGAATGACACCAGATGAAAAGTAGCTTGTTGAGGAGCGCTCAACCTCAAAGTCTTTCTTCAACTTTGTCTTCTCAGTATGTTGAACTGTTTGGGATTGTGTTCATTAAGTCTGTCTGTGATTTCACTAACCTCAAGCTTTGTATAACTCTACGATGTTGTCAAAATTCAAAAGAATGTTGAACCCAGAGGCTTCTTCAGTTATTGGTTCTTTATTTTATATATAATGTGCATATTTAAAATGCCTTGCTTGTTGTTTTTTTTTTAATTGTGATTATACAATTGAAAAGGGTTGAGTTGCTGTACCTGGGCTATATATCTATATCTATCTATCTATCTATCTATCTATATATATAGCCATCTGAGGGGAGGGGTCTTATTTCAAGGGGTGTGGCCAGGGGCGGGGCCAAGTGCACCTCCATCTTTATAATTCACCAGCCGCCACTGAGTACTGTGCGATGAGCAGCGGACTGTTGTTAACTAGCAGCCACTGATCTCACTGCTCTACGGCTTTTTTTCAGCTTTCTTGGTACCCTGTCACTAAGCACCTACACTATACTATACTGTTTACCCCCTATACCGCCTCTCCCGGACCCTGCTGCAACTCTAATAAATATATTATCCCCCCTAAGCCGCCGCTCCCGGACCCCGCCGCAACTCTAATAAAAATATTAACCCCTAAACTGCTGCTCCCGGCCCCGCCGCAACTAAATAAATTGTTTAACCCCTAAACTGCCGCTCCCGGACCCCCCCGCAACTCTAATAAATATATTAACACCTAAACCGCCGCTCCCGGACCCCGCTGCAACTAAATAACTTGTTTAACCCCTAAACCGCCGATCCCGGACCCCCTGGCAACTCTAATAAATGTATTAACCCCTAAACCGCCACTCACGGAGCCCACCGCCACCTACATTATACATATTAACCCCTAATCTTCCACCCCCTATACCGCCGCCACCTACATAAAGTGATTAACCCCTATCCTGCCGCTCCCGGACCCTGCTGCAACTAAATAAAGTGTTTAACCCCTAAACCGCCGCTCCTGGACCCCACCACAAATAAATAAATTGTTTAACCCCTAAACCGCCGCTCCCGGACCCCTCCGCCACCTACATTATATTTATTAATCCCTAATCTGCCCCCCCTACACTGCCGCCACTATATTACATTTATTAACCCCTAAACCTAAGTCTAAAACTTAACCCTAACACCCACAAACTTAAATATAATTTAATTAAATCAAAATAAATGATTCCTATTTAAAACTAAATACTTACCTATAAAATAAACCCTAAGATAGCTACAATATAAATACTTGTTACATTGTAGCTATTTTAGGATTTATTTTTATTTTACAGGTAACTTTGTATTTATTTTACCTAGGTAGAATAGTTATTAAATAGTTATTAACTATTTAATAACTTCCTAGTTAAAATAAATAAAAAAGTACCTGTAAAATAAAAGCTAACCTAAGATACAATTACACCTATTACTACACTACAATTAAATTAAATACCTACATTAACTACAATTAACTAAAATGAAATAAAATTATCTAAAGTACAACCCCCCCCACTAAATTACAGAAAATAATAAAATAATTACAAGTTTTTTTAAACTAATTACACCTAATCTAATCACCCTAATAAAATAAAAAAGCCCCCCAAAATAATAAAAAGCCCTACCCTACACTAAATTACAAATAGCCCTTAAAGGGGCCTTTTGCGGGGCATTGCCCCAAAGTAATTAGCTCTTTTACCTGTAAAAAAAAGTACAACACCTCCCCACCAACATTAAAACCCACCACCCACACACCCAAACCTACTCTAAAACCCACCCAATCCCCCCTTAATAAAACCTAACACTAACCCCTTGAAGATCACCCTACCTTGAGAAGTCTTCACCCAACCGGGCTGAAGTCCTCCACGAAGCCGGGCAGAAGTGCTCCTCCAGATGGGCAGAAGTCTTCATCCAAGCCGGCCAGAAGAGGTCCTCCAGACAGGCAGAAGTTTTCTTTCATACGGCTTCTTCTGTCTTCATCTATCCGGCACGGAGTGGCTCCATCTTCAAGACATCCTATGCGGAGCAACTTCTTTCATTGACATCCGACAACTGAATGACGGTTCCTTTAAATGACGTCATCCAAGATGGCATCCCTTGAATTCCGATTGGCTGATAGAATTCTATCAGCCAATCAGAATTAAGGTAGGAAAAATCCTATTGGCTGATGCAATCAGCCAATAGGATTGAGCTCGCATTCTATTGGCTGTTCCAATCAGCCAATAGAATGCAAGCTCAATCCTATTGTCTGATTGAATCAGCCAATAGGATTGAGCTTTAATCCTATTGGCTGATTGCATCAGCCAATAGGATTTTTCCTACCTTAATTCCGATTGGTTGATAGAATTCTATTAGCCAATTGGAATTCAAGGGACACCATCTTGGATGATGTCATTTAAAGGAACCGTCATTCAGTCGTCGGATGTTGTTGGAAGAGGATGCTCTGCGTCGTTTGTCTTGAAGATGGACCCGCTCCACGCCGGATGGATGAAGATAGAAGATGCCGCCTGGATGAAGACTTCTGCCCATCTGGAAGACCTCTTCTGGCCAGCTTGGATGAAGACTTCTGCCCGTCTGGAGGACCACTTCGCTCAGCTTTGGACTTCGGCCTGGTTGGGTGAAGACTTCTCAAGGTAGGTGATCTTCAAGGGGTTAGTGTTAGGTTTTATTAAGGGGGATTGGGTGGGTTTTAGAGTAGGGTTTGGTGTGTGGGTGGTGGGTTTGAATGTTGGTGGGGGGATATTGTACTTTTTTTTACAGGTAAAAGAGCTGATTACTTTGGGACAATGCCCCGCAAAAGGCCCTTTTAAGGGCTACTCATAATTTAGTATAGGCTAGGGCTTTTTATTATTTTGGGGGGCTTTTTTATTTTATTAGGGGGATTAGATTAGGTGTAATTAGTTTAAAAAAACTTTTTTATTTTATTATTTTCTGTAATTTAGTGTTTGGTTTTTTTTGTACTTTAGATAATTTTATTTAATTTTAGTTAATTTTAGTTAATGTAGGTAATTAATTTAATTGTAGTGTAGTGTGTATAATTGTAACTTAGGTTAGGTTTTATTTTACAGGTACTTTTGTATTTATTTTAACTAGGAAGTTATTAAATAGTTAATAACTATTTAATAACTATTCTACCTAGTTAAAATAAATACAAAGTTACCTGTAAAATAAAAATAAATCCTAAGATAGCTGCAATGTAACTATTAGTTATATTGTAGCTATCTTAGGGTTTATTTTATAGGTAAGTATTTAGTTTTAAATAGGAATAATTTATTTTGATTTAGTTAAATTATATTTAAGTTAGTGGGTGTTAGGGTTAGGGTTAGACTTAGGTTTAGGGGTTAATACATTTAATATAGTGGTGGCGGCATGGGGGGGCAGATTAGGGGTTAATTAATATAATGTAGGTGGCAGTGGGCTCCGGGAATGGTGGTTTAGGGGTTAAACACTTTATTTAGTTGTGGCGGGGTCCGGGAGCAGCGGTTTAAAGTAGATATAAAGTAGATGGCAGCGGTGTAGGGGGGGGTAGAATAGGGGTTAATAAATATAATGTAGGTGGCGTGTTAGGGTTAGGGTTAGACTTAGGTTTAGGGGTTAATACATTTAATATAGTGGTGGCGGCATGGGGGGGCATATTAGGGGTTAATTAATATAATGTAGGTGGCAGTGGGCTCCGGGAATGGCGGTTTAGGGTTTAAACACTTTATTGAGTTGCGGCGGGATCCGGGAGCAGCGGTTTAGGGGTTAATAAGTATAATGTAGGTGGCAGCGGTGTGGGGGGGCAGATTAGGGGTGTTTAGACTCGGGGTACATGTTAGGGTGTTAGGTGTAGACATTACCATAGGAATCAATGGGATATCGGGCAGCAGCAAACATGAGCTCTCGCTGCTTTCCGACTCCCATTGATTCCTATGGTATCCAGGGCGGCGAATTGAAAACCAGGTATGGTGGGCTGGAAAAGTGCCGAGCGTACCTGCTAGTTATTTTCTAACTAGCAAAAGTAGTCAGATTGTGCCGAACTTGCGTTCGGAACATCTGTAGTGACATAAACATTGATGCGCCTCTCTAGAGGCAAGGACTAGTACTAAGGTGTCTGTAATTAACCAGTATTCTTAAAAAACTAGTGAAGATGCAGATATAATAATGCGTATTCACAAAAAGAAGAGATGCTAAAAGGTTAGAAACATGCAAAAATATGATACTAGAATTCTTAATGAAAATATTTAATATCAGACAGAATATATACCATTAAAAATATCATTAAGGTAGGAAAAATCTGATTGGCTGATTGAATCAGCCAATCAAATTCAAGTTCAATTGGATTGGCTGATCCAATCAGCCAATCAGATTGAGCTCGCATTCTATTGGCTGATCGGAACAGCCAATAGAATGCGAGCTCAATCTGATTGGCTGATTGGATCAGCCAATCCGATGGAACTTGAATCTGATTGGCTGATTCTATCAGCCAATCAGATTTTCTTACCTTAATTCCAATTGGCTGATAGAATCCTATCAGCCAATCGTAATTCGAGGGACGCCATCTTGGATGACGTCACTTAAAGGAACCTTCATTCGTCGGTAGTCGTCGGAAGGAACAGGATGTTCCGCACCGGAGGTCTTGAAGATGGAGCCGCTCCTCGTCGGATGGATGAAGATAGAAGATGCCGCTTGGATGAAGATGTCTGCCGGTCCGGATGTCCTCTTCTGCCCGGATAGGATGAAGACTTCTGCCGCTCCGGATGTCCTCTTTTGGTCCATCGGTGCCCGGCTGGGTTAACACGTCTCAAGGTAGGGAGATCTTCAGGGGGGTAGTGTTAGGTTTATTTAAGGGGGTTTGGGTTAGAGTAGGGGTAGGTGGGTGATGGGTTGTAATGTTGGGGGGTGGTATTGTGTTTTTTTTTACAGGGAAAAGAGCTAATTACTTTGGGGCATGCCCCGCAAAAAGCCCTTTTAAGGGCTGGTAATAGAGCTGTTAACTTTTGTAATATAGATTAGGGTAGGGTTTTAGGGGGGGCTTTGTTATTTTATTAGGGGGCTTAGAGTAGGTGTAATTAGCTTAAAATTCTTGTAATCTTTTTATTTTTTGTAATTTAGTGGGGTTTTTTTGTAATTTAGTGTTTTTTTTTGTAATTTAGTTTAGTTTATTTAATTGTAGGTAGTTGTAGGTAATTTATTTAATTTATTTAATTATAGTGTAGTGTTAGGTTTAATTGTAACTTAGGTTAGGATTTATTTTACAGGTAATTTAGTAATTATTTTAACTAGGTAGTTATTAAATAGTTAATAACTATTTAATAGCTATTGTACCTAGTTAAAATAAATACAAAGTTGCCTGTAAAATAAAAATAAACCTTAAAATAGCTACAATATAATTATTCGTTATATTGTAGCTAGATTAGGGTTTATTTTACAGGTAAGTATTTAGCTTTAAATAGGAAGACTTTAGTTAATAATATTTAATTTATTTCATTAGATTAAAATTATATTTAACTTAGGGGGGTGTTAGGGTTAGGGTTAGACTTAGCTTTAGGGGTTAATACATTTATTATAGTAGCGGCAAGGTCCAGTCGGTAGATTAGGTGTTAATACTTGAAGTTAGGTGGCTGCGATGTTAGGAAGGGCAGATTAGGGGTTAATACAATTTATTCTAGGGTTTGCAAGGCGGGAGTGCGGCGGTTTAGGGGTTAATACATTGATTAGAGTAGCGGCGAGGTCCGGTCAACAGATTAGGGGTTAATAAGTGTAGTTAGGTAGCGGCAACGTTGGGAGGGGCAGATTAGGGGTTAATAAATATTATGTAGGTGTCGGCGATGTTAGGGGCAGCATATTAGGGGTTCATAGGGATAATGTAGGTGGCGGCGGTGTGCGGTCAGCAGATTAGGGGTTAAACATTTTTATTATAGTGGCGGCGATGTGGGGGGACCTCGGTTTAGGGGTACATAGGTAGTTTATGGGTGTTAGTGTACTTTAGAGCACAGTAGTTAAGAGCTTTATAAACCGGTGTTAGCCCAGAAAGCTCTTAACTACTGACTTTTTTTTGCGGCTGGAGTCTTGTCGGTAGAGGGTCTACCGCTAACTTCAGCCAAGACTCTAAATACCGGCGTTAGGCAGATCCCATTGAAAAGATAGGCTACGCAATTGACGTAAGGGGATCTGCGGTATGGAAAAGTTGCGGCTTGAAAGTGAGCGTTAGACCCTTTCCTGACTGACTCTAAATACCCGCGGGCTCCGAAAAGCAGCGTTAGGACCACGCTGCTTTTGACGGCTAACGCAGAACTCTAAATCTAGCCGTATGTTTGTATTCCTTAATTAGGTACTTACCAGAACTAGGCTGAGACGTACTTGGGGCTGATCGCCCTGCAGAGTATTTGTGGTGATCTGGAAAACATCAAGGATAAGAGACAGGTAAGTCTAACACGTGTATTAGTGAACAATAGTTATTAGTGATGAATGATTAATAATTTAAAAAAAAAACCTATACAGGCCAGGTAGTGAAATGTATATATAAAATCTTGTCAACAGGCCATAATAGCCATTTAAATATGATGGTCGATTTTTTATATTTTAAATAATTGAAGTCACATTACAGAAAAAAGGATGCAAAGGCCACAGCGTCTAAAATTCAGGTATTGGTGAGGTAGGGAAAGACAAAAAAAAGGGCCTTGGGAGGGAAAGAGAAGAAAGGTGATATGAGGAAAAAGGATATAGAGGAACAACAAATGAAAGGGCATAGGGGAGTGAGGGGAAAACAAAAGAAGGGCCATGGTGAGGTAGAAGGATGATATATATATATATATATATATATATATAAACTAGTATTTATATAGCGCCTTTCTCACAGTGGGACTCAAACTCTTGAAGCGCATTTTCAGCACTCGCTCTCAAAATTAACCAAACCGGCAGGTGAATAGTTATAGTTGTTATTAATAAATTTAATGGTACTCATTTGAGCGACATCAGAATGATTAAGGGCTGAGTTGGCCCTGCTGGCATTTGAACCTTTGTATCTTTGAACAGGCTTTTGTAGTCAGGGCATTTTGCCAATCGAGCTACCTCACCGGCCTTATATAAAGTGTGATTTTGATTCCGTCATATACAACTATGCCAGATGCATTCATATTCCATCTTTCACATACACAATTCACATACACAAGAAATGTATGTGGATGATGGAAGTTGAGTTATGACATATGTGTATGTAACTATGTATGCTGCCTAGAATGACACTCCCGTCATACGTGATTTTTGCCTTACAGATATGGGTCTTTCTTTATTTGTTTTTTTTTTTTTTTTAAAAAAACAATAGTAAATTGTGATACCTAAAGGATAAATCGATTGTCTTGTCTTCCACTTTATTCCCTTGTATTTATTTTTTTATTTTCACACCCATGCAAAGTAATCATATATTTAATTTTACTCACCAGCTCTCTTTTGCCTGACAGATTCGTCTCTCCTACTTGAGCTACGGACACCAGTGACAACAGACCCTTGAAGAAGTTTGTCCCGCACCTCCTTCTCCCAACTGTCGAAACACACACTCTTTGATGTGGAGTGCATCAATGACATTTTCTTTTTGACAATTGCCCTGCAATCATAATACCTATAAATCAAATAAAAACATATTTTTGGTTAGAAAATAATAAAAAATAAAAAATTGAAAAACTATAATGACTTTATTTGAAAATAAGGATTTCTTACATTTTGCATCTGATACATCCAAAGAATACCAGCGGAGCTATTGGAAATGACTGACAGTACCTGACCTTTACCCCGGATTTTTAGAGTTTTAAAAAGTTATATTATAGAGATGGATAGATTAATAGATATATATATATAATAAATTCACAGGTTATTGTTGTTTTATATGCATGTAAAATTTAGTTATGTAACAAATAAATATGTTGTTTTTTTTTAAAGTTAGTACAGTGTTTGCTTATCTGGTATACATTGAAATGGACTATAAAGTCAAAATAAAGTTTTATGATTCTGAATCAGATAGATCAGATAATTGGAAAGTTAAAGGGACATGAAAAGAAAACCAAATATTTTTCATGATTCAGATAGAGGATATCATTTTCAAAAAATTTCGCATTTACTTTGATTTTCTAATTTATTTCATTCTCTTGGTATCATTTATTGAAGGAGCAGAAATGCACAAATGGTTTCTAACAAAACACCTGGGTGAGCCAATCAAAATTGAAATATATGTATATGCAGCCATCAATCAACAGCGAGAAAATAGCTTCTCTGCTGCTCCAAAGCTTGCCTAGAAAAATATTTCAACAAATGATAACAAGAGAAGGAAGATAATGAAATAATATAAGTTATTTTGAAAGTTATTTAATTAAAATTGAATTATCTATATGAATCGTGGAAGAAACATATTTGTTCATGTCCTTTTAAGTATATACATTTAATAATTTACTTCATTTATATAAATTTACAGTCTTTTTATGTAATAACTTCCTGAGCATGTGCAGAAGCTCACAGGGTATACATATAGGGGCATATTTATCAAGGTCTGGCGGACCTGATCCGACAGTGCGGATCAGGTCCGACAGACCTTGCTGAATACGGCGAGCAATACGCTCGACCTATTCAGCATTGCACTAGCAGCTCACAAGAGCCGCTGGTGCAACGCCGCCCCCTGCAGACTCGTGGCCAATAGGACGCCAGCAGGGGGGTGTCAATCAACCCGATCGTACTAGATCGGGTTGTATTGTTGAGAGTTTTGTTCGCCTGCTCAGAGCAGGTGGACAGGTTAAGGAGCAGCGGTCTTTGTGACCGCTGCTTCATAACTGCTGTTTCTGGCGAGCCTGCATTCGGAGCTTGATACAACATATGCCCCATAGTCTGTGATTGGATGATATCTGTCACATATACAGGTGACCATAAACAAAAAATTGTTATAAAAATAATTATATACATTTTAATGAAGTGTTAGAATTTCATTGTATTTTTATTAGCTATAGCTACTTCTTAATTATGTTATTTATTAAACAGCATGAGCAGTCCTTTAACAATAAGATAATTATATTATAAGGACAGGTATGTTTGTCTGATGCAGTCATGCACATACTAGAGAGAGTGAGACTGCAGCATGAGCGGTCCTCTAACAATAAGATATTTATATTATAAGGACAGGTATGTTTGGCTGATGAAGTCATGCACATACTAGAGAGAGTGAGACTGCAGCATGAGAAAAACATACCTGGACTTAAAAAATATTACAACCAATGCTGAATGTGCAGTGGAGAGTAGAGGAAACTGCGCGAGAAAAGCATGAGGACGGCGCTGCTCAAAGTGAATTTGATAATAAATTAGAATAAAATTTTTTATAAATGAATATTTAAAGGCACACTGAAACCAAATTTTTACTTTCACGATTCAGGTAGAGCATGGAATTTTAATAAAATGTAAAATTTACTACTATTATTTTTTTTCTTCAGTCAGTCTCCTTGGAGCTTGATTTGAAAAAGAAGGAATGTAAAGCTTATGAAATGGAACAATTTTTGGTTCAGCATCTTGGATAGCGATTGCTGATTGGTGGCAACATTTAGCCAACAATCATCAAGCACTACCCAGGTACTGACCCAAGGATGGGCTGGCTCATAGGCTTACATTCATTCTTTTTCAAATAAAGATAGTTACCAAGGGGTTAATTTATCAAGCTCGATACAGGGCTTCATTCCCCTGAGGCTCGCCGGAAACGTTATGAAGCAGCTGTCGTCATTTATCGATGTGCGGCGGACATGATACGCTACATTGTATCATTTCCCCTCGCACATTAATACATTGACCCCTATTTGATAATAGGAGTAAATTAGAAAGTTGATAAAAAAAAACATTGATGCTCTATCGGAATCATGAAAGAAATAATTTGGGTTAAGTGTCCCTTTACGTTTGAATCTGACTTTGTGCCCCTTAAAGTTGATTAAAGTTTATCCCTTGCCTTTATTTATAAATCATGAGAAGACAAATATATATAATCCAAAAAATGAATATATTTGGTCTTGGTTGGGCAAAGTTTCCATCTTTAATTCTGTAAATATTATAAAAAAGACCTTAAATGGATAATAAACAGTAAACACAAACATTTTATTTCAAGATAGAGATGAAAATTTAAACAATTATATTATTTAATAGTAAGTCATTATTTCTTCATTCACATGGAATCTTTATTTGAAAGCAGGAATGAGCATTTTTTAGGTTCAGAACCTGGGTTGCACTTGCTTATTGGTTTGTTAAATGTTGCCACCAATCTCAAAAGCTCGCCAGGGTACTAAAACAAAAAATGGGCAGGCTCTGCCCTGTCCTTAACTTATCAAACTACAATTTCAAATAAAGATAACAAGAGAAAAAAGACAAATTAATAATAATAGGAGTAATTTAGAAAGTTGATTAAAAAATAAATGCTCTAGCAGAATCATGAAATACATTTTCAGAGTTTACTATCCCTTTAAGCTTGACTCACATTCCTGCTTTTTCAAATAAAGATGCCATGACAATGAAAAATAATATTAATTTAATTTATTTCTTTAGTTTACACATTTTGGCCTGTGTAGTATGTACACACAGGCTAACACACACTAGAGTTAGTTTTTTACTATAAAAGAAAATTGTTTTTGAAAACTTACCAGTGCTTGACACAGGCGGCTGTCTGCTCCACTGCTCCAACTGCAAAGACAGCATCACGAACAGTGTTCCATGCCGCTTGCTTTGCCGAGGACGAAACACTGGAGGAAAACAAGATGTGCCGGACTTTCAGCACAGCAGACACAAGGGACAAATTTTCCTCTGGCGTAAACATTGGCCCTCTATGCCTTGGTGATGTGGCACGCTGCTGTTCAGCAGCACTAGAGTCCGACTCCTCAGAGGTTGTAAGTGGCCTCCTCCTCTTAAATCGTTTTTTGGCACTGGTGTGCTTACCATGCCTCTCCTTGTCCCTACCTACCCTCTCCCTAGTACCAAGGTCCCTCTCCCTATCCCTATGTACAGGGTGCCTATGATGAATCCTATGCCTATCCCTACCTCTATCACTATCCCTATTATTATTACTACTCTCCCTAGCTCCACGCTCCCTATCCCTACGTCCACTCTCTCTAATATCACTCCCTCTACTCTCCCTAGTACTAACTACACTGTCCCTATCTCTACTGTCCCTATCACCTCCATGAACACTCCCAATTTCTCTAACAGACATTATCTATCCAATCAGATATTAGTTACATAGGTGTGGCTATAGTGTGCAGGAGTGATGCAAGCATAATTGTCAACCAGGCTGCCTGATTGGCTGCACACTGCACACACACTGCACACTGCACAGTCTAAATAATTATAAATATAATGATAAGTGTTTAAATGACATATTACATTTATTTACTATTAATATATTACAGTAATTTAAAAGTGGAATACAATACATTTCATTTATGAATAATATTGATATGATTAAATAATATCTAATCGATTTGATAAAACAATTAGAATGTATCTGAAATAATCGAACCAAATCGTTTATGAAATTAAAAAACTGTCATAAATTACGTATCGGTCCGAAATTACGTATCGGTACGAAATTACGAATCGGTCTGAAATTCGAATGGCGGTTTCGAATGAATCAGAAAGAACGAATTAACTAAATTATGAACGTAACTGAAATGAATAAAGCACACATACCGAATTAATTTGACTGTTTCGAACCGAAAAAAAACAAAAACAAACCGAAACTAACCGAATTTTTCGAGCGCGCACATGTCTACTGTGAAGAAAGAAGTGAGTCGTGAAGAGAAAAAAAAAAAAAGGGAAAAAAAAGTGGAGGGGGAAGGTGAAAAGGGGGATAGGAGAGAAAAGAGAGGGAGGAGAACCGACCTCTCTAATAAAGAAAATTGGAGGTGTTGTTGAGCAACGCCAAAGAAGGATAGTGTAAGGAGAGGTATAGAATAACCCTCTCTAAAAAGTGAATACAGTGGAAAGTGAAGTTTATTTAACAGTGAAGAAAAAGACAAAACCCAAGAAAGAAAAAATATTGGAAAAAACAATCATGGGGGGAGGCAAAGAGACAATACGAACCTAGCAGAGTACCACTCCTGTCTAGAGACCACGACAGGGGTCCGATATCAGCGCCTAGGACCAATGTACAAAAAAATCCACCACAAAATAGCTTTTAGTCTAGCATGTTTCAAAGATGAAAGTAGATATCACTCTTAAAGGAAATGAAGGGGAGCAAAAGGTTAATACACTGCTGTATCGTAAGCCTATCTCGGGCAATACTATTTTACATGTGGCAAGTAACCATCCAAAGCATGTCTTTGGCGGACTAGCCAAAGGACAACTCATGAGAGTTAAAAGAAATTGCTTGAGTAGTGAGGTCTGTGACAGAGGGAGTACAGCTTTAAAAAAGAGGTTGCAAGATAGAGGATATCCAGTGAATACATTTAATAAAGCAGAAAGGGTGGTGAGTAGTATGGATAGAGATCTACTTCTAAAATTAAGGAGAAGGACAATAGACCCATCTTTATTACTCAGTACTCTAACCAAAACAATGATTTACTGTATGTGCTATAATCAAGAAATATCTCCCAATAGTCTATGGAGATGGTACCTTAAAGACTACTATTGATAAAGGTTGCCAATTTGTGTATTCTAAAGGTCCTAGTTTACAATGTAAGCTGTCCCCTAGCATGTTAAGACCTGCACCATCGGCTAGTTCTTGGTTAAAACATAAAGGTACATACAAATGTGGAAGTAAAAAATGCAAGGCATGTGATTTTATAAATATTACAGATCAGTTCAGGTCCCATTCGACAGGTGAAATATTTGAAACTAGAGGTTGCACCAATTGTACCTCAAAATTTGTAATATATTTAATTGAATGTCTAGAATGCAAGGGTCAATACATTGGAATGACCACTAGAGACATACGTACTTGTTTAAGAGAACATCTTTCATATATAAAAAATAAAATTAGATGTTCAGCCCTCTCCAAACATTTTATAGACAAACATTCAAAACACAAATTCGTTTTCTTGGTTCATCATAGAACAGATTGGTAACCATCCTAGGGGAGGGAATAAATTCTGCACCCTCTGCAAGCAAGAGGTATACTGGATTCATAAATTACGTACACAGATACCATGGAGGTATAACTCAGATATGGATATCATGAATTATTGGGAATAGAATATGAGCCAGGTTAGGTCTGGAACCATATATCACAATTTTTATATGATACATTGTGTGTTATTATAAATATACCCGATTTACTTTTGCTATTTGAGTATAATGGCTAGAGAATCTCTCTCATGTCTATACTATAGTATTAAATATATTATTTATCTCTTAACACACTGTATTATATAGCGAGCTGGATGAGCTATATTTTAAGATTAGCTATAGATCATGATTGTGTTATATAAGATTGATCAAATAGTATGTAAGGTCTGTGAACATTATGTTGTCTAACATCAGATAAGGATACAAAATGCACTTGTATTTATATCGCAATATAGTTTTAATAGCAGAGATTTCTTATATTACATTTACCCATGTAAGTATCGTATATTTATATACAACATGAATTGTTTCCTATGTATTATGTTTTTGAATATGTGTTTAGAGGTGTAAAATAGGCGTGTTTAGTTTTATCCAATTATAATGATTCACCTGGCTTTAAAAGGGTGTATAGCACACAGGTGAGGTATGGTCTATGATTAAGGCTCACACCGAAACCCGTAAGCCCGTTTCTTTCTCCTATTTTCTAGCTACAAGGTGGATTGTATTATACAATTTTTAAACTGGAATAAAGTTTGATATATAATTTTAAGATCCGCTCTACTCACTTTTTTGAAATATTATAATCCTATTAAAGGTAAAACTATGAATAATACAAAAACAGGACAACTCTGAGGCTTTATAATTGGGTACTACAGATATAATAGAATTAAGTGTGCCTACCCTAAGCCTCAAGCAGCCAAAGAAGGATACCAGGGGAAATCAGCCTTAAAAAATAATTAGGAAGCTTGTAAATATGCAAGGATGGTGGGCCTGACTAAGAACCATAAGAAAAAAAAATCAACATTCCCTTTTCTCTTTTTCCTTCACTTCTTCCCTTCTCCCCTATCCCACTTCTCCTCCTTCTTTTCTCTCCTTTTTCCTTTCAGCCCATCAGCAAATAATTAAAATTTAATGATGTAGAAGTATAACACTAAATGCATATACTATACAACAAACAGAATTGGTAGACAAAATATTAACACAGACAAAAAAAAGAAAAAAAAAAAAAAAAAGAAAAAGAAATTCTAGAGTCAAATTCAAAACTCTGGAAAAAGAAAGAAAAAAAAATTAGAGCAGGGAGGATATAAACCAAGAATTGCATTGTTTGCAAAATTGCCCAAGACAACCCTAATTGTGGGTAGCTGAGAAAAAGAAACCATACAGGTAAGAGAATGAGAAAGCAAAATACTGCAGTTAACACATTCAAGAATAACACTGTAACTTTCTCTTCCCTCTGCTGGTCTCTTGCTTTCAATTTATCCTGCTATACCATGAGTGACAATACACAAATTTGGTACAAACAAACCCTCTATAGGGGAGGAGAGATAATATGGTAAAAGTAGGTAAACAGGAGAATATTTCAAATAAACTAAGCAAAGTTCTCCATGTAACATATATCCAGAGAGTGAGGGATATGAGAACCATTCAATTAATCACAGTCTGTTCTCGATACCCTGAAGGAAAACAAGCGGTTATTGGGAGAGCAAATGTTCCTGTGAAGAAGGTAGCACAAGACCAGGCCCCGCTGAGCAAGAAGCGGCTGTAACCTGAGTGGTCAGCCCGGAACGTGTTCAAGGGCAGCCCCCCTCACGCAGCACCAGTGGGAGGGGGAAACAGCCCAGTCCAAACAGCAGCCTCAGCCCAGGTGCGGATAGTCCCTTCAAGACAGAGCAGGGAGGATTAATCAGCCAACCGAACCGCTCACGGTCAGTCTACGGTGAGACAAGGAGAGGCAAGGAAGAAACTCAGCGGGGAGAAGCACCCCTATACCCCTCACGCAGCACCAGTGGGATGGGTGTCAGAGTGGAACGAGAACCTCATGACTGTATCTCTGCGTGTGGCCATCAGCAGCCTCAAGATTACAAAACCCCTGATCGAAAGTAGCATTACCACTAGCCGGCTGTCCGCCTCGAATATGCGCCTCAGCAATCAGTAAGAGCTGCACAAGCCGACCATTCATCAAAGAGAGGTAAACCCCCCTCACGCAGCACCCGTGGGAGGGAGGGGGCAAGATACAGCTTGAAGTCCTCTCACAACAGCGGCAATAGTTTAAAGCACTGATAACCACTTCAATAAGCAGTATAGCTTGAGGGAGCCAAGTATTGAGTCCTTTCAGCTGATGCAATATGCAGCTTAGTGCGATAACATGGCACTACAGGAGTTCCAGCAGCGATGTATATTGTGCTAAGCAGGCCACCCAAGGTCTGAGGGTTTTTTAGCGCAAGACATTCAAGGTCTCCATCAGCAGCTTGCAGGGAAACACAGAGCAGGTGTATCATGCGACCTATCACACTCGCTCCTCCCCCGGAACTCCCCTAGAGCATGTCATTTTAAGCAACTTTCTAATTTACTCCTATTATCAATTTTTCTGCATTCTCTTGGTATCTTTCCTTTTTTTTAAAGGAATGTAAGCTTAGGAGCCGGACCATTTTTGCTTCAGCACCCTGGGTAGAGCTTGCTGATTGGTGCTACATTTAGCCACCATACATGCTGAACCAAAAATGGGCCAGCTCCTTAGCTTTACAATCCTGTCCAGAGGTCTGAACCAAAAAAAAAGCTTAGATGCCTTCTTTTTCAAATAAAGATAGCAAGAGAACGAAGAAAAATTGATAACAGGAGTAAATTAGAAAGTTGCTTAAAGTTACATGCTCTATATGAATCACAAAAGAAAAAAATTGGGTTCAGTGTCCTTTTAAGGAATATAAAAGCATCACCCCTGGTATATGGGATTAATTATACCTCCTTGTGACATATTTAGCTATTTCCTCCATGACATGAGGATGAGTTTTAAAATAAATACACCTTTTCAAAGACTCTTACAGCCTGTAACACAATAATACAATTAAAGGGGCATTCCGGTCAAAATGTAAATGTACATAGATGAATATCCACTTTATACAAACTGCTTGGGACCTGAACAGGTTTGTAATTTGAAATAGTATGGATTTTGGAATATTTGTATATTTTGCATCTGTAAAATGGGACAGTTTTGAGAATGCATGGGACCAAGTGTATAAAACAATAGTTTTTGTCATTTAGGCAATAATTGCATGTATTATACAGCTTATACATGCAACGTAAAGGTAATGTTTTATATAATTTGTAATACTTTTGCATACATAGTACTCTCAGAAAGATAGTACAGTACTGTAAGCAGGTAATATTTGTTGTTTTAAATAAATATAGGCTATTTTTATTTTAGAACACAAAAGCCAAACTTAAGATATAGGCAGAGAAGATTGTGACTTACAGGTGGGGGAAACAATAATTTTTAATATTTTTTTTTTTTTTTAAATATTAAATAAAAAGTTTGGATTTCAGAATAACTAATACATATAATGTGCATATGTGTATTTAAATTATTTTATTCTGACACATAAATACAATGAAGTTACCTATGAAATAAATTAAACAATGTGCTGTCTTTCTTCCCTCTGGTCCTTAGGTTTATATCAAGTGATATCATACAAATAAAATCAAATGACACTCGCATTATACATCATTGCTAATGTTTTCAATTGCTGTAGTGCTCAGTATGACACACAAACACATTGAGGCAGGATTCTCCAACATCAATAGCACAAACATCACAGGAGTCAGCTGGGAATAGGTAGAAAAACATAGCACCATCTGGACTCTTCTTTGTTAAGAGTCTTTACACGTTGAAGTACTGTAAAATGTTTGTATTAATGATAAGCAAACAATTTGCCATATACCTGTGCTTTTTATTCATGTTTAGATAGATTTTAAAAACATTTCTCTTGTGTTTTTTAATGGGTACAAAGATTATTATTAGCATTAGAAAAATGTAAGCATAATAAACGGTTGTATTAGTTTGTTACATATTTTGGACTCGATTACAATTGGTGTGGTGTGGTAATTTTTTTTTTTTTTGCATAAGCAAAAACTCAGCAAGGATTTTCATTTTTGCACTTTCGGATTGCGTTCGTATTACAACTCCCCCCCCCCAAAAAAGTTTGCGCTAGCGATAACCCGAATAGCGAAATAACTTGTAATATCAGCAAAATAAAAATAGCTTGCAAAACCATGATTGCACTAGCGCAAAACCATTTGTGCCTCACTTGTAATCTAGCCCTCTGTGTTATAAAATCACACAAATAAAATTATATATTTACTGTTTTCCATATTTTAAATTATTAAATCTTCTGCTGATTTTTTTTATCTATAAATGTATGCAAAGTATGTATACATACATACTACATGATGATTACTTTACAAAGAGACATAAAAACAATAATAACAAATCTCATTCATATTACTGTTTGCACAGAGAGTTGTAGTACCTACCGTTCCTTATGGCAGTTGCCATGTTAGCTCTGGAATGGAATTCAACCCTTTGGGCTCCATTTATCATCAGGCAGACAGATGGGCCTCTATTTAACAAAGTCTGGTGGACCTGATCCGACAGTGCGGATCAGGTCCGCCAGACCTCGCTCTCCGTATTCAGCATTGCACCAGCAGCTCACAAGAGCTGCTGGTGCAACGCTGCCCCCCTGCAGACTCGCGGCCAATCGGCCGACAGCAGGGAGGTGTCAATCAACCCGATCGTAGTCGATCGGGTTGAATTCCGGCGATGTCTGTCCGCCTGCTCAGAGCAAGCGGACAGGGTTATGGAGCAGCGGTCTTTGTGACCGCTGCTTCATAACTGCTGTTTCTGGCGAGCCTACAGGCTCGCCAGAAACACGGGGCATCAAGCTCCGTTCGGAGATTGATAAATACGCCCCATGCTCTTTCATGAAGCTTGTGTACCCATCCTTGTGGAGATCAGGCGGTAATATGCTGCCCACATATAAAATTGCACAAGCTGCTGCTTATACAATGTAGCCACCAATCAGCAAGCGCTATCCATGGTGCTGAATGAAAAATGGGATGGTTACTTATCTTAGATTCCTGCTTTTTCAAAGAAAGATAGCAAGAGAATGAAGAAAAATTGATAATAGGAGTAAATAAGAAAGTTGCTTAAAATTGCAGGCTCTGTCTGAATCTTCAATGAAAACATTTGGGTTTAATTAGTGTTTCAGGCTCACTCCCCAAACTGGAACGCTGTGGCTCCAAAGCTGCTATTGCTGCTTGATAAATGGATCCTTTAGTTGAGGTTAAAGAAGGACTGTAATTTAAAATTTGTTTTCCCTTAATGTATTCCCTATTGCTTGTTATACCTGCTGCTATGTAATAAATGTAAGGGAATTTATGCTTTTTTATTTTTTTTTAAATAGCTGATTTTGCTAATTTAAACTGCAACTCGTTGTTTACAAGGCCCTACCGGTTTAAATGGACAGTCTGGGTGGAAGAGCAGAACTTATCTCTGGCTCTATAAACAAAGCAGCATAGCTAGGTATCAAAATGCTAATTATAGGTGGAGGTTTAATGCGCAAACCCAGCTATTTGAGAAACAAACATCTTTCTCTCTCCTTACTTGGGGCCCGATGTTCTTAAGCATTCTGATCAGATGAAATGAACTAAATAATGATTGCTCACAAAATTCTATAAAGGCAAGTATTGCTATACTTCTCTAAGGGGCATTCCCTGCACTTCTGTATGTGAAGTTGAGACAAATCCAGTGCAATATAGCAATGCATGACAAGAGGGTTTTGTTATATTCACATTTGTTGTTTGTATTTTATATTTCTTTAGACTTCAGATTTTGTCCTTTAAGTTTTATTACATTTCTTCACATTCTGTTTTGTAATTTATTGTATTTCAATTCTGCATACAGCAGTGTATTTAAGATTGTGATTTTAAAAATGAATCGCCTAGATTTAGAGTTTTGCGGCCAAAGGGGTGCGTTAGGTATGCGTGTTTTTTTTTCTAGCGCTGCTTCCAAACAACGCTGGTATTTAGAGTTCTCTGAAGGGATGCGTTAGGCTCCAAAAAGGGAGCGTAAAGGCATATTTACCACCACTTCAACCCTCAATACCAGCGTTGCTTACGGTAGCGGCTAGCTGGAAAAATGTGCTCGTGCACGATATCCCCATAGGAAACAATGGGGCAGTTTGGACTTAAAAAAAACCTAACACCTGCAAAAAAGCAGCGTTAAGCTCCTAACGCAGCCCCATTGTTTCCTATGGGGAAACACTTTCTAAGTCTGCACCTAACACCCTAACATGTACCCCGAGTCTAAACACCCCTAACCTGACACTTATTAACCCCTAATCTGCCGCCCCCGCTATCGCTGACACCTGCATTATATTATTAACCCCTAATCTGCCGACCGGACACCGCCGCAACCTACATTATACTTATGAACCCCTAATCTGCTTCCCCTAACATCGCCGACACCTATATTAGATTTATTAACCCCTAATTTGCCGCCCGGACCTTGCCGCTACTATAATAAATGTATTAACCCCTAAACCGCCGCACTCCTGCCTCACAAACCCTATAATAAATAGTATTAACATCTAATCTGCCCCCCCAACGTCGCCGCAACCTTACCTACACTTATTAACCCCTAATCTGCCGACCAGACCTTGCCGCTACTCTAATAAATGTATTAACCCCTAAAGCAAAGTCTAACCCTAACACCCCCCTAAATTAAATATAATTTTAATCTAAAAAAATAAATTAAATATTATTAACTAAAGTCTTCCTATTTAAAGCTAAATACTTACCTGTAAAATAAACCCTAATATAGCTACAATTTAATGAATAATTATATTGTAGCTATTTTAGGATTTATATTTATTTTACAGGCAACTTTGTATTTATTTTATTACTATTACTATTACTATTTAATAGCTACCTAGTTAAAATAATTATAAATAAAAATTACCTGTAAAATAAATCCTAACCTAAGTTACAATTAAACCTAACACTACACTATCAATAAATAAATTAAATCAATTAACTACAAGTACCTACAATTAAATAAACTAAACTAAATTACAAAAACAAACACTAAATTACAAAAAATAAAAAAAGATTACAAGAATTTTAAGCTAATTACACCTACTCTAAGCCCCCTAATAAAATAACAAAGCCCCCCAAAATAAAAAAAAATCCCTACCCTAATCTAAATTAAAATAGTTAACAGCTCTATTACCTTACCAGCTCTTAAAAGGGCTTTTTGTGGGGCATGCCCCAAAGAAATCAGCTCTTTTGCCTGTAAAAAAACACAATACCATCCCCCAACATTACAACCCACCACCCACATACCCCTACTCTAACCCAAACCCCCCTTAAATAAACCTAACACTACCCCCCTGAAGACCTCCCTACCTTGAGTCATCTTCACTCAGCCGAGCACCGATGGACCAAAAGAAGACATCCGGAGCGGCAGAAGTCTTCATCCTATCCGGGCAGAAGAGGACATCCAGACCGGCAGACATCTTCATCCAAGCGGCATCTTCTATCTTCATCCATCCGACGAGGAGCGGCTCCATCTTCAAGACCTCCGGCACGGAACATCCTCTTCCTACCGATGACTACCGACGAATGAAGGTTCCTTTAAGTGATCATCCAAGATGGCGTCCCTCGAATTCCGATTGGCTGATAGGATTCTATCAGCCAATCGGAATTAAGGTAGGAAAAATCTGATTGGCTGATTGAATCAGCCAATCAGATTCAAGTTCAATCTGATTGGCTGATCCTTTTAAGGGCTGGTAAGGTAATAGAGCTGTTAACTATTTTAATTTAGATTAGGGTAGGGAATTTTTTTATTTTGGGGGACTTTGTTATTTTATTAGGGGGCTTAGAGTAGGTGCTTAAAATTCTTGTAATCTTTTTTTATTTTTTTGTAATTTAGTGAAGTTTTTTTTTGTAATTTAGTTTAGTTTATTTAATTGTAGGTACTTGTAGTTAATTGATTTAATTAATTTATTGATAGTGTAGTGTTAGGTTTAATTGTAACTTAGGATAGGATTTATTTTACAGGTAATTTTGTAATTATTTTAACTAGGTAGCTATTAAATAGTAAATAACTATTTAATAGCTATTGTACCTAGTTAAAATAAATACAAAGTTGCCTGTAAAATAAATATAAATCCTGGCGTGTCCGAACCGCGATCTTACATGGTCGCATCTTCTCTGTGCTCTCACTGATCACTTGAGACCCGCCGGTAACAGGAGAGATTCAACAGCTCAAAATTATACCTAACTGCCTATGAGGACAGACCACTTAACAGTACCTGAAATTTTGAGAAGTTTGAGCTGTATTTGTGAAGTCTGAGGCAGACAACGGACGTAGAAGGCCTAGAGCGGCGGCTCACACATAGGCAACGCCACCCCCCTCGAACATTCGAGGGTATTTGTCCTAACTGGGTGCTCACTATTACAACTCGATATATATACTAATCTGTCGATTCATATTAACCTCACAAAGCCTGAACAACAGAAGATATTATTTAATCTCCTCTTAATGCTGCATCGCAAAATGGATGCCGAACAGGAAATGGGTCTGCACGCTAGCTGTGATAGCAGCATGGAGAAACTGGAACGCTGTCTTCAGAGCCTGATGACCAGAGCACCTTGGGACTTTCTTACACATCTCTACCAAAAGCGGCAGGTACTACTCCAGTCGGCTAATGTCAACAAAGTGGACATAATGCCGGACCTACCAGAGGCTGTTGATCTTGCGGAGGAGCCGCTGCGTTTGCCCTCGACATTTACTCCACAGCCGTCTAGCTACAAGGGGGGTATCAAGAAGATGATCGATTTTTGCTGTGGGAAAACTGTTGCCACAAAGCCCAAGAAGCTGTCGAAGCCCGATTTGAATCCTAATGCTGTTATAACGGAGCCGACCATACCCGTAAAAGCACAGGACTTTCTGACCCCAGGTAACAAATTTAACTCTGCTCCAGATCGGGTGCCTGAGGAGGTCACTTATGCGGCTCTAAACAACAAAAAGAGTCTTAGACTATCGGGCGTTTATAAGCCAAATAAAACTGGGCACTTATACCGGCTGGAATATGGGGACAAGAATCGAGCTGAAAGGTTGTTAGAGAAAGGTGGCTCAGGGTTTTCAAAACCATTATCCAATTACCACTCTCTAGATGTTGGAGGCCACATATGGGACACTGGGACAAAAATTTACACTTTTGCAGGATATGTCAGGATTCAGAAATATGGCGAGGGTCTTTCCTTAGCACGTAGAGCTTACTAGTTATTAAGAAAGAGTCATAAAGACATCTTGGGCTGCTTAGTCATATTTTGCCTGTAATTACAAAATGTTCGCCTGTATTTATTGTCTCATGATGTTATAATACTGGGGGTGAGATACGAGTCCACATTATTAATTAACCATGCTTTTGATGTTATACAGAGGTTCCGTTATTTTTATTATTAAAATGGCCTACTTCCCGCGGTTTGCGGCCGAGACCGAGGAGGGGGCTAGGTACGTCATTACAAAGTTATTGGAACTGTCTTTATTTAAATGTGACTGGTAACAATTTTTGTTAATCAAACTTATATCTCCGGTTTATTACGCCCTTGCACTTTATATAATGCCTTGAAGTATTAATTTCCTTTTTATCTTGCTTGGTAGACATTACTACTGTTATAGTACCCTTAAATATAACCACATGTTCCCTGTGGGGTTTAGTGGGGGGCCCCCGGGGGAGACATACTATACAACACAGACAAAATAAGGGTCCCTAAATATGAAATATTGTTGTCGCCATATGTATGAAGGATATATTTCCCTCAGACCACTAGTGTAATAAATTTTCTTATCCTAATCGCTGATAGTTCCCAAACACATAGTTATTTGCAACACCCACCCAATAAATAAATAAATAAATAAATAAATAAATAAGTAGAACATATTAGTGAGGGTGCACTGTTATCTGAGCTGCTCTTTTAGCCTCAAACTGCTGTATACTACCCTTCAGGAGAGGTTTTAAAAGTAAACCTGAATACTCCTTGTTATATCGAATCACAACCTAAACATTTTCAAACTAAGCAGCTTAAGTTCTTTTACCCAATAGAGGTTGATTTGTCTCTTCTTTATATGTTATGGTTCATGCTTAATTGTTTTTTTGTGTTATTGTTTAAATTTAATGAGTGAGTACCCAGTTGGGACCTTTGTATCTCCTATCCTTAAAATGTAACACATATTCAGCATTATTATTTTTTGAGATGCTATTTTTCTGTGTATTTTATGTTATTGTTGTTTATTAAACCCCTAAATGAAGCTATTTACAAATATAGGATCCAAGAGTGATCTACTATGACAGGAAAAGGGGAGAAAAATGAAGGGGAAGGTTACTTTATTTATAATTATTGTTTGCTTCTGGTGCATTGTATTTTTTCAGATATGCCATAAATGTTTGTAACGATTAATGTACCATACAATTTATGCCTGTAAACTTCTTTACCTTCAATAAAAAAATTAAAAAAATAAAAAAAAAAATTAAAAAAAAAAAAAAAAAAAAAAAAAATTAATATAAATCCTAAAATAGCTACAATATAATTATTTGTTATATTGTAGCTATATTAGGGTTTATTTTACAGGTAAGTATTTAGCTTTAAATAGGAAGACTTTAGTTAATAATATTTAATTTATTTCGTTAGATTAAAATTATATTTAACTTAGGGGGGTGTTAGGGTTAGACGTAGCTTTAGGGGTTAATACATTTATTAGAGTAGCGGTGAGGTCCGGTCGGCAGATTAGGGGTTAATACTTGAAGTTAGGTGTCAGCGATGTTAGTGAGGGCAGATTAGGGGTTAATACTTGAAGTTAGGTGTCAGCGATGTTAGTGAGGGCAGATTAGGGTTTAATAATATTTATTATAGGGTTTTTGAGGCGGGAGTGAGGCGGTTTAGGGGTTAATACATTTATTAGAGTAGCGGTGAGGTCCGGTCGGCAGATTAGGGGTTAATACTTGAAGTTAGGTGTCAGCGATGTTAGTGAGGGCAGATTAGGGGTTAATACTTGAAGTTAGGTGTCAGCGATGTTAGTGAGGGCAGATTAGGGTTTAATAATATTTATTATAGGGTTTTTGAGGCGGGAGTGAGGCGGTTTAGGGGTTAATACATTTATTAGAGTAGCGGCTAGGTCCGGTCAGCAGATTAGGTGTTAATAAGTGTAGGTAAGCTAGCAGCGATGTTGGGGGGGCAGATTAGGGGCTAATAAATATTATGTAGGTGTTGGCGATGTTAGGGGCAGCAGATTAGGGGTAAATAGGGATAATGTAGGTGGTGGCGGTGTGTGGTCGGCAGATTAGGGGTTAAAAAAATTATTACAGTGGCGGCGATGTGGGGGGGACCTCAGTTTAGAGGTACATAGGTAGTTTATGGGTGTTAGTGTACTTTAGAGCACAGTAGTTAAGAGCTTTATAAACCGGCGTTAGCCCAGAAAGCTCTTAACTATTGACTTTTTTCTGTGGCTGGAGTCTTGTCGATAGAGGGTCTACCTCTCACTTCAGCCAAGACTCTAAATACCAGCATTAGGAAGATCCCATTGAAAAGATAGGCTACGCAATTGGCGTAAGGGGATCTGTGGTATGGAAAAGTCGCGGCTTGGAAGTGAGCGTTAGACCCTTTCCTGGCTGACTCCAAATACCAGCGGGCGGTAAAAAGCAGCATTAGGAGCCCTTAACGCTGCTTTTGACGGCTAACGCAGAACTCTAAATCTAGGCGTAAGTTTCTGTGTAACTTTAACAAATTAGGATCATACTTTTCATATAGCTGTAATCACTTCTTTTATTACTGAACTAAATCTGATAAATGAATCCGATTCCTCATTTTGGAGAAAAATGCAGCAATTGTGAGAATAAAAAGTTCAGTATTAATTATTTTATTACAGTTTAGGAACTGGGTAGACAACAAGAGTTGAGTAAAGAAACACATGCTGTCATTGTAGCATTACACAAGGAAGGCTATTCTATGCGGAAAATAGCATCAAAGACTAAAAGTTGCCCAATCTAGGGTAGTATTTACACTAAAGTGGAAGCAAGAGACTGAGTCAAACAAGAGCCATTGCCTGTCTGGGAGACCCAGGGTAACATCAGAGAGAGAAGACAAGTTCATATGTGTGCAAACTAAGCATAAAAAACATGCACTGTGAAGGATACCTGCGAATAACTGAATGCTAATTATCAAAAGCCAGTGTCTGTGACGACCGTGCAATGACGTCTTAGTGACGTCATTGTTGTTATGAAAACAAAACAAGGTCAAGAAGCTACAGTGGACCAGAAACATAAGGATTTGTCAGTCAATCAGTGGTAAAAGTGTTATTTACCGATTAATCAAAGTTTGAGCTTTTTGTAGGGAAATGTAGGCAGTACAATTGCCTCCCAGTCAGCGAACGCATGACAAGTCAATGCATAGTACCAACAGTTAAGCACAGTGGTGTATCTGTCATGGTTTGGGGTTGTTTTGCTGGTGATAAAGTAGAAGAAATTATACAAATCGAGGGACGTTTGGATAATAAAGGTTATCACTGCATTCTACAAAGCCATGCCGTTCCATACGGAAAAAGAATTACTGGTCCCAGTTTTGTATTTTTAACAGGACAATGATCCTAAACACACTTCTCAATTATGTCAAAATTACATCAAGCAAACAAAAGCAAAAACTGTTAAAAAATATGGATAAGCACCCTCAGTCACCTGACCTGAATCCAATTGAACGACTGTGAGTTGAGTTAGACAGAGATGTTCGAAAAATACGGCCAACTAACGGAAAGCAACTGTGGGAGTACTTGCAAGTGTGCTGGAGTCAAATTCCAGCTCATAGGCTGAAAAAGTTGGTGGAAAGAATGCCTTAAGTATGTGCTGCTGTTCTGAAGACTAAAGGAGGATACTTCGAAGAGTCCAAACTTGGTAAAAAATGTAAAATAATGTTTAACTTTGTGTAACAACATGTTCTTTTGTTCCAGAATACAACTGCTTAGCCTTAGTTACAACTACGTACAAATTGTGTTATAAATTAATTTCCTATCTCTCAAAAAGGGATTGAAAACTTTTGACTATATATATATATATATATATATATATATATATATATATAAAATACCGTTCAATGTACAGTGTTACCCTTCTTGGGACATCTGCCTGGATGCAAACATGCAATGGATACTCCTGGAAAAACGGATGCACTCTCAGGTCTTTTTTTCGTGAAGAAAAATCAGTCTTTAATGGAACGTTTTCAGGGACTTCCTCCCCATCATCAGCATAAACATAGTGTCAAACAAACAAACTTATATACAAATAAATGTGATTAAACAATGCCAAATACCTGTGATTATTAGTGCTTACTCAGTGAACTGGCGCCAAACAATCTATGTTGAACTGTGTGCATACCGGAAGGAGTCTAACTTATTCTATTTCCGGTTATGACGATACTTTTCAAAAAATAAGTGAAAGAATAAAATTATAATTAAAACAAAAGTGTACCTTTCAATATTTTAAACAATATAAGCATTTAAAACATGTTGTGTATTTTACTAGTGCAGCGTATATTCTCAAAGTGTCGCTGGTATAGGGTTATCTCCTGTGTAGGCTATGATCACATACAGTCAACCTAAGTGATTGTGCTCTGATTAGCATGCCTGTAGTTATCCATTTATAATGTGACTGCTTTTCTGTGTACCTTAGTATTATTTCTCCCGACTGTGCCGGTACCGCACTCAGGATCGTCATTTGTTATGTTGGTTGGTATAGTAACCGGTTAACGCCGGATCTACTTCACGCATTGATATGTGTGTTGGAATTTACATATCCAGTTTCACAACACAGTTAAAGTGTCCCTGCATATCATGTCAACCCATTAAGATCAGCTTGCTGCTTCTTTGAATTATATGGCTTTGAATGAGACCAGTCCCAATCCTTGTGGCACTAATCAAATGTCCATTCATGACATATCTTGCTTTGTGCCTATAGGGGGTATCTCCATCCCCTTCATATTTATCCACCCTAAACATTTTTCCATATATCATTATGTGGACTGTTTTTATCTGTGTGTACTGTCAGTCAGATATTTCATTCCAGTATTATCTTCATGGTGTGGATGTAGGTAGGTATGACAGTAAGGCTGCTCAGTGCATAGATCTTGAGAGAGCGCTTATACGGGTAACTGGCTTATAGGGACAGAGAACTACTGATTGGAAGGGATCACCTCCATGTCCCCCTCCACTACAGTTCTACAGCCTGTGTTAAGAAATCTACCCCTTCAGGGGCCTGACTTACAGCACATAGCCACGACCGGTTCTCTATGTCACTAGCCATACCCTAGTTTGTGTCTCCACTCTAAATGAGCACCTTAAAGTCTGGAGGTGAGTTTAAACCTCCTGGGGCAATAGTGCCCAACCTATATATCCATTCTGCCTCTCGCCTTAACAGGGCTTTGTTACGATCACCTCCCCTATCCAGGGGGGGAATGTGATCTATCAGAATGTACCTGATGGTCGATACTTGATGTGCCATCTGTGCACAGTGTCTGTCCACGGGCTGGTCAGATTCTCCCTGGGTGAGTGCCAATCGTATAGCTCGTCTATGGTTGGCCATCCTTTCGTGGAGTGTGCCACTCGTTTTGCCCACATAAAATTGGGCACATGGACAAAACAGAAGATATACTACAAATGTAGTATTACAGGATATGGAATGTTTGATAGTGTATACATTGTTTGTGTGAGGATGATGGAATTTTTTTGTGGCTATTAGGCCATTGCATGTGGTGCACCCTAGGCATCAGTATGAGCCTTTAATATTAACATGAGTTGCTTCCATGTAACTTTGCTTAGGGTCTGTCCGTACTAGGATGTCCCTGAGGTTAGTGCCCCTCTGGTATGCTATCATAGGCGTTAAGTTGTGTGTGAATGTCAATTTTAGATCCGATTTGACTACTGGCCAGTGCTCTCTCAATATTTTACGAGCCTGCGTGGTGTTAGGTGAAAAGGTTGTTGCCATAATCAACCTGTTTTCTTTCTCTATTGGTGTATCCTTATGAATGAGGCTGTCCTGTGTGTATGGTAGAACTTCTTTCAAGGTGTTTTCAACTGTTTGCTTTTTGTAGCCCATCTGTAGAAACTTATCCCTCATGAGTTGCAACTGTGAGACCCCTGTAGCAGTATTAGAATTATTTCGTTTTACTCTGGTCATCTGGGATTTGATGATACCCTTCAGTAAAGCTGGTGGGTGGCAACTAGTAGCACTTAGAATCAAATTTCTGTCGGTAGGTTTGTTGTAAAGCGTGGTCCCTAAGGAACCCCTTGTTTATAAATGTTAAGATTAAGGAATTGTATCTCTGTGTTATTGTATGTTATCTTGAACCGGTGTAGTTGTGTTGTTCCAATAATCAAACCTGTCAAGTAGTGTTTGTTGCCACCCCCCCCCCCCCCCCCCGCCAGATCATGAAAACATCATCGATGTATATTACATAGAAGACCACCGACGATGTGTCGGTGTTCCATAGAAATTGATTTTCGAAATGAGACATATAAATGTTGGCGTACGATGGGGCCATGTTAGACCCCATTGCCGTGCCTGCCAACTGTAAGTAAAATTGTGTTTTAAAGCGAAAATAATTTCTGGTAAGGCAGAATTCCATAAGAGTCAAAACGAAATCTACTGGGGGTCCCTCATACTGCGCACTGTCCATGAGATTGGTTTTAGTAGCCATAAGTCCAGTGTTATGAGGGATAATGGTGTAGAGACTATTGACATCCAGGGTGACCAGGATGTCACCAATCTCCACAACCACATCCCTCATCTTTCTAATAAGATCATTGGTGTCAGATATGTAAGATCTTACATTCTTCACTATAGGTTGTAGGAGAATGTCTAATAATTGTGCCACGGGCTGCATGAGTAACTGTACAGCTGAAACTATCGAGCGCCCCGAGGGATGATCGAGTGTTTTGTGTATTTTGGGGGTCGTGTACAGGATTGGGATCCTGGGATGTGTTGTTGTACAATACTCATAAATTTGTTCGGTTAAGTACCCTTGTTCAAAAACTAATTTCAAAATGCCATCCAGTTATTTTTTAAACTTGGGAGTAGGGTCATTAGGTAACGTCATGTAAGTGTTTTTATCAGCCAATTGTGTCAGGTTGTCCACTCTGTAGTCCTCATAATCCATCAAAACTATGGCTCCGCCCTTTTCAGCCGGTCGGATGACTAAAGTGTGGTCATCCTGTAAGGTTTTAATGGCTGCCCTTTCTGTATGACTGAGGTTATGTTTCCATGCCTTATTGGTTCTTTGATGTTCCATATCTTGTGCTACTAACCTCATAAAGGTCTTAGTGCTAGCACTGCTGTTCTGTGGTTCAAACGTGCTAGGTTTTTTGCACTTTTGTATTGGACTAGTGTGTTCTTGTCTCAATGGGGCATGTTGGAAATATTCCTTTACTTTTTCATGGTTCTATTCAGTTTGTACAGATCTAATTTAAGATCAAACTCTGCAGTGCTGTGGCTGGGTACAAAGGACAGACCTTTATTGAGGGTCATACGTTCAGCTGTAGTGAGGATATGTTTGCTTAGATTAACAACTATATCCTCCACCTGCTGCGGCATGTGGGTCTGTACCTGCCTCCCTGCCCTCCTGATGTGTGGTCTATGATTCCTCCCCCTCCTCTCCGTGACCTCATAGTAACCCCTACACTTACATATCTTACATATCTGACACCAATGATCTTATTAGAAAGATGAGGGATGTGGTTGTGGAGACTGGTGACATCCTGGTCACCCTGGATGTCAACAGTCTCTACACCATTATCCCTCATGACACTTGAATTATGGCTACTAAAACCCATCTCAAGGACAGTACACAGTATGAGGGACCCCCAGTAGATTTCCTTTTGACTCTTATGGAATTCTGCTTTACCAGAAATTATTTTCGCTTTGAGACACAATTTTACTTACAGTTGGCAGGCACGGCAATGGGGTCTAACATGGCCCCATCGTACGCCAACATTTATATGTCTCATTTTGAAAATCAAATTCTTTGGAACACCGACACATCATCGGTGGTCTTCTATGTAAGATACATCGACGATGTTTTCATGATCTGGCGGGGGGGGGGGGGCAACAAACACTACTTGACTGGTTCGATTATTGGAACAACACAACTACACCAGTGAGGTTCAAGATAACATACAATTAAACAGAGATACAATTCCTTGATCTTAACATTTATAAACAGGGGAGTTCCTTAGGGACCACGCGTTACAACAAACCTACCGACAGAAATTTGATTCTAAGTGCTACTAGTTGCCACCCACCAGCTTTACTGAAGGTTATCATCAAATCCCAGATGACCAGAGTAATACGAAATAATTCTAATACTGCTACAGGGGTCTCACAGTTGCAACTCATGAGGGATAAGTTTCTACAGAGGGGCTACAAAAAGCAGACAGTTGAAAACACCTTGAAAGAAGTTCTACCATACACACAGGACAGCCTCATTCATAAGGATACACCAATAGAGAAAGAAAACAGGTTGATTATGGCAACAACCTTTTCACCTAACACCACAGAGGCTGGTAAAATATTGAGAGAGCACTTGCCAGTAGTCAAATCGGATCCAAAATTGACATTCACACACAACTTAACGCCTATGATAGCATACCAGAGGGGCACTAACCTCAAAGACATCCTAATACGGACAGATCCTAAGCAAAGTTACATGGAAGCAACTCATGTCAATATTAAAGGCTCATACCGATGCCTAGGGTGCACCACATGCAATGGCCTAATAGCCACAAAGAATTTCCATCATCCTCACACAAACAAAGTATACACTATCAAACATTCCATATCCTGTAATACTACATTTGTAGTATATCTTCTGTTTTGTCCATGTGCCCGATTTTATGTGGGCAAAACGAGCGGCACGCTCCGCGAAAGAATGGCCAACCATAGACGAGCTATTAGATTGGCACTCACCCAGGGAGAATCTGACCAGCCCGTGGCCAGACACTGTGCACGGATGGCACATCAAGTATTGACCATCAGGTACATCCTGATAGATCACATTCCCCCTTGGATAGGGGAGGTGATCATAACAAAGCCCTGTTAAGGCGAGAGGCAAAGTGGATATATAGGTTGGGCACTATTGCCCCAGGAGATTTAAACTCACCTCCAGACTTTAAGGCACTCATTTAGAGTGGAGACACAAACTAGGGTATGGCTAGTGACATAGAGAACTGGTCGTGGCTATGTGCTGGAAGTCAGGCCCCTGAAGGGGTAGATTTCTTAACACAGGCTGTAGGACTGTAGTGGAGGGGGACATGGAGGTGATCCCTTCCAATCAGTTGTTCTCTGTCCCTATAAGCCAGTTACCCATATAAGCGCTCTCTCAAGATCTATGCACTGAGCAGCCTTACTGTCATACCTACCTACATCCACACCATGAAGATAATACTGGAATGAAATATCTGACTGACAGTACACACAGATAACAACAGTCCACATAATGATTTATGGAAAAATATTTAGGGTGGATAAATATGAAGGGGATGGAGATACCCCCTATAGGCACAAAGCAAGATATGTCGTGAATGGACATTTGAGTAGTGCCACAAGGATTGGGACTGGTCTCATTCAAAGCCATATAATTCAAAGAAGCAGCAAGCTGATCTTAATGGGATGACATGATATGCAGGGACACTTTAACTTGTAAATGGCATGTATAAGTAATATCTACTTGTACATAAACCAATGGTAGCTGGGTAGACACTAGGTGTATACCTGAGTAATTGTATCATTTCATATTATTATTTTTGTATATGTTGTACACAATTGGTATTTAGATATACATATAGATAAAACCTTACTATTGTTAAACAACATTGATATACAATAAACTACTAAACGAAGTAGTTCTACCTTTGACATGTTGGTAGACATTTAACAAAGCATTGACACAAGATGTGTTGTGAAACTGGATATGTAAATTCCAACACACATATCAACGCGCAAAGTAGATCCGGCGTTAAACGGTTACTATGCCAACCAACATAACAAATGACGATCCTGAGTGCGGTACCGGCACAGTCGGGAGAAATAATACTAAGGTACACAGAAAAGCAGTCACATTATAAATGGATAACTACAGGCATGCTAATCAGAGCACAATCACTTATGTTGACTGTATGCGATCATAGCCTACACAGGAGATAACCCTATACCAGGGACACTTTGAGAATATACGCTGCACTAGTAAAATACACAACGTGTTTTAAACACTTATATTGTTTAAGGTATTGAAAGGTACACTTTTGTTTTAATTATAATTTTATTCTTTCACTTATTTTTTGAAAAGTATCGTCATAACCGGAAATAGAATAAGTCAGACTCCTTCCGATATGCACACAGTGAAACGCAAGGTATGCGTTCCACATAGACTGTTTGGCACCAGTTCACTGAGTAAGCACTAATAATCACAGGTATTTGGCATTGTTTAATCACATTTATGTGTATATAAGTTTGTTTGTTTGACACTATGTTTATGCTGATGATGGGGAGGAAGTCCCTGAAAACGTTCCATTAAAGATTGTTTTTTCTTCACCAAAAAAGTTAATGCCTACATGTGTATTTATGTGTTTATATACAGTATGTATATACATACATATATACACATATGAACACTGGTATTTCTCAGGTTTCTTAGGTTTAGTCAATCTTAAAAAATAAAAAAATATTTCTTAAAACATGATTAAAATAAACACTGCTCCTCTTCTTATGGATTGTTTCTAATTATTCTAGTATAAGTATATGCATGAGCATTTAATTTATTGGATGTTGAGGGAGGCAAATTCTGTGCGTCATCTTTTGCTCAGGCATCTTATTTATTAATAAATTGCCACTGCATATTACAAATGAGTCAAAGACAAGCAGTTTGTCTTAGTCAGAGGAAAAATATTTTGTCATTGTATATACTGGTATAGGGAAAAAAATATATTATTTATTTATTTAACTACATTGAAGAACAAAACTGTAAATTTCATTCTGATCTTCAAAATGAAACAGCAAACATAAATTATTTTAGGTAAAGATTACAAGTCAAGAGCAAACAAAAATGCACAATTGAGTATTATTTGTCGGTTAAAATTAATTCTAACAAAAGCTAACGGCTAGATTACGAGTTTTGCATTAGGAGGGGTGCCGTAGTTATGTGTACTTTATTTCCATTGTGCACTTTTCTTAACATAGGTATTACGAGTCTCAAAACAACCTTGTAACGTGTTGCAGTAACACGACTATCGTGTTTATTTTTTACGCGTAATCACGACAGCGTTAAACATTCTTCCATAGAGATCAATGATAAATAAAAGAAGCACGGATTTTTCAGCTAATACTTGATCTCGCGAGAAATACGCACTGCTCTGTCATATTACGTATACGGAATAATGCACAACAAAAACACACATCAAATGTACAAACAACAATCACGCAACAAAGCACATATGCATTACACATTCACAATCGGAAAAGAAAAAGAATGCACAACATTTACACTAAGCAAGGAATACATAAATACGTTACGATCTTGCAACACAGAACAAAACAACACGAATAAAATATTGCACACTCATACACAACCAAAACATTTGCATTCAAGATTACAGAACATTAGTACAAACATTTACAACACTTTACAAATACGACACCATCACAAATCACCATTTACATTTACAGATACTACTTTTGGACAATGTTATGCAAAATGATCACTATGACATCATCACATTATACACATTACACAAATACTAACTCAATATGAGCATGCGCAAATTCACACAACTAATACACATTGCACACATACTAATTACAAACAAAGCACACCTGAACAGACTTTACTTTGCAAACCGGTACATCATTACACATTTACATAGGGTATATAAGCACGCCACAAGCATGGCTTCTTTGACTGTGTTGCTGGCGGATTTTGTGAGATTAGAGAGGAGAGATATTTAGTGCGTTACTGTTATTGTGAGAGTTAGTGTTAGTGCGAGAAAGTGAGTTAGTGTTATTGTGAGAGCTAGTTAGTGGTAGTGTGAGATAGTGAGTTAGTGTTAGTGTGAGAGTTAGTGGTAGTGTGAGATAGTGAGTTAGTGTGAGATACTGAGTTAGTGCTAGTGTGAGAGTTAGTTAGTGGTAGTGTGAGAGTTAGTTAGTGGTAGTGTGAGATAGTGAGTTAGTGAGAGAGCATTAATGAGCGAGAGTTTGTTTGGGTGAGTGTGCGAGTGATTTTTCTGAATACTTATATTAACACATTTACACACAAACACATTCAATACATGCATACACTTATCAATAACACTCCATACACTCCATACCCCATCCCATCTACACTCCATACCCCATTCCCTTTCATCCCATACCCCATTCCCATTAAGCCCATACCCCATTCCCTTTCATCCCATACCCCATTCCCTTTCATCCCATACCCCATTCCCTGTAAGCCCATACCCATCCCATAGTTAGATTTTGTTTACATATCCTCATTTTAGTCTTTTTCTACATTTTTGTCTGTTTAATACCCCTTACCCTCTTTTATTTATATCCATTTCACACTTTTTGCACTTTTTACTGTTTGTTATTTATTTTGAGCCCCTTTTATTTCGGCACGTTCACTTTTTGTTTGAGTATGTCGGGAGGGGGGATAGGGGCAGATTAGCCCAGAACTATTAGAGTTCCTCAGGATTCAGTTTAGAGAAGAGATTATAGAGGAGGTCAGGCAGGAGGTTAGTCAGGAGAGAGGGAGGGGAGAGAGAGACGAAAAGCACAGGAAGGGGGGTAGGAAGCGGTGGGTGGACCTGGCTACTTTGTTCAAGATGAACAAGTGGCTGGGCCCAGTGGCATGCAGTGTAGAGCTTCACAGTCTGGGAAACAGAGGCTCATATCACAGGGGAAAGCCAAGCTGAGTAGGGAGGTGAGATATACTATGGATGAGAAGGATGCCCTCATAGAGGCTTATATGGAGAGGGCTAGGAGGATGCAGGCTCAGAAGGCCACCCCTAAGGAGAAGAGGAAGCTATGGCTGGAGATCAGGGATGCCGTTAATGCAGTGGTTGTCCATAACAGGGATGTCAAGTCCATACAGCATCGCTATTGGGACTGCAGAATGGAACTCAAAAGAAAGCTCTCGAGGGAGAACCAATATCTAACAGGTACCGGTGACAGTCCTGAAATAATAGTAGAATATTGCCGATGGGAGGAAATGCTGCGTCCCAGCATCTCCGAGGTGGCCATAGTCAGTATCGGAGGAGTCGATACCGGGAACCTGCCACTCTCATCTTCCGGTAAGCTAATTTAATAATCTCTTTACATCAAAAATAAAGAATGTATTTAAGGATATGATTAACGCAATTACGCTTTTTTAGATATTATTACATAAACGCATTCACAATTACCTTGCGAAAGTTGCATTTCACGAAAAGCCATCACATTAATATCTAGTCCACAGATTAGGTGTGCATTTAAATAGACTGAAAACAAAAGCTAAAACACATTCAGATTGACCATATAGATATCAGAAACACGGTTTGGAAAATGCGGAAATCGTATTAATTGCTTATGCTTACAATAGAATTAAAAAGGCAGCCTCATTAATACACTTTCAAATACAACATTTACATCTTTATTTGGGACTGTGCTAATATCTCGATTTCTTTCTTTTTACAATATACAGAGTCTGAGCCCGGGGAGGAGGCAGCACAGCACCCACAGGCTCCTCCTTCGCCCATGTATGAGAGTGGTGCAGATGACCCACCACCTCGGGGAGACATGGAATACATCCCTCTACCCTCATCCTCTGAAGAAGCCCCCACTGCAGAAGAGATCTCTGCAGCAGCCCCTCCTGCACCAGCAGCCCGCCATGCACCAACAGCCCGCCGTGCACCAGCAGCTACTCAGGAGGAGATACCAGCACAGATAGCAGAGCTGCAGATATTAAGAGATTTTCTTGAAGTGATGCTTGCCTCCCGAAGAGAACAGGCGGAAAGCAGAGTCCAGCTGATGGAAGCAAAAAATGAGATTCATCAAGACCAAAGGGATCTTCGCCAAGACCAAAGAGAGATCTTGCATACTCTTAAAGATATATTGCAGGTCCTCCGGAAGGCGCATAACGCACCATCTGCTGCTGGACCATCTGATCCTGGGCCATCTGATCCTAGGCCATCTGCTGCTGGACCATCTGCTCCTGGCCCTCCTCCATCTCATCCTCAATCTCTTCCTCAGCCGGGTGATCCCAGTACTCCTACTTCCCCTCTTCCCCAAACATCTCCTATGAGAACTTGTCGGAGTGGGGCAGTTGCCCCCCCCGGAGCCTCAGTCTACTACACTCCATACCCCATTCCCTTTCATCCCATACCCCATTCCCTTTAAGCCCATACCCCATTCCCTTTCATCCCATACCCCATTCCCGTTCATCCCATACCCCATTCCCTGTAAGCCCATACCCATCCCATAGTTAGATTTTTTTTTACATATCCTCATTTTAGTCTTTTTCTATATTTTTGTCTGTTTAATAACCCTTACCCTCTTTTATTTATATCCCTTTCACACTTTTTGCACTTTTTACTGTTTGTTATTTATTTTGACCCTCTTTCATTTGGGCACATTCACTTTTTATTTGAGTATGTCAGGAGGGGGGATAGGAGGCAGATTAGCCCAGAACTATTAGAGTTCCTCAGGATTCAGCTTAGAGAAGAGATTATAGAGGAGGTCAGGCAGGAGGTTAGTCAGGAGAGATGGAGGGGAGAGGGAGAAGAACAGGACAGGAAGGGGAAAAGGAAGGGGGACAGGAAGGGGGTAGGAAGTGGTGGGTGGACCCGGCCACTTTGTTCAAGATGAACAAGTGGCTGGGCCCAGTGGCATGCAGTGTAGAGTTTCACAGTCTGGGAAACAGAGGCTCATATCACAGGGGAAAGTCAAGCTGAGTAGGGAGGCGAGATATACTATGGATGAGAAGGAGGCCCTCATAGAGGCTTATATGGAGAGGGCTAGGAGGATGCAGGCTCAGAAGGCCATCCCTAAGTAGATGAGGAAGCTATGGCTGTAGATCAGGGATGCTGTTAATGCAGTGAAGGTCCATAACAGGGATGTCAAGTCCATACAGCATCGTTATTGGGACTGCAGAATGGAACTCAAAAGAAAGCTCTCGAGGGAGAACCAATATCTAACAGGGACCGGTGGCAGTCCTGAAATGATAGTAGAATATTGCCGATGGGAGGAAATGCTGCGTCCCCGAGGTGGCCATAGTCAGTATCGGAGCAGTCGATACCGGGAACCTGCCACTCTCATCTTCCAGTAAGCTCATTTAATAATCTCTTTACATCAAAAATAAAGAATGTATTTAAGGATATGATTAACGCAATTACGCTTTTTTAGACATTATTACGTAAACGCATTCACAATTACCTTGCAAAAGTTGCACTTCACGAAAAGCCATCACATTAGTATCTAGTCTACAGATTAGGTGTGCATTTAAATAGACTGAAAACAAATGCAAAAATACATTCAGATTGACCATATAGATATAAGAAACACGGTTTGGAAAATGCGGAAATCGTATTAATTGCTTTGGCTTACAATGGAATTACAAAGACAGCCTCATTAATACACTTCCAAATACAACATTTACATCTTTATTTGGAACTGTGCTAATATCTTGATTTCTTTCTTTTTACAATATACAGAGTCTGAGCCCAGGGAGGAGGCAGCACAGCACCCACAGGCTCCTCCACCCACGTATGAGAGTGGTGCAGATGGATCGCCAACTCTGGAAGACATAGAAGACATCCCTCTACCCTCATCCTCTGAAGAAGTCCCCACTGCAGAAGAGATCCCTGCAGCAGCCCCTCCTGCCCCAGCAGCCCCTCCTGCACCAGCAGCCTGCCTTGCACCAACAGCCCGCCGTGCACCAGCAGCTACTCAGGAGGAGATACCAGCAGAGATAGCAGAGCTGCAGATATTAAGAGATTTTCTTGAAGAGATGCTTGCCTCCCGAAGAGAACAGGCGGAAAGCAGAGTCCAGCTGACGGAAGCAAATAATGAGATTCATCAAGACCAAAGAGATCTTCGCCAAGACCAAAGAGAGATCTTGCATACTCTTAAAGATATATTGCAGGTCCTCCGGGAGGCGCATAACGCACCATCTGCTGCTGGACCATCTGATCCTGGGCCATCTGATCCTAGGCCATCTGCTGCTGGACCATCTGCTCCAGGCCCTCCTTCATCTCATCCTCAATCTCCTCCTCAGCCAGGTGATCCCAGTAGTCCTACTTCCCCTCTTCCCCAAACATCTCCTATGAGAACTTGTTAGAGGGGGCAGTTGCCCCCCCAGAGCCTCAGTCTCGTGGGAAGAGGGGAAGGAAGAGGAAGTAATTTTATTTTTTATATTTTTAGTTATTTAATGTGTAATGGATAGGTATGTGATGATGTGTAGTTATGTTGCGAACATAAAAATTTGGGTTCGCGAATGGCGAACGCAAACTTCCAAAAAAGTTTGCGAACAGGCGAACCGGGCGATCCGCCATAGACTTCAATAGGCAGGCGAATTTTAAAACCCACAGGGACTGTTTCTGGCCACAATAGTGATGGAAAAGTTGTTTCAAGGGGACTAACACCTGGATTGTGGCATGCCAGAGGGGGATCCATGGCAAAACTCCCATAGAAAATTACAAAGTTGATGCAGAGTCTGATTTTAATCCATAAAGGGCATAAATCACCTAACATTCCTAAATTGTTTTGAATAACGTGCTTTAGAACATGAGGTATGATGTTGTATCGATCAGGTAGTGTAAGGGTTATAGTCTGTATCTAAGAGGATAGAGACTAGAAGAATGCACTTGAGTAGCACTTGAGTTCCTATAAATGATATGAGGTTTGTATGAGACTTAAACACTCACTAGGAGTCAATGGGTCAAAAGGAAAATTAACACATAACTTTTATTAACTGAACATCAAATAAAAAAATATATGAAGTGTACGTGTGTGCGTTTTAAAAACACATAGCAGCTTTGTAAATATAAGTGGCTCTAAATATCAAGGAAATCAGTTGTCTAGGACTAGAGATATAGGTGGATTGTATAAATACTGATTAATGTAAATCTATCTAACTGATAGTTTTCTTATCCACTATAGTGATATCCAATACTATGGGGTTGTTACTCTATCTGATAGGATAATCCTGTGTTGAAAATAGATACAGGATTTGTATCAGTAAAGGATACTGGTAACTTAAAGTATTAAAATATGTTTGCACCTTCCATTGTCATAGTGGATGAATTTCTAAATTGAGCTCGATATTCTTAAATTATTACTTCTATTATACTAGGTTATATTTTTTTGATATGTGTATAAAGCAACAGCATATATTTATTCAATACTCCATTTTTCCATTCATGAATATATTGCACTAGCTCAAATAGCTAGAATTTATATATACCAATATATACTGTTTAATTAACCTGTTGTTATAACAAGAGTTTTTTAATGTATAAGGCTCAAGTTTATATCTGGCATGTACAGGTGCTTGGTGTACTTTAACACAATTGCTCTTGAGAGTTTCAAGTTTTGTGTTTACATTAATGGTGGTGTTAATATTCCACCAGTTTTAATACTTGTGTAATTTGTACTTAGTGGCGAAAGTTATTTGGCTTATTCTACCACTTAAACTATCTAGTCATCTGGCAGGCTTTCAGTGTCTTGCTATTTGAAATCTGCAGCATTCACTGAACAAAAGCTGCGTTTTGAATGATTGTGTAGATAACTTGTGGGTATTATTTTCTAGGTATCCAATATTTTTGTGTATCTATAATTAGGTACTAGTTGCTAAAATGCAAATTTAAATAACAAGTATAAACGTTTAACCATAATGCTTAACAGTATCAAGGAACTATTTTATCTTTAGTTTCTTCTAAATCAACTGATATAAGCAATTATTAGTTGTGGTTTAGAGACGTTTATAGTATATATTCTTTTACTATCACAACGAAGTTTGCTGCTACCAGTACCAACATCCAGCTTATATGCCTTTGAATATCGATAGAAAATTGTTGTTAAATATATATTGAACCTGCCACACTAACTGACTAGCAGTTCTCACTTTGAATATTGTAGCATAATTTACCAACAACACTTCTTACTATCTTATCGCTATAGCCTTAAGGTGTCATATGTGTATAAGGTGGATTGTTTGGATTCATGTAAGGAAGGAAGGAGTAGTGTCGGCGTTTGGCGGTTATGTCTTTTGTAATAATAGCTTGTGAGATTGCCTTTAACGTCTGCCACAAGTACTTTAGAAAAAATGCCTGAAGTCTGGTATTAACCTAGTCCGTATTTGCCACTTTATCTATATAGTAATTAAAGCTAGCTATGCCATTAAAAAGAACGACAGGGTATTTAACTGATACCCATCCCTAACATGTTTCGCCGATAGTGTTTCGGCTTTTTCAAAAAGCCGAAACACTATCGGCGAAACATGTTAGGGATGGGTATCAGTTAAATACCCTGTCGTTCTTTTTAATGGCATAGCTAGCTTTAATTACTATATAGATAAAGTGGCAAATACGGACTAGGTTAATACCAGACTTCAGGCATTTTTTCTAAAGTACTTGTGGCAGACGTTAAAGGCAATCTCACAAGCTATTATTACAAAAGACATAACCGCCAAACGCCGACACTACTCCTTCCTTCCTTACATGAATCCAAACAATCCACCTTATACACATATGACACCTTAAGGCTATAGCGATAAGATAGTAAGAAGTGTTGTTGGTAAATTATGCTACAATATTCAAAGTGAGAACTGCTAGTCAGTTAGTGTGGCAGGTTCAATATATATTTAACAACAATTTTCTATCGATATTCAAAGGCATATAAGCTGGATGTTGGTACTGGTAGCAGCAAACTTCGTTGTGATAGTAAAAGAATATATACTATAAACGTCTCTAAACCACAACTAATAATTGCTTATATCAGTTGATTTAGAAGAAACTAAAGATAAAATAGTTCCTTGATACTGTTAAGCATTATGGTTAAACGTTTATACTTGTTATTTAAATTTGCATTTTAGCAACTAGTACCTAATTATAGATACACAAAAATATTGGATACCTAGAAAATAATACCCACAAGTTATCTACACAATCATTCAAAACGCAGCTTTTGTTCAGTGAATGCTGCAGATTTCAAATAGCAAGACACTGAAAGCCTGCCAGATGACTAGATAGTTTAAGTGGTAGAATAAGCCAAATAACTTTCGCCACTAAGTACAAATTACACAAGTATTAAAACTGGTGGAATATTAACACCACCATTAATGTAAACACAAAACTTGAAACTCTCAAGAGCAATTGTGTTAAAGTACACCAAGCACCTGTACATGCCAGATATAAACTTGAGCCTTATACATTAAAAAACTCTTGTTATAACAACAGGTTAATTAAACAGTATATATTGGTATATATAAATTCTAGCTATTTGAGCTAGTGCAATATATTCATGAATGGAAAAATGGAGTATTGAATAAATATATGCTGTTGCTTTATACACATATCAAAAAAATATAACCTAGTATAATAGAAGTAATAATTTAAGAATATCGAGCTCAATTTAGAAATTCATCCACTATGACAATGGAAGGTGCAAACATATTTTAATACTTTAAGTTACCAGTATCCTTTACTGATACAAATCCTGTATCTATTTTCAACACAGGATTATCCTATCAGATAGAGTAACAACCCCATAGTATTGGATATCACTATAGTGGATAAGAAAACTATCAGTTAGATAGATTTACATTAATCAGTATTTATACAATCCACCTATATCTCTAGTCCTAGACAACTGATTTCCTTGATATTTAGAGCCACTTATATTTACAAAGCTGCTATGTGTTTTTAAAACGCACACACGTACACTTCATATATTTTTTTATTTTTTTATTTGATGTTCAGTTAATAAAAGTTATGTTTTAATTTTCCTTTTGACCCATTGACTCCTAGTGAGTGTTTAAGTCTCATACAAACCTCATATCATTTATAGGAACTCAAGTGCTACTCAAGTGCATTCTTCTAGTCTCTATCCTCTTAGATACAGACTATATTTGTAACTAGTAACGTTCCATGCACAAGCACTCAAGCTCATTAGGCACATATGTATATACTGAATAAAATTACAGAGATTCAATAAATTGGTATTGATAATCAAATACATTAGGATCACTAATAATTCAAACACATTCTCTGTATACATTTAATTGCAAAATTGAGCGTTCCTACTCTACCAGTGTAGTGCTTTTGCTATTTTCTATTCAATTAGTGTAAGGGTTATGCCCGCTTCACAGTGTGCAGTCTAGGTGATATACCTGCCCTGACCATGCTTTGCAGACCAGGTATCAGTGGTCAGATGGACCCTTGCCCCAACACTGTGTGCCAGACATGCCATTATAGCAGACTTATATGGCTTTGGCGTTGCTTTTTGGTAATTAGAAGGCTGCTAAATGCCACTGCGCACAACACGTGTTTTATGCCCAGCAGTGAAGGGGTTAATTAGGGAGCATGCAGGGAGCTTGTAGAGTTAATTTTAGCTTAAGTGTAGTGTAGTAGACAACCCAAAGTATTGATCTAGGCCCATTTTGGTATATTTCATGCCACCATTTCCCCGCCAAATGCGATCAAATAAAAAAAAATTGTTCACTTTTTCACAAACTTTAGGTTTCTCACAGAAATTATTTACAAACAACTTATGCAATTATGGCATAAATGGTTGTAAATGCTTCTCTGGGATCCCATTTGTTCAGAAATAGCAGACTTATATGGCTTTGGCATTGCTTTTTGGTAATTAGAAGGCTGCTAAATGCCACTGCGCACCACACTTATTTTATGCCCAGCAGTGAAGGGGTTAATTAGGGAGCATGTAGGCAGCTTGTAGAGTTAATTTTAACTTAAGTGTAGTGTAGTAGACAACCCAAAGTATTGATCTAGGCCCATTTTGGTATATTTAATGCCACCATTTCACCGCCAAATGCGATCAAATTAAAAAAAAATTGTTCACTTTTTCACAAACTTTAGGTTTCTCACAGAAATTATTTACAAACAACTTATGCAATTATGGCATAAATTGTTTTAAATGCTTCTCTTGGATTCCCTTTGTTCAGAAATAGCAGATATGGCTTTGGCATTGCTTTTTGGTAATTAGAAGGCTGCTAAATGCCACTGCATACCACACGTGTTTTATGCCCAGCAGTGAAGGGGTTAATTAGGGAGCATGTAGGCAGCTTGTAGAGTTAATTTTAGCTTAAGTGTAGTGTAGTAGACAACCCAAAGTATTGATCTAGGCCCATTTTGGTATATTTCATGCCACCATTTCATCGCCAAATGCAATTAAATAAAAAAAAATTGTTCACTTTTTCACAAACTTTAGGTTTCTCACAGAAATTATTTACAAACAACTTATGCAATTATGGCATAAATGGTTGTAAATGCTTCTCTGGGATCCCCTTTGTTCAGAAATAGCAGACTTATATGGGTTTGGCGTTGCTTTTTGGTAATTAGAAGGCTGCTAAATGCCACTGCGCACCACACTTATTTTATGCCCAGCAGTGAAGGGGTTAATTAGGGAGCATGTAGGGAGCTTGTAGAGTTAATTTTAGCTTAAGTGGAGTGTAGTAGACAACCCAAAGTATTGATCTAGGCCCATTTTGTATATTTCATGCCACCATTTCACCGCCAAATGCGATCAAATTAAAAAAAAAAAAATTCTCAATTTTAGGTTTCTCACTGAAATTATTTACAAACAGCTTGTGCAATTATGGCACAAATGGTTGTAAATGCTTCTATGGCATCCCCTTTGTTCAGAAATAGCAGACATATATGACTTTGGCATTGCTTTCTGGTAATTAGAAGGCAGCTAAATGCTGCTCCGCATCACACATGTATTATGGCTAGCAGTGAAGGGATTAATTAGGTAGTTTGTAGGGAGCTTGCAGGGTTAATTTTAGCTTTAGTGTAGAGATCAGCCTCCCACCTGACACATCAGACCCCCTGATCCCTCCCAAACAGCTCCCTTCCCTCCCCCACCCCAAAAATATCCCCGCCATCTTAAGTACTGGCAGAAAGTCTGCCAGTACTAAAATAAAAGGTTTTTAAATTGTATTTATTTTTTTTTAGCATATTTGCATATGCTGTGGTGTAGCATCCCCCCTTAGCCCCCAACCTCCCTGACCCCCCCCCCAAAACAGCTCTCTAACCCAGGCCCAACCGGTTCCCCCCCCCCCCCATACCATTTCTTATTTGATTTTGTCAAATGGTTGTTATGAAAAAATTAAGTAAAATATTAAAAAAAAAAAAACACAACAAAAACCAAAATAAAAGGCAATATTCCTCAGTCCCCACCCACCCAGGACCAGCAGCCCACCAATAAATAGATAATATTGTTGTGCTGTAATGCAGCCACGTGACATGGAGGAGACTGAAGTGAAGTCCATTGCACGTGTGTGTGTAACAGTGTAATCCCCATAAGGCTGCTGCAGCCCGCAGCAGAGGAGAGACTCTCAGAGAAACAGTGAATTTTTGTACAAACATAGCCTAGTACTACAGGCTGCTTAGGCTGCCTAAGCAGCCTGTAGTACTAGCTAGGACTGGAACTAAGTTAGTTCAAGTTAGGATAGTAAATGAATCAATCAATTATTCATCATCAATCATGTTATGTATATAGTTATATAATTATAAGTTATATATAAAGTAATGTTTTACTACACCGACCATTGCCAACTCAAAAGAAAAGGCCCTCTAAGTCTCTGTCTGAGACCAGCAGGGTGACCTCCTACCTGCCCTGCTGAGTCAAAGCCAGCCTGCTTGAGCATCGAGTCGTCATCAATCCCCAGCCCTGGGAGGACTCAGGGGACCCACGGCCCGGCCCGGTGGTAGCATTGTTTTTCAGTTCAGGCCTGAGGCCTCCTCCTGGCCTCCACACTGACACCCACGTCACGTGACACACAGGCGGCCCGGCCCAGCCCGCAGCACTAGTCTGTCAGCCCCCTCGCAGCCTGAGCCTCTGTGTCACGTGAACCACCTGGCATGCGGCATGAGTGTGCAGGGCATCCCTGGGCGTGTGTGAGTGTGACGTCACTCACAGTGCATGCATGCTCAGCCTCAGTCAGACCCAGCCAGGCCGGAAGTCTTCCGGCGGAAGTAGTGTAGTGCGTCTGTGTGTGCGGCTCGGCCGATCAGAATTGGGAAATGGTGCCGCAGCCGCTGGAATGCCATTTTGCCAATGAATGAATGAATGCTGTTTGTAGTAGTAGTTAGTAAAATTAAATGATATAGTAAGTATTATGATGAGCAGTGGCACTGGCCCTGTGAAGTGAACTGAGTACTAGACATTAGACGACTACTTCTGTGTGTGTGACCATTGACCAAATTCCAATTATTGACGTTAAACATTAACATTTTATTAAAAAATATTTATTTGTTATATTAAATATTTCCAATTCCAAAGCAACAACAAAAAAAAAATTTCACATTTTTTTGTATACCGTGTAAAGCCCCGCCCACTGTCACAGTGGGCGTGGCTAAACTACCCCGCGGCCTACCGGATGGCCAGTCTGGGTCTGCTCTAACCCTCCCCATCTGCCTTATTGGCGGCCATCTTGGGTACTGGCAGCTGTCTGCTATTATTTCACAGTCAAAAAAGTGTTGTTTTTTTTAAATGTACACTACTGTTACACCAGATATGAGTGGTGGCACTGGGCAAGTCGCACAGTATACGCTGTGAGCCTGACACACACTCTGGCAGGCAGGCAACACCTACAGCAATATCTTTGAAATTTCCCCTGCAATTTTCAAGCTCACACCTAAAGCAATATCTTTGAAATTTCCCCTGCAATTTTCAAGCTCACACCTACAGCAATATCTTTGAAATTTCCCCTGCAATTTTCAAACTCACCCCTACAGCAATATCTTTGAAATTTCCTAGAGGATACCAATTGCTGTACGCAATTGAAAGAGGGTACTTGGATAGCACTCAACAGCTTGAATAGAATACTAGCCTGTTATACCATAGGTAAAGAAGCCCTATATAAGGCGGGTTTAAAACTTAACTTTTATTATAAATGTTAAAAAGTAGATTCTAAAAAATTCAGTCAGTGTGAAAGTGAACGATGGTGATTCTACGGGGGGGGGGGGGGGGGGATAGTACCTCCCTGATCACAATATATTTTGTATAAGGACCTAGAATTGTACCCTTGGTTACGAAGGGGTTATACAAATGTACCATATTTTTCACTTAGTTTGTGGTATATATAACTATTACAACAAGACAGCCCCTGTTGTTACTCTTAGTCTGAGTCTGGGGGTATCTGTGATAATGTGATCCCACCGTATACGTTATGTGGTACAATTCCCTTAGGAGATCTGAGTTAGAAATAATTGTCGCTTGTTATGTACCTGGGTTAAATGAGTGCCCCTACTTTTTACCTGCGAGTCAATAGTTTCCTATGAATTTCACCACTGGCTATTGCCCCACTTGTGTAGGACTTCTAAGTAAATAGGCATTATTCCGATTTTAAATGGATTGTAATGGTGGTAATAGTATAATACCACGTTCATATAATATCAATGTTACTTAGGTAAGTCGGTAAGGACCCTGGGCTGCCTGGTGTATGTTTGGGTCTAAAGAATCCTCATTTTTTCAACAGGTATATACAAAATTGGGGTGAGACCCCAGTGTAGGATAATATAATTCCCTCTTTTCAGATGACTCTTATACTATATAGTGATAGATATAAAAAGTGTGGCGGAGCCTAAGTTATCATCATTACTGGCTGCTGCCCAATGTTTGCCTTGTCATTGGGAAACAGTTATATGCTGAACTTACAGTGAGTATTACTATTTGATATACGTATCCATGTTTCAGCTAATAGTGCCCCTCTAGGGAGTTTGCCACAATTGGTAAACCAGTATCTATTCTGTTAATGCGCTATTTGATACTTTTATGTGAAGGTGTTAGAAGAGTGCTTGATGTAAGATACTTTGTACAGCAATGCTTCCAAGAAAATGAGCACGCTAGATGAATACCAGTCTAAATTTGTTTATTATAAAAGGATCAGAATGTGATTTCTAGGGAGGCGGTATATATCTAGAGATCACCGTTCCTAAAGAACCACTGGTGAACTGATTTGAATCAGATATGTAATATTTACAAAGTTATAATCTGTTCTTGCCCACCAGTATCTATTCCGTTAATGCGCTATTTGATACTTATTGTGGAGGTGTTAGAGGAGTGCTTGATGTAAGATACTTTGTACAGCAATGCTTCCGAAAAAATGAACACGCTAAATGGATACCAGTCTAAATTTGTTTATTATAAAGGGGTCAGAATGTGATTTCCAGGAAGGCGGTATATATCTAGGGATCACCGTTCCTAAAGATATATTAAGTGTACTATTCGCTTTGGGTATCACTAAAGCTGTCTACCTAAAGGGTAAGAACATTCGATTATAACTTTGTAAATATTACATATCTGATTCAAATCAGTTCACCAGTGGTTCTTTAGGAACGGTGATCCCTAGATATATGCCGCCTCCCTGGAAATCACATTCTGACCCCTTTATAATAAACAAATTTAGACTGGTATCCATTTAGCGTGTTCATTTTCTCGGAAGCATTGCTGTACAAAGTATCTTACATCAAGCACTCCTCTAACACCTCCACAATAAGTATCAAATAGCGCATTAACGGAATTGATACTGGTGGGCAAGAACAGATTATAACTTTGTAAATATTACATATCTGATTCAAATCAGTTCACCAGTGGTTCTTTAGGAACGGTGATCCCTAGATATATACCGCCTCCCTGGAAATCATATTCTGATCGTTTTATAATAAACAAATTTAGACTGGTATTCATCTAGCGTGTTCATTTTCTTGGAAACATTGCTGTACAAAGTATCTTACATCAAGCACTCCTCTAACACCTTCACATAAAAGTATCAAATAGAGCATTAACAGAATAGATACTGGTTTACCAATTGTGGCAAACTCCCTAGAGGGGCACTATTAGCTGAAACACGGATACGTATATCAAATAGTAATACTCACTGTAAGTTCAGCATATAACTGTTTCCCAATGACAAGGCAAACATTGGGCAGCAGCCAGTAATGATGATAACTTAGGCTCCGCCACACTTTTTATATCTATCACTATATAGTGTGACATTAATACAATAACAGTGTCCAAGACGCTGAGGATCCTAATATCCCAAACTAGGGTAATAAACCTGGACTACTATGATTATTTAATTCAGAACATTTAAGAGTCATCTGAAAAGAGGGAATTATATTATCCTACACTGGGGTCTCACCCCAATTTTGTATATACCTGTTGAAACAGTGAGGATTCTTTAGACCCAAACATACACCGGGCAGCCCAGGGTCCTTACCGACTTACCTAAGTAACATTGATATTATATGAACGTGGTATTATACTATTACCACCATTACAATCCATTTAAAATCTGAATAATGCCTATTTACTTAGAAGTCCTACACAAGTGGGGCAATAGCCAGTGGTGAAATTCACAGGAAACTATTGACTCGCAGATAAAAAGTAGGGGCACTCATTTAACCCAGGTACATAACAAGCGACAATTATTTCTAACTCAGATCTCCTAAGGGAATTGTACCACATAACGTATACGGTGGGATCACATTATCACAGATACCCCCAGACTCAGACTAAGAGTAACAACAGGGGCTGTCTTGTTGTAATAGTGATATATACCACAAACTAAGTGAAAAATACGGTACATTTGTATAACCCTTTCGTAACCAAGGGTACAATTCTAGGAGGCCATACCGGGGTCCTTATACAAAATATATTGTGATCAGGGAGGTACTATCCCCCCCGTAGAATCACCATCGTTCACATTCACACTGACTGAATTTTTTAGAATCTACTTTTTAACATTTATAATAAAAGTTAAGTTTTAAACCCGCCTTATATAGGGCTTTTTACCTATGGTATAACAGGCTAGTATTCTATTCAAGGTGTTGAGTGCTATCCAAGTACACTCTTTCAATTGCGTACAGTGTACAGCACCTAAGTCCCAGATTATATTACAATTATCTCTGATAACTAATAAGAGATATTAATACTATTAGGGACACAGCACCAGTAGTGCCGTCATTTTTTTCTTTCTCTCTTAATCTTTGAAATTTCCCCTGCAATTTTCAAGCTCACACCTACAGCAATATCTTTGAAATTTCCCCTGAAATTTTCAAGCTCACCCCTACAGCAATATCTTTGAAATTTCCCCTGCAATTTTCAAGCTCACACCTACAGCAATATCTTTGAAATTTCCCCTGCAATTTTCAAGCTCACACCTACAGCAATATCTTTGAAATTTCCCCTGCAATTTTCAAACTCACACCTACAGCAATATCTTCGAAATTTCCCCTGCAATTTTCAAGCTCATCCCTACAGCAATATCTTTAAAATTTACCCTGCAATTTTTAAGCTCACACCTACAGCAATATCTTTGAAATTTACCCTGCAATTTTCAAGCTCACACCTACAGCAATATCTTTGAAATTTCCCCTGCAATTTTCAAGCTCACACCTACAGCAATATCTTTGAAATTTCCCCTGCAATTTTCAAACTCACACCTACAGCAATATCTTCGAAATTTCCCCTGCAATTTTCAAGCTCATCCCTACAGCAATATCTTTGAACTTTCCCCTGCAATTTTCAAGCTCACACCTACAGCGATATCTTTGAAATTTCCCCTGCAATTTTCAAGCTCACACCTACAGCAATATCTTTGAAATTTCCCCTGCAATTTTCAAACTCACTCCTACAGCAATATCTTTGAAATTTCCCCTGCAATTTTCAAGCTCACCCCTACAGCAATATCTTTGAAATTTCCCCTGCAATTTTCAAGCTCACACCTACAGCAATATCTTTGAAATTTCCCATTCAATTTTCAAGCTCACACCTACAGCAATATCTTTGAAATTTCCCCTGCAATTTTCAAGCTCACACCTACAGCAATATCTTTGAAATTTCCCCTGCAATTTTCAGACTCACTCCTACAGCAATATCTTTGAAATTTTTCCTGCAATTTTCAAGCTCACCCCTACAGCAATATCTTTGAAATTTCCCCTGCAATTTTCAAGCTCACACCTACAGCAATATCTTTGAAATTTCCCCTGCAATTTTCAAACTCACTCCTACAGCAATATCTTTGAAATTTTTCCTGCAATTTTCAAGCTCACCCCTACAGCAATATCTTTGAAATTTCCCCTGCAATTTTCAAGCTCTCACGTACAGCAATATCTTTGAAAATTCACCTGCAATTTTCAAGCTCACACCTACAGCAATATATTTGAAATTTCCCCTGCAATTTTAAAGCTCACACCTACAGCAATATCTTTGAAATTTCCCCTTCAATTTTCAAGCTCACACCTACAGCAATATCTTTGAAATTTCCCCTGCAATTTTCAAGCTCACACCTACAGCAATATCTTTGAAATTCCCCATGCAATTTTCAAGCTCACACCTACAGCAATATCTTTGAAATTCCCCCTGCAATTTCAAGCTCACCCCTACAGCAATATCTTTGAAATTTCCCCTGCAATTTTCAAGCTCACACCTACAGCAATATCTTTGAAATTTCCCCTGCAATTTTCAAGCTCACACCTACAGCAATATCTTTGAAATTTCCCCTGCAATTTTCAAGCTCACACCTACAGCAATATCTTTGAAATTTCCCCTGCAATTTTCAAGCTCACCCCTAGAGCAATATCTTTGAAATTTCCCCTGCAATTTTCAAGCTCACACCTACAGCAATATCTTTGAAATTTCCCCTGCAATTTTCAAGCTCACACCTACAGCAATATCTTTGAAATTTCCCCTGCAATTTTCAAACTCACTCCTACAGCAATATCTTTGAAATTTCCCCTTCAATTTTCAAGCTCACACCTACAGCAATATCTTTGAAATTTCCCCTGCAATTTTCAAGCTCACACCTACAGCAATATCTTTGAAATTTCCCCTGCAATTTTCAAGCTCACCCCTACAGCAATATCTTTTAAATTTCCCCTGCAATTTTCAAGTTCGCCCCTACAGCAATATCTTTGAAATTTCCCCTGCAATTTTCAAGCTCACACCTACAGCAATATCTTTGAAATTTCCCCTGCAATTTTCAAGCTCACACCTATAGCAATATCTTTAAAATTTACCCTGCAATTTTTAAGCTCACACCTACAGCAATATCTTTGAAATTTACCCTGCAATTTTCAAGCTCACACCTACAGCAATATCTTTGAAATTTCCCCTGCAATTTTCAAGCTGACACCTACAGCAATATCTTTGAAATTTCCCCTGCAATTTTCAAGCTCACACCTACAGCAATATCTTTGAAATTTCCCCTGCATTTTTCAAGCTCACACCTACAGCAATATCTTTGAAATTTTCCCTGCAATTTTCAAGCTCACCCCTACAGCAATATCTTTGACATTTCCCCTGCAAACACCTACAGCAATATCTTTGAAATTTCCCCTTCAATTTTCAAGCACACCCCTACAGCAATATCTTTGAAATTTCCCCTGCAATTTTCAAGCTCACCCCTACAGCAATAGCTTTGAAATTTACCCTGCAATTTTCAAGCTCACGCATACAGCAATATCTTTGAAATTTCCCCTGCAATTTTCATGCTCACACCTACAGCAATATCTTTGAAATTTCCCCTGCAATTTTCAAGCTCACACCTCCAGCAATATCTTTTAAATTTCCCCTGCAATTTTTAAGCTCACCCCTACAGCAATATCTTTGAAATTTCCCCTTCAATTTTCAAGATCACCCCTAAAGCAATATCTTTGAAATTTCCCCTGCAATTTTCAAGCTCCCCTTTTCAAGTTCCCTTTAATATCAATCCTAAATATAATGGTCATAATATTTATATTTGTAAACTATTTAATAGTTCAAAAATTAATTAATGTTATCCATGGACGTGCAGTAAGGTCAGTGGCTGAGGCACCACTGCTTAGTGTCAGAGCCAGAGTGCTGAGAAATTAGTTACCCTATAAAATGACACACAGAGGGACACACACAAACACAGAAGGACACACACAATTACAGAGGGACACACACAAACACAGAAGGACACACACAAACACAGAGGGACACACACAAACACAGAGGGACACACACAAACACAGAAGGACACACACAAACACAGAGGGACACACACAAACACAGAGGGACACACACAAACACAGAAGGACACACACAATTACAGAGGGACACACACAAACACAGAAGGACACACACAAACACAGAGGGACACACACAAACACAGAGGGACACACACAAACACAGAGGGACACACACAAATACAGAGGGACACACACAAACACAGAAGGACACACACAATTACAGAGGGACACACACAAACACAGAAGGACACACACAAACACAGAGGGACACACACAAACATAGAAGGACAAACACAAACACAGAAGGACACACACAAACACAGAGGGACACACACAAACATAGAAGGACAAACACAAACACAGAAGGACACACACAAACACAGAGGGACACACACAAACACAGATGGACAGAGGTAACAGTATTGAGCTAACAAACAGGAAGTTGCTCTCATCCACCAGCCTCCTCCTACTGACTCACCATCCCAACCTCTGGCTTTGCTGCTGGATGCCACATTCACATACATGCAGTCAGCCAGAGCATCACATCAGGACCACAAAATCCCAGTGCTACACTCCCCACCTTCCAAATCAAATACAAGGTTTAGTACTTTTAAATATATACAGAGAGCAAGCACTATCAAGCAGTGACAAGCAAGTGATAACTATATTTATACAATACAGGCTTGTGTAAATCAGCTTAATCTGCATCATCATACACATCCATCCACTTATAAATAGTGATGTCGCGAATTGTTCGCCGGCGAATAGTTCCCGGCGAACATAGCATGTTTGCGTTCGCTGTGGCGGGCGAACATATGCGATGTTCGATCCGCCCCCTATTCGTCATCATTGAGTAATACTTTGACCCTGTACCTCACAGTCAGCAGGCACATTCCAGCCAATCAGCAGCAGACCCTCCCTCCCAGACCCTCCTACCTCCTGGACAGCATCCATTTTAGATTCATTCGGAAGCTGCATTGTTAGTTAGAGGAGGGACAGTGTAGTTGCTGCTGATTTAGTAGGGAAATCTATAGCTAGGCTAGTGTATTCAGTGTCCACTACAGTCCTGAAGGACTCATCTGATCTCTGCTGTAAGGACAGCACCCCAAAAAGCCCTTTTTAGGGCTGTTTTTTTTCCCCTGTGTAATCTAATTGCAGTTGCCTGCCTGCCAGCATGTGTGTCAGACTCACAATGTATACTGTGCCCACTTGCCCAGTGCCACCACTCATATCTGGTGTAACAGTAGTGTAGATTTAAAAAAAGCAACACTTTTTTTACTGTGTTAAATAATAGCAGTCAGTTTCCTTCACACGTGTGCGTTTAAGTGCCTGCCTGCCAGGGCACAGTGTCACCCCAGTGCAACTCATATATGGTGTAACAGTAGTGTAGATTTAAAAAAAAACAACACTTTTTTGACTGTGTTAAATAATAGCAGTCAGTTTCCTTCACACGTGTGCGTTTCAGTGCCTGCCTGCCAGGGCACAGTGTCACCCCAGTGCAACTCATATCTGGTGTAACAGTAGTGTAGATTTAAAAAAACAACTTTTTTGACTGTGTTAAATAATAGCAGTCAGTTTCCTTCACACGTGTGTGTTTCAGTGCCTGTCTGCCAGGGCAGAGTGTCACCCCAGTGCAACTCAAATCTGGTGTAACAGTAGTGTACATACCTGATGTTTTAAAGCACGTTATTCCAAACAATTTAGGAATGTTAGTTGATTTATGACCTTTATGGATTAAAACCAGACTCTGCATCAACTATGTAATTTTCCATGGGAGTTTTGCCATGGATCCCCCTCCGGCATGCCACAGTCCAGGTGTTAGTACCCTTGAAACAACTTTTGCATCACTTTTGTGGCCAGAAAGAGTCGTTGTGGGTTTTAAAATTTGCCTGCCTATTGAAGTCTATGGCGGTTCGCCCGGTTCACCTGTTCACAAACAGTTGCGGAAGTTCGCATCTGCCGCTCACGAACGCAAAATTTTAGGTTCGCGACATCACTACTTATAAAGAAAGGAAGCTGCTCCTTATGGGTTTGTTCTAAATGCATAGACATCTCTTGTTGTGTTAAAGCTACTAGTTTATCTATTTATGTATTGCAAAATTTGCAGTCAAACCAGTACTCACGTGTTCACCTCTTAAGGGATTAACTGCCCTACTTTACTTGAGTAGCGGACCATAACATATATAATAAATAACTCAATAACTTTGCTTAACAGCTTAACATAAATAACTTTGTGATAAAAAATATGCAACAGAAATAGGTGAGTGAAAGACCATTAGGTCGCATTTATTCTTGCCCAGCAATGGGAACTGCAATACAATTGTCATACACGGGTGGTGGCAATCGGGGCCTAGATACTAACTATATAACCTCTTTTAGAAAGTGGAGAGTGGCCACTGCTGCAGACCAAAGGCAAAGATAGCTTAAAGCATCAGATAGCTTAGGGAGTTCTCGTCCCGCCGTCAACCAGTCAGGGCACCCCCAGGCTACCGAGCCTGTAGACTTCACCCTGACTGCAATAGCCATCACTTAAACCTCCTTACAGCCTGCAGCTCTGATCCTGACCACCCACCAGACTATGGTGCCATCAAGGGAGACTCCAAACCAGCTTCAACTAGAGCAGCATGTCAAATACTGGGGAGCTCAAGTTACCGTCCTTGGACTTAAAGAAGTAGTTTGAGTAACCCTCTTCCTGCCTTGGACACCTACTTAGCCTCATAGAGAGACACTAATGAATTGTTTGCCGCTGCTACATCATAAACATAACATTTTCAATACAGTGAAGGGAGGGTAGGGAAAAAACTTCCAGGGATCGACAGGAACAAAGATGACGTGGATTCCCTGCACATTCCATATAAAGGGTGAGTAAATCCCTCCCCCACACAATGGAACATTGTAACACATACAGCCTCAGCACTCACTCAACCAGGCCTTAAACCTTAGTTATGTTCCAGGCTAGACGCCCTGCACTATCTTTAAAGTGATTTTTATAGGTTTTGTTAGGATGTAAAGAAGCACTATATAAAATGCAGCAAATGTTGCATATTTTTAGGTATTAAATAAATAAATTAAACAATTTCCGTGGAAGCTTCACTCATGCAACCAATAGTTAAACAAAAGTGTCTAATCACTGATCACACTGAACATCATTTGCACATTTTGTTATTAACATGGGCAAAAATGAAATATCTTATATTTTATCATCTCTGTAGCTAATTATAAAGTAATTCTTTATAGGCATTTGTAGAATAAACAACTGTGTAGAATGCATCAAATGCAGGCACTTTGCAGGATTTTGAGATAATTTATAGCAAAAACAAGCAAAACTACTGCACCTTTCAGAATCAATGTTAAAATTTGAAATCCTTTGTTGATAAGTAAAGATAAGTGGAGGGCTGAATGTATTTATATAGTGAGATATTCCAATGCTTAAATTTCATATCAGCAGCTATATCTATTTCATACTACACAAATAATAGATCCGGGTCAATAAATTCAACAGTTTCAATAATAAAAGTTGAAACAATAGTGTCTAATCACATTTACCTAGATTACGAGTTTTGTGCTAAACAGGGTGAGAAACTATTGCCACAAAAGTTGCGTTATTTCACTCTCCACAGCACTGCCATTACGAGTTACTGAAAAGACTCATTGTGCGATATGGTGGCTTTAAGCTCCATACCACACAAAAGCCCATTTGACGTGCTCGTGCACGCTTTCCCCCCTAGACATCAATGGGGAGAGAGTGTTAGAAAAAAACCTAACACCTGAAGTGCGGAATGAAAAATCTCCGTAACGCAACCCCATTGATGTCTATGGGGCAAAAAAGGTTCAGTTTAAACCTAACACCCTATCATAAACCCCAACTCTAAACACCCCTAATCTGCCACCCTGACATCGCCAACACCTAAATAACGTTATTAATCCCTAATCTGCCACCCGACATCACCGACACCTAAATAACGTTATTAACCCCTAATCTGTTGCTCCCATCGCAGACACTAATAAAAGCTGTTAACCCCTAATCCACCACTACCCGACATCGCCGCCACTAAAATAAAGTTATTAACCTCTATTCCACCACTCCCCGACATCGCCGACACTATAATAAAGTTATTAACCCCTATTCCGCCGCTCCCCAACATCGCCGACACTATAATAAAGTTATTAACCCCTAAACCTCCGGCCTCCCACATCTCTGCAACTAAATAAACCTATTAACCCCTAAACCTCCGACCCCCCACATCTTTGCCACTAAATAAACCTATTAATGCCTAAATCGCCGGCCCCCCAGAACGCAAAACACTAAATTAAACTATTAACCCCTAAACCTAACACCCCCCTAACTTTAAATTAAAATTTCAATATAACTATATTTAAATAAATAAAAACTTACCTGTGAAATAAAAATAAACCTAACATTAAACTATAAATTAACCTAACCTTACTATTCTAATAAAATACAAAATACTACCAATAAAAAAATCAAAAATACAAATTTAAAAAACCTAACACTACAAAAAAAATTAAAAATCTAAAATTACAAAGAATAATAAACACTAAATTACGAAAAATAAAAAACATTAAGCTTACAAAAAATTATAAACAAAATTATTAAAAATAAAAAATTACACCTAATCTAATAGCCCTATAAAGCTAAAAAGCCCCCCATAAATTACCATTAGCCCTTTAAAGGGCCTTTTTGTAGGACATTGCCCTAAGTTAAACAGTAAAACCCACCACCAAACCAACCCCCAAATAAAAAAACCTAACTCTAAAAAAAACCTAAGCTACCCATTGTCCCTAAAGGGGCATTTGTATAGGCATTGCCCTTAAAAGGGCATTCAGCTCTTTTTCATTGCCCTTAAAAGGGCATTTGCTCTTTTTCAAAAGCCCAAAGCCCTAATCTAACACTAACCCCAGAATATCTACTCACGGTTGCTGAAGTCCAGACATCCAGGCGGCAAGAAGTCTTCATCCAGGCGGCAACATCTTAATCCATTGCGGGGGCATCTTCTATCTTCATCCCGGTGGGGCGGCGAAGACATCCAGCGTAGTGATGTCGTGAGCCTAAAATTTTGCGTTCGCGAGCAGCGAACGCGAACTTCCACAAAAGTTTGCGAACCGGCGAACTGGTCGAACCGCCATAGACTTCAATAGGCAGGCGAATTTTAAAACCCACAGGTACTCTTTCTGGCCACAAAAGTGATGGAAAAGTTGTTTCAAGGGGACTAACACCTGGACTGTGGTATGCCGGAGGGGGGTCCATGGCAAACTCCCATGGAAAATTACATAGTTGATGCAGAGTCTGGTTTTAATCCATAAAGGGCATAAATCACCTAACATTCCTAAATTGTTTGGAATAACGTGCTTTAAAACATCAGGTATGATGTTGTATGGTTCAGGTAGTGTAAGGTTTTTTTTTTTTTTTTAAATGTACACTACTGTTTTAGCAGCTATGACTTGCACTGGTGTGACACTGTGCCCTAGCAGGACCTGGAATGCACACGTGTGAGAGAAACTGACTGCTATTATTTCACAGTAAAAAAATGTTGTTGTTTTTTTTAAATGTATGTACACTACTGTTTTAGTAGATATGACTTGCACTGGTGTGACACTGTGCCCTTGCAGGACCTGGAGCGCACACGTGTGAGGGAAACTGACTGCTATTATTTCACAATAAAAAAGTTTTTTTTTTTTTAATGTATGTACACTACTGTTTTAGCAGATATGACTTGCACTGGTGTGACACTGTGCCCTGGCAGGACCTGGAACGCACACGTGTGAGGGAAACTGACTGCTATTATTTCACAGTAAAAAAAGGTTGTTTTTTTTTAAATGTATGTACACTACTGTTTTAGTAGATATGACTTGCACTGGTGTGACACTGTGCCCTGGCAGGACCTGGAGCGCACACGTGTGAGGGAAACTGACTGCTATTATTTCACAATAAAAAAGTTTTTGTTTTTTTTTAATGTATGTACACTACTGTTTTAGCAGATATGACTTGCACTGGTGTGACACTGTGCCCTGGCAGGACCTGGAACGCACACGTGTGAAGGAAACTGACTGCTATTATTTCACAGTAAAATAAGTTTTTTTGTTTTTTTTAAATGTACACTACTGTTTTAGCAGATATGACTTGCACTGGTGTCACACTGTGCCCTGGCAGGACCTGGAACGCACACGTGTGAAGGAAACTGACTGCTATTATTTCAAATTAAAAAAAGTTTTTTTTTTTTTTAAATGTACACTACTGTTTTAGCAGATATGACTTGGACTGGTGTCACACTGTGCCCTGGCAGGACCTGAAACGCACACGTGTGAAGGAAACTGACTGCTATTATTTCAAATTAAAAAAGGTTGTTTTTTATTTTAAATGTACACTACTTTTTTTTAGCAGATATGACTTGCACTGGTGTCACACTGTGCCCTGGCAGGACCTCAAATGCACACGTGTGAAGGAAAATGACTGCTATTATTTCAAATTAAAAAAAGTTTTTAGTTTTTTTTAAATGTACACTACTGTTACACCAGATATGAGTGGTGGCACTGGGCAAGTGGGCACAGTATACGCTGTGAGCCTGAGCTGGCAGGCAGGCTGAAATTAGATTACACAGGAAAAAAAAAAAAAAAAGCAGACTGATGTTCTAGCCCTAAAAAGGGCTTTTTGGGGTGCTGTCCTTACAGCAGAGATCAGATGAGTCCTTCAGGACTGTAGTGGACACTGAATACACTAGCCTAGCTATCGATTTCCCTATTAAATCAGCAGCAGCTACACTGTCCCTCCTCTCACTAAGAATGCAGGCTCCGAATGAATCTAAAATGGATGCTGTCCAGGAGGTGGGAGGGTCTGGGAGGGAGTGTCTGCTGCTGATTGGCTGGAATGTGTCTTGTGACTGTGAGCTACAGGGTCAAAGTTTACTCAATGATGATGAATAGGGGGCGGATCGAACTTTGCATATGTTCGCCGTCCGCTGCAAACGCGAACATGCTATGTTCGCTGCGAACTATTCGCGGCAGAACTGTTTGTGACATCACTAATCCAGCGCGGAGCATCCTCTTCATACGGTCCCCGTCGTACACGGAAGCTTCAATGCAAGGTATCCGTTTCAAAATGGCGTATCTTGCATTCCTGTTGGCTGATTTGATTCGTCAAATTCAAATCAGCCTATAGGATGAGAGCTTCTAAAATCCTATTGGCTGTTCAAAACAGCCAATAGAATGAGAGCTACTGAAATCCTATTGGCTGTTCAAATATATGGAATCAAAGCAGAACTAGGTTTGACATATTTAACAGGGTTGCGTATTTTGTCTCCTTTGGACAGCACCTGAACAAAATTAGGGGTTAATCATATGCAGTGTTGCTATTGGTGCTTCTACATTTAAAAGTCTTGTACCTTGATCCCTCCTACTATCAGTGAACAAGTGCTAACTCAGCATGAAACGCATCTGATGCAGAGGGATCAAGGTCCCCCATCTCATTTTGTTCTTAACCATCTGTGGTATTCACGTGTTGGATCCATATATGTTTTTACTTGGATGAAATACATTTTTGTGAAGTTTTATCTTCCTTGTCATACTTGTGTTTTTTTGGAAGGGCCAGAATGCCTATTTCCTTATTACATGTTTGGCCTAATCAGTGGCCTCTCCTGGAGCACCTTAAACTACACATCTCTCTCTTTATCCTACTATGTGCACTGGAAAACGCCATGGAAAGAGAGTCTTTTTAAATGGGCTTGAGCATCCTTTACTTGTTTGTGCATATTTGAGAAAATATAGGTGTATTTATTTCTATGTTTTGCTTGAGATTATATAGAGGACTATCTTTTATAACATTTTATGACCAGAGATTGAAAAGCAAGGGACTTTGCTATAAATATCAAAATAATAATTGATCTATGGACAACAGAAGAAATAGGAGATGAATGCACAAATGATTTTTAAATATTTTACTTTATTTTCAAATTTAATTTTCAGATACATTGTAATTTATAGGGGTGTGCATTCAAATGTGTGTCACTAGTGCCATTCGCCTCTTTTCAGAGCCGCATTCATTCTTGTGAAAGTACAACACGATAATGATCTAAGTGTGTTCCAATGATCTAAGTGTGTTGCACTTTCATAAGAATAAAAGCGGATCTAAAAATAGGCGAACGGCATGATCGGCCGCCTTCTTCCACATAATAATGTGTAGCATTTTGATAAACAGGAACATATAGAATAATGTTATTATTCAGTTGAAACTGTCGTTCTTTTAAATCTAGAGTAGTTTGGACAAACACATTTGCAGTAAATAAACATATGACTTCCCATGAGGTTAATTCCTTAGAAATGTGTTGCTCTTGCAAGGAAATTCACTACTTTGCTTTAAGATGGGAGACAGTAAAAAAGAAACTGTGCTTTAAATTGGTCATGTTTTTTAAAAATAGCAATGTTATTCACTTCTGAGAATGTAGTAATTCTGAGTAAGAATATGTATTCCTGTGTGGTATTTTTAATGAAAAATATAGCAAACTCTTATTTATTTAAAATCTGTGTCACCCTAAGCCTATTTAAATTGATGCCTCTTGTCTACTGTATGTTAGACCTCTGATTCCATCTCAAAATCCATCACAGTGTCTAATAAATATTTATGAATAAGACATCTTAGGCTTGAATGTTAGTAAAGTTGTAAAATATTCAACAGAAATGGCAAATATTATATTAAAACCAACATTTAAGTATCTACATAAAAAAATCTAAAATCTAAAATAAAATTGTTGTGTATGCATTACTTAGGGATAGATTACAAGTGGAGCGCTAGTTTTACGTGTGCCCGTAAATGGGGAAATTCACCCCTTTACATGTGCACGTTAAATAAGAATAAGTGGCTGGTTAATGCTACAGCAAGCCCGCTGTAGCAATTAGCACTTAAAAAATTAACCAGATAAAGTGTAGTGTTGCTTTTTAAAATAAAAAAAGTAGAATTTTTATTTTTTTAAATAATAATTGAACAAAGCAGTTTTAAGGGCTTAAAGTTTGCGGATGTGGGGTGCTTAGAAAAAAACGGCACTGAAAAGTGCCTTTACATTGCGGTCTATGGGGACTGTTTTATTGCTTCAAATATATATATATATATATATATATATATATATATACATACAGTATATATATACAGTGGGGCAAAAAAGTATTTAGTCAGCCACCAATTGTGCAAGTTCTCCCACTTAAGAAGATGAGAGAGGCCTGTAATTTTCATCATAGGTATACCTCAACTATGAGAGACAAAATGTGGAAACAAATCCAGACAATCACATTGTCTGATTTGGAAAGAATTTATTTGCATATTATGGTGGAAAATAAGTATTTGGTCAATATCAAAAGTTCATCTCAATACTTTGTTATATATCCTTTGTTGGCAATGACAGAGGTCAAACGTTTTCTGTAAGTCTTCACAAGGTTATCACACACTGTTGCTGGTATGTTGGCCCATTCCTGCATGCAGATCTCCTCTAGAGCAGTGATGTTTTGGGGCTGTCACTGGGCAACACAGACTTTCAACTCCCTTAAAAGGTTTTCTATGGGGTTGATATCTGGAGACTGGCTAGGCCACTCCAGGACCTTGAAATGCTTCTTACGAAGCCACTCCTTCATTGCCCGCGCGGTGTGTTTGGGATCATTGTCATGCTGAAAGACCCAGCCACGTTTCATCTTCAATGTCCTTGCTAATGGAAGGAGGTTTGCACTCAAAATCTCACAATACATGGCCCCATTCATTCTTTCATGTAGACAGATCAGTCGCCCTGTTCCCTTTGCAGAGAAACAGCCCCAAAGCATGATGTTGCCACCCCAATGCTTCACAGTAGGTATGGTGTTCTTTGGTTGCAACTCAGCATTCTCTCTCTTCCAAACACGACGAGTTGTGTTTCTACCAAACAGTTCTACTTTGGTTTCATCTGACCTTATGACATTCTCCCAATCCGCTTCTGGATCATCCAAATGCTCTCTAGCATACTTCAGATGGGCCCGGACATGTACTGGCTTAAGCAGGGGGACACGTCTGGCACTGCAGGATCTGAGTCCCTGGCGGCGTAGTGTGTTACTGATGGTAGCCTTTGTTGTGTTGGTCTCAGCTCTCTGCAGGTCATTCACTAGGTCCCCTGTGTGGTTCTGGGATGTTTGTTCACCGTTCTTGTGATCATTTTGACCCCACAGGGTGAGATCTTGCGTGGAGCCCCAGATCGAGGGAGATTATCAGTGGTCTTGTATGTCTTCCATTTTCTAATTATTGCTCCCACAGTTGATTTCTTCACACCAAGATGCTTGCCTATTGCAGATTCAGTCTTCCCAGCCTGGTGCAAGTCTTTAATTTTGTTTCTGGTATCCTTCAACAGCTCTTTGGTCTTCACCATAGTGGAGTTTGCAGTGTGACTGTTTGAGGTTGTGGACAGGTGTCTTTTATACTGTTAACAAGTTCAAACAGGTGCCATTAATATAGGTAATGAGTGGAGGACAGAGGAACCTCTTAAAGAAGAAGATACAGGTCTGTGAGAGCCAGAAATCTTGCTTGTTTGTAGGTGACCAAATACTTATTTTCCACCATAATATGCAAATAAATTCATTCCAAATCAGACAATGTGATTGTCTGGATTTGTTTCCACATTCTGTCTCTCATAGTTGAGGTATACCTATGATGAAAATGACAGGCCTCTCTCATCTTCTTAAGTGGGAGAACTTGCACAATTGGTGACTGACTAAATACTTTTTTGCCCCACTGTATATATATATATATATATATATATACGCGTGTTACTATGTGTATATATACACAGGTACTGTTCTATTATTTGCTTAACTATACTTTGTTTATACCAGACCGTCTAACTAGGACTGCCTCAGCTGCTTTAAGTTTGGTTACTTCACTCCTACCCCAGCCCCTGGGTCTTTCCTGGCTAGTCACTTCTACATGTATGGCATTATTATTATTATTATTATTATTATTATTATATACTTAAATACTCAAAAGTATTAACATTTTTGGGTTTGTATTGTTAACTATACTAGATATTGCTATGTTTATTCATTGTCACATTAAAGTTATATTTCGTATTATATTAACATTTAAATAAATATTATTTGTATGAATTGTGTTATATGTTGCATATTGTTTTTTTTTAGTATATTCTTGGCTTCTTTAATATTTATTCCAAGAGTGATAATGCTAGTGTTTGGGTGGTTCTTGGCGTATATATTGCACATGCGTTTGTTATATTTTTATGCTCTGAAGGAACTGATTTTTCACTGAGAAGCACATTTATTTTATATTGTTTTAATAAGTCTTGTATCTACTACTAGATATAGTACTTTTTGTGAGCTTCCAGCTACAGTCATGTGAAAAAGAAAGGACACTCTCGTTGAATTCTATGGTTCCATGTATCAGGACATAATAACAATCATCTGGTCCTTAGCAGGTCTTAAAATTAGGTAAATACAATCTCAGATTAACAACAACATATGACTTTTACACTGTGTCTTGATTGATTTAACAAAAATAAAGCCAACACGGAGAAGCCATGTGTGAAAAACTAAGTAGACCCTTACTGCTTCCATAGGAATTAAGAGGCTAAGTAGCAGCCAGATGCTGCTAATCCAATGTCCTTGATTAATTGATCATCAGCAAGTGTGACCACCTCTATGAAAGCCAAAGTTTTAGGAGTTTGCTGGTCTGGAGCATTCACGTGTGTGTTAACACAATACCAAGAAGGAAAGACATCAGCAATGATCTTAGAGAAGCAATTGTTGCTGCCCATCAATCTGGGAACGGTGATAAGGCCATTTTCAAACAATTTAAAGTCCATCATTCTACAATGAGAAAGATAATTCACAAGTGGAAAACATTTAAGACAGTTGCTAATCTTCCCAGGAATGGACGTCACAGCAAATTCACCCCAAGGTCAGACCGTGCAATGCTCAGAGACATTGTTAAAAAGAACTAGCGTTACAGCTCAGACTCTACAGGCCTCATTTAGCATTTTAAATGTTAAAGTTCATGACAGAAAAAATAGAAAAGACTGAACAAGTATGGTTTGTATGGAAGGCTGCAAGGAGAAAGTCTCTCCTTTCTAAAAAGAACATAGCAGCATGGCTTAGGTTTGCAAAGTTGCATCTGAACAAACCACAAGACTTCTAAAACAATGTCCTTTGGACAGACAAGACCAAAGTGAAGATGTTTGGCCATAATGCACAGTGCCACATTTGGAGAAAAACCAAATACAGCATATCAGCACAAACACTTCACACCAACTGTTAAGCACGGTTGTGCTTGTTTTGCAGCCACAATACCTGGGCAACATGCAGTCATTGAGATGACCATGAACGCCTCTGTATACCAAAGTATTCTAGAGTCAAATATGAGGCCATCTGTCCGACAGCTAAAGCTTGGCTTAAATTGGGTCATGCAACAGGACAATGATCCCAAGCACACCAACAAATTTACAACAGAATGGCTGAAAAAGAAAATATCAAGGTGTTGAAATAGCCCAGTCAAAGTCCAGACTTCAACCCAATTAAAATGCTGTGGCGGGACCTTAAGAGAGCTGTTTATAAACTAATGCTCGCAACGTTGAAGCAACATTGTAAAGAAGAGTGGGCCAAAATTCCTCCACAATGATGAGAGAGAGTAATAAAGTATTACAGAAAATGATTACTTCAAGTTATTGCTGCTAAATGTGGTTCTACAAGCTATTGAACCATGAGGTGTCCTTAGTTTTTCACACAGGGCTTCTCCATTTTTAATCAATTTTTGTTTAATAAATCATGACTTGGTGTATTATGTCATGTGTTGTTGTTCATCAGAAGTTGTATTTACTTAATTTTAAGACATGCTAAGGACCAGATGATTGTTATTATGTTCTGATATGTAAAGCCATAGGGGCCGATTTATAAATTTCTGGTGGACGAGTTAAGGAGCAGTGGTCTTAAGACCGCTGCTTCTTAACTCCTGCTTCCGGCAAGCCTAAAGGCTCGCGGGGAAACAGGGGTATTTGGCCCCATTCAGGCCATGATAAATCAGCCCCATAGAATTTAAAGAGGGTGTACTTTCTTTTTCCCATGACTATATGTTGCTATTAGACTGGTGTTAGGAGCTTCTTTATTATTAGCCTGGTTTCCTGTATATAAATCCATTGATGCATGTATCCAGGTGGTTTTACTGTGCATGGTGGATTGATTCCTCTCTTGTTGTTTTACTGCACATGGTGGATTGATTCCTCTCTTGTTGTTTTACTGCACATGGTGGATTGATTTTTCTCTTTTCGTTGCTGCCACTTGTTGCATACAGAAATTCCGGAGGCAGAACTTGTGATCTGGTGCCAGATGTTGCTTGGGGCTAACTTACCTACAGAATGGCATTGCCTGTTACAGACACCAGTGAGGATGATATCCCAACATTACTGGTAGTGTCCTTGTATATATATGAGGTGACCTCTTTCACTTTTCTTCTTTTTTTCTCTCGGTATCATACTTTTGTTATGCTCTTTTTTTTCTAACTGTAATCTCCTTCCTTTTCTCCTCCCCATATTCCCACACTCATGTTCTCTCTTCTCTCCACCTACACCACATTAATAGTTATCAACGCCCTTCTTCTTGTCTCTTTTTAACTCCTCACTCACGTATTCTTGATTTCTGTTGCTCAAACAAATGGATATTTAGAAAACAGGAAACAAACCTTAAGCAGCATTTCAGGCCGCATTATGTTTTCATTTTGTTGCTTTCTGACATAAAACTATGTGCCCGATGATCTAAAGTCTCTGGGCTGGAGAGATTCATTAAAGGGAAATCAAACCCACATATTTTTCTTTCATGATTACTCCTATTATCTAATTTGTTTTATTCACTTGGTATCCTTTGTTGAAAAGCATACCTACACAGACACAGGAGCTGCTAATTGATGGCTGCAGAAATGTGTTTCATGTTATTGGCTCATCCATGTGCATTGCTGTTTCTTCAACAAAAGACACCAAGAGAATGGAGCTAATTAAATAATAGAAGTAAATTGGAAAGTTGTTTAAAATAGCATTCTCTCTCTGAATCATGAAAGACAAATTTTGGGCTTTATGTCAGTTTAAGAATGCTAACCAGTACTTCTATTTCCCTGTTAGAATTCTCTAATGCCACTTTTTTTACCCTGAAAGGGTGTCTCACTAAGGGGCGTATACTACATTTACACAATGGAAAGCATAATTTAACAATCACACAAACAAATAATTGAACCATTTGCAAAAAAATACCAGAAAGATTTTTTATTGATAAGGTGCATCAAAAAAACGTAACAAACGGTTCAGCAAAAATCATATTTTATCAAAAACGTAAAGTTTGTATGTAAATTATACAGGAATAAATATGCACAGCATAAACCATAATTTAAGTACACTGGATGTGCAAAAAACACATCGAGATTCATACTTACACAGTCATGGCCAAAATTATTGGCACCCCTGCATTTCTGTCAGATAATGCATCCCTTTGCCCAGAAAATTGATGCAATTACAAATGTTTAGGCATTCTCATGTTTATTTCTTTTCTTTGTATTGGTATAACACAAAAAAGTGGAGGGAAAAAAGCCAAATCTGACACATTCCATGCAAAACTCCAAAAATGGACGGGACAAAATGATTTGCTCCCTCAATTTAATATTTGGTAGCACACCCTTGGAAAAAATAACTGAAATCAATTGCTTCCTGTAACTATCAATGAGTTTCTTATACCTCCCTACTGGAATTTTGGACCAGTCTTCTTTCGCCAACTGCTCCAGGTCTCTCAGATTGGAAGGGTTTCTTTTCCTAACTGCTGTTTTGAGATCTCTCCACATGTGCTTTATGGGATTGAGATCTGGACTCTTTGCAGGCCAGTTCAGTACTCTCTAGCACTTTGTCTTAAACCATTTCTGAATACTTTTTTTTTTTTTTTTTTTAAACTAAGTGCTTTTGCATTGTCTTTTTATTATGCATTTACTGATTGTGCTATTCGACTGTGTTTAGTGGTCTTTTAAAAAAAAATTTAATACACATTAAATAATGTGTATTAAAAAATAATCCTTTTTTTTGTAAAATAATGTTTATTGAGGTAATAAGGCATACATAAACATATTCTTAGTAAAACATCATGGCAACACACCTATTTGACAAACATCAATATCTGTGCATCGAATACAACAGGTATGCCTTCAAGGCTATAAGCCGTACTATATCAAAAACCCAAAGGTAATATATCTAGCCATGGTTAATACCCGTTTTTACATATGTACATTTTCAAACGGACATTTAACATGTAGAGTAATATTCAACCATCTTTAGGCCAAGATTCGGTAAAAATTGCTTGGTGTATACAGGCCTGTACTTGTCCATGAAAAATACATCACAACATATATCTTAGTAAGATGACACATGAAAAATGTTCAAATATGTAACTGGTTGGATACCACCTGGAATGTAATTTCTCCTCAAACTATAACTGGCACGGGGGGTTATATTGCATATATATAGTAACAATTTCCAGGTGAATAGATAGTAGCACTAGCTATTAAGATCCCCGAGGCGACAGGGCATAGGGGAGAAAGGGGGAAGAAGAACAACAAAAAAAAGGGGGACGGAAGGGGGACAGGGGAAGTTTTCATGGGGGGCAAAGGGCAGTTCAGATTCAAACCATCAGCTCTTTTGTCTCTCCCTCCCTTCTCCCCTCCTTCCCATAGTTTGTCAATATATCGCCCTTATGCAGTCTTTTTCTCCCAATTTTCCCAAGGCACACAAACCTGCCCATGAAGGCCCAGTTTGCCCATGCAACTCAAAGAGAACTCTTCCATTGAACGGATATATACAATAATATCTCTGACCATATTAAATCTAACCTGTGAGGTTCCCAACCAACATCTTGCTATTGCTAGTTTCGTGGCCAGGAGTATAATGAAACATAATATTTTCTCTGGTTGGGACAATTTCCCTAGCCCTAAATGAAAAAGGGCAGTGTCTGGTGTTAGTTTATTGGGTAAACCTAGTTGGTCAAGTACTGTCGCCACCTGTTCCCACACCCCCTGAACTCTATTACAGCTCCACCAAATATGGAAGTGAGATCCCTTTTGGACACACCCCCTCCAGCACCTGTCTGATGTATGGGGGAACATTTTATGCACTTGCTCTGGGACTCTATGCCAACGCAGCACTAACTTTATAAATAGCTCATATAATGTAACACAGTGTATTGCCGCTCTTGTATATTGTATGGCTTTCTGCCAATCCAATTCTGTGTGCGCCCGCCCCATTGCTCTTTCCCACTCCACAACACGTAACGGCTTTACGAAAGTATCTGAACCCAGTAGAAGTTGGTAATGGATCGTCATGGCTTTTCGGAGTGGTCTACCTACAAGCCATCGTCTCTCCCATTGAGTTATTTCTCTAGGGTTAGTTTTTGGGAATTTCCAGGCTGTCATCAAGGATATAAATCTAAAATACTCAAAATGGTATTTCTTAGGAATATCTGTATTTGGTAGGTCTGCAGCTCGCATAGCCAGTCCGCGTGGGGAGTAAAGGTCTCGAGAGTACCTTATACCCCATGCATCCCACTTCTATGGATGTGATTCTGGTAGGCACAACAGCAACACTATTATTGAGTGTGCTGGTGATGGATGTGGGGCAACCTGAGTCAAATTACGGAGATCTCTCCAGGCTCTAATGCAGGCTCGAATAATAGGGTTGTCTACTCCTATGAGTACATCCATGTGCTGAGGGACCCAGATAAGGTACTCAAGGAGCAGTCCCGAAGGAAGCACAGCCTGTTCAAGTTTTCCCCACCTAGTATCGTCTGGCGGTGCCCCCCATGCTGTCACATGGGAGAGCATAGCTGCCTCGTAATATTTACGAATATTAGGAGCTGCGAGACCCCCATTTAGGATAGGCTTTTGTAATTGCTGCATAGCAATCCTCGGGGGCCTTACCCTGACAGATACATCTGCTTACTACTGATTGAAAGCAGTTTAAAATATAATTTGGGATTTTTAGAGGGATACACCTAAACAGATATGTGACCTTAGGTAGAAGTGTCATTTTAACCGACTGGATTCTTCCAATCCATGAAATTTCATATTTAGCCCACTTTGCAGTGAGGTTTTCAAACTCCCGCAATAGTGGGTCATAATTAGCATGTATTACCGTCTTCAGGTCAGGTGAGAGGATAACCCCCAGGTGTTTAATCTGCGTCGTCGACCAATTGAATGGGTAGGTTTCTTTAAGCCGGGAAAACTGTGTCAGGGGAAGATTCAGGGCCAAGGCCTCCATCTTCGTGTAGTTAAGTTTATAGTAGGACATCTTGCCAAACCATTGTAGACACTCAAATACCACCGGCATGTAAGTCTCAGGTTCTGTCACAAATAGGGTGAGATCATCTGCGATATAGGCCTATAACTATCATTTACCCGGCTTAGGGATAGTCACTATCTCTGCTATCTCTGCCTCCAAGCATTCCCTGGGGAAGTATCCAGCTTGGAAGGCCACATTGAAAACAGAGACCAGGTCGGGACCGACTTCTGCTAGTGATTTCTTATAAAAAATAGAGGAGAAGCCACCCGGCCCCGGAGCTTTATGCAACTTCATCTCTTTTATCACCTGATTCACCTCAGTGATAGTAATCGGGGCTGACAATAACTCCTCAGCTTCCCCCAAGACCTTAGGTAAACCAAGGCCTTTTAAAAACCTTGCTATATCTTCTCTTGGAAGGGTCTGTCATTTTTCCGAGGCAGAGATTTGATAGAGCTTACTATAATACTCCACAAAGGCTTCCCCAATATCCTTAGGCGAATAGCATCTTCCCTCGTCCTTTTGGATATAGGGTATTCTAGTCATTAGTGTCTTTTGACGCAATCTATTTGCTAAAAGTCGATCAGCTTTGTTACCACTATGGTAAAATTTCAATTTCAGATATTTGAGATTTCTTTGGGTTTGATCCCATTCCAGATCTCGGATCTGGGCTCTTATAGAATGCCACTCCTTGATGTCCGAGGGAGAGGCACTCATCCCGACTTTCCCCCTAACCGAGACTAGCCTACTGTAAAGCTGCGCTAATGTCTCATTTTTCTTTTTTCTACTCTGAGATTCCCTTTTTATGAGAATCCCTCTCATGTAGGCTTTCATGTAGGCTTTCAAAGGCTTTCAAAGCCAACCAGACCATGGACATTGAAGTTTCCCCATTAATATTATTCCTTAGGAATTTGACAATTTAGGTAGGAAAATGTCTTGGAACAGATGTTCAGGCATACGCCATCTCCTCGGTCCCTCATGAGCACCTATCCATCTAAAGTGACCATTACTGCATCGTGGTTAGACCACATGCAAGGCACTATAGCAGAGCCTCGTACCTGTTGCACCGCCCAAGGATCGCAGAAGACATAATCTAGTCTGGAGAAGGAAGAGTGTGGGGCCGAATAGAAGGTGTGGTCACAAGCATCTGGGTGCAAAGCTCTCCAGATATCATAGAGGTCAAATTGCGTGATCAATTCCCTAAATTTTTGAGAGATAAAGTCCCTTATTCTAGCTCCGGACAGTTTTGCGTTTCCCCTCCTGTCTCTCATGGGGTCCTATAGCATGTTAAAATCATCAGCTAGGAGGATGTGACCTTGTTTTACTCTGTCTACCTGTAGGAGCAACTTCTTGAGAAAACTGGCTTGATTAGTATTCGGTAAGTATACAGCAACCAACGTATATAGAAAACAGTTCAAGCGGCACACACAAATCACTTAACAACCCTCCGGGTCTCAGTCTGTATATATATGTTCATAGGTTATCCGATCCCCTATCAATATCGTCACCCTACTTGTCTTTTTATGGAATGTGGAGGAAATATTAACTGGGTATCGTAATGTCTAAAGTCTAGCCGCTGCATCTTCCATCCAGTGAGTCTCCTGAAGGAAAGCTACATGTTGGTTCTGGAGCAATTTAAGTAGTAAACTCCTTTTTGTTGCGGAATTGAGGCCCTTAGTATTTAAAGTACATAGCTTTATGGTTGAGACTTACCAGGGAAAGGGAGGGCAAGAGGGAAAAAAGAAGAGAGGAGAGAAAAAAAAAAGAGGGGGGGGTGGTGTAGTAGGGAGAGACAGAAAGTGGAGGTTATATTATGTGCAGGTTTCCACAGGCCAAAAGCCCTGTCGCCCCGAGATGGCGGAGATTATCCAACTCTGCCTGAGATGTGCAGAGGGCTCTAAAGTCCCCTAACCACAAGCTGTGAAACGTAGTGAGGATATGTGGGGTGGGATGAAATAGAATTAGGTAGAATGGAGTGGTATGAAATGTACCAGATTAATGGAGTAAAATGAGATGAGGTGAAATGAAGATGGAATGAGATGAGGTGGAATGAAATGAGATGAGATGAAATGAGATGAGATGAAGGGGGGGGGTGGAGCCAACAGACCCAACCCCCCCTCCCGAACATATAATTTGATCAGAAAATAACATGTATAGCAAGATAACAATTATGATAAACATAAACCTTTAAATAGGGCCATTGACCACATGTAGTTAATAAATTTCCTCCAGGGTGCACCTTACTGGAGTCTAAGTACGCTTTAAACATTAGCCCTAGTGAAAATCCGCTTGTAAGCTTAATAAAACAGGCATTCAATAAATTAAATAGAGCAAGATCATGAACAATATATACAGTGGAAAATAACGAATGACCATATTGAGCCTCTATTCACCTACTAGGGCGATCAAATATGTAGATCTGCACATAGTTCTAATATTAGACCTAATGTAAATCAAACTTGCAGGGTCAGGGAATCATTTAAGTTGGGCCTATGTCAATTAAGTGTCAGACCTAAAGTTATTAAACATAAACCTTTAAATAGGGCCAGCGACCACATGTAGCCAACCAAATGTAGTTATTAAATTTCCACTAGGGTATTCCTTGATGGAGTCTAAGTGTACTTTAAACATTAGCCCTAGAGCAAATCAGCTTGTAAGTTCAATGAAACAGGCATTCAATAGATAAAATAGAACAAGACCATGAACAGTATAAACAGTGAAATATAACTAAAGACCATATTGAATCTCAATTCGCCCACTTGGGTGATCAAATATTTAGATCAGATGCAAATCAAGCTTGTAGGGTGAGTAGATCATTTAAATTGGGCCTATGTCAACAAAAAAGGTCAGTTATGGGCTTCCAGGTTTCCACTCCGGGGCGTTTGCCCTCAGATCAGGGCTCCTTCTGCGTGGGCGGGAAGGAACATTAGGGCCATTAGGAGGCCTCCCCGGGGAGGCTGGGGGGGTATGATCCTGCTGTGCTAGCTGCCAGGACCTCAGAAGTTCTTGTCCCTGCTGAGGAGTCAGAACAATATTTTGAGCTCCGTCTTTTGTGACTATCAGCTTAGTCGGGGAACCCCCATCTGTATCGGACTTGATTGCTTCGCAAGACTCTGGTGACTTCTGAAAAACTTCTTCTCTGTGCCAATGTGTAGGAGGAGAGATCTGGGAACAGCAAGACCTCCCTGAATTGCCCATTCAGTTGTGGTGATCGCAACATTGCTCTCATTAGCCTATCCTTGTATGAGTAGTAGTGCAGACGGGCTATGGTATCCCTGGGTTTTCCAGGTGGGAGGTTTCTAGGCCTCGCTGTCCTATGAATCCAGTCTATTCTATTTGTGTCGCCCGCAGCTGGGCCAAGGATTGTCTGGAAGAGACGTTGGGCATATTCTTCAAGGTCTTGCGGGAGAACTGACTCTGGGATCCCTCTCAGCCTCACGTTATTTCGCCTGGATCTGTCCTCCAAATCTGCTACCTTAGCCTCCAGGGAGGATACTTGATCTGTCAGATTCTGAGTCTGGCCCACCCAATTAGCATGATCCACCATAAGATCTTCCTGCTTTCTCTCGAAGGTGTCAGTTCTTTCACTGATAGAGGAGATATCACGTCTCAGATCTTCAAAAGATCTCTCAAGTTTGTCAAACCACTTGGTAAGGGCTTGATTTTGGTTTTCAAACATGTGCTGAATGGACTCAAGCGGCAAAGCTGAGGCATCCCCCTTCTGCCAGGCGTGTTAGAGTTAGAGAGCCTGTTGTCCATGTTGTCATCTGGCATGTCCGAGGCAACTGATTGTTCATCTTCAGATCTTACGCTATTTCTGTATCCACATGGATGGAAATGATCCATCACTGTTTTTTAGGCCCGAAATTGCCCTTCTGTTTTTTCTTAGCATGTTGAATGGCACTACAATTGCCCATATGGCCACTATACTGATTAATGCTTAGATGTTATCTTCTTGAAACAAGTAGTGGGGGGAACATCTAGGGCCTTCTTCTAGTCAGACATTCTTTAAGTGGACTGACCCAACATATAAGAGACTATACAATGCCTATATAGGACCCTCATAGAGTAGATGTCTATCCTATCAGCCAGAAGCCAAAGTATGATATCCCTGTGAGCAGTCCAATCTCAGTTGTAAATAACCTCAGATTGCTTAAATGATGTGGTGTGGTCCTCTCCTAGGGGAATTGACACCATAGGACCATGTGGGAAAAAGGAATAGGGATATGACCCGCCAACAATAGTCCGGCGGGAAAGGGAGGAGAGGACACCACCTGTACCCTAGGGATGTTTAAATATTAGTCATCCCCAGAATGGCCATGGCTGTTTTGGAGTAAGCTATTGGCAGGGAAATAAGTGGTTAATTGTATTGTACCAGGTGTGATATATACCATATCCCAGTATGTAGTGTGCACATCAGATAAGTACACTTGTGTAAATGGTGTTATATATACTTAGCATAGAGGTATAACATACACAGGTTAAACGTTAGAAATACACACATAAAAATTGACACTCCACTCTGGGCATCAGCCACAGAGACACATATGCTGACGCAGCAGCTCAAGTAAACTATCTTTAATAAAACCACAGTTGTCTCAGCTTCTATTATGAGATAGGGTTCCCAGTAGGAGAATGATATACCAGATTGGGCTTTAATCAAGGGGGCAGGGTGACCCACCAATATAGGTGTCAGTATTATGTAGGTCCTGGAACAGAGGAGTATATGGGGCCTTAGCCTCATGGGCCCATGCTGGGGGGTGTCTTGTAAGGGGGAGTAATCAGTAGGAGATCAGAGAGCTAGGTTATAAGTATGGCAGTTTAAATAACCTGATTGCTGGGCAAGTG